>NC_135642.1:22920210-23222919 GCF_053574225.1 Canis aureus
GTTATTCCATTAATTATTTGAGGCAGTTTTTGTTTCACTGGAATTAATGAACATGACCCTTCTTCTTTCAGCTCCAGCTGCATCTGATGTCACTGTGCTACGGCAGGGAAGAATGAAAACCAAAGGCACTGAGTTGACTAAAGTGAAAAGCATGCATAGAAGCAGTTCCAGGGCTGTTCTTGAGACTGTGTTGGCCTATATATTAACCACTTTCCAAATAAACTCAATCTATTGTATTGGTCTATATATTAACCACTTTCCGAATAAACTCAATCTATTTAATTTCATAGTTATAAAACCTTAACTGATGCCCAACAGAAGAAATTTTCAAGCTGGAATCACATATTTTAAAATAAATGGCCTCTACTCATTCAGATTTATTAAATTTCACCATAGTGTAAGACAGTTACCTTATACAAATTCCTGAAAAAAAAAAAAAAAAAACAACCAAAAGATATAAGCAAGCCAAATACAAATACAGGGGGATGATCAACTGTTTAAACATAATTATTTTAAGAATCTAGGTTTAATATACAGAATGGTACAGATTACAACCAAGTCTTATAGTTTTGTTAAATTGATACTGCCTTAAATGTCCCCATCACTTAGATTTTCATCAACTCAGATGAGACATCCCAATCCTCACTCTAACCAGTTAAACTGCATACTATAGGTTTTGTCCAGATCCTTGTTAAACATACCATAGTGGAGGCCCCAGCTCCAAAGACAAATTAAATCTCAAACTCCAGCGGGTAGTGATGAAAAAGGAAACTCTGCATGGTCCGCAGATTATTCTAAGACTAAGGCACTGCTCCTGACACAGACTTCGAAAACCCTTGGCCCCAACGAGGTGCCCCTCTGCCCCAGGGGACTGGCTATCTCAAGAACTAGGCCCCTCACATCCCTGGTCAATGTCCCAGACATTTAAGGTAGAAACTCATCATAATAGAAACATTTAATTACAGTATTTGTAAACCAAGGGGGCTTAACTGAAGTAGATTAACCAAAAGACTTCTTTTTGGAGCTTCTAAGAGCTCAATCTTATGTGTCAGAGATTATTTCCCCATTACTTCTCTTGATTTAGTATATGTGTTTTTTCTTGAATAACAATCTCTGCTACATTTTTTCTCCCTTTAGCCTAAGTCAACATTTTCATTTCTGCAGCTAACAGTTTCTGAGTAACCAGGGTATCCTGCCATTAAATACGGATATAGAGGCTTGACAAACCCTGAGAAGCTTTTATTAGTCAGGGATAGTCTCCTCGATTAATAGGAAAAAGCGAGTATATTAATATGTAGATTACATTAAAATTCATCCTACCTACCATATGGCTTCCAAAATACTGCAGAGGAAGGGATCCACTATCCTCTCAAGTTGGAACTAACCTACAGCTTGATTCACCAGGCCCACAGATTAATAACCATAACCTGTCTACGTCTATAGTTTGGAGAATTTCCTTCTACTGGGCTGTTGTGGTTGGCACACTCCGAGATCTCAAACATTTAAGAATTTATTCCTGAGTGCTTTGATATTCCTGTGGGTTGTTCTTAACACTGACATGATAATCAAGTTTTTGTACCAGTATTGTTATATAGAAAAATGGGATGTTTTGTTAATTATAGCCAAATTCATTAACTACTACAATTGATTTCTTTGTAAAGGAACACACAAAGGCTTTGGGTTCTCTTCAATTTAAAGGTAAACTGTCAAAAAATTGGAGCTTACCATAGTGGACTGGTTGACTAACATTAAGACTAACTCAAGCAATATAACACTCTGAATCCATTAAAAAGACACTGTAAAAAAGTATGTATCGGTATGGGAAAATGTTCCTAACATACTACTTACGGAAAAATATATCACTACAAAATAGTATGCACAAAATAAGTCATTTTGTTGGAGAAAATATACATAGGAAAAAAAGTAGGACATATATCAAAATATTAAGAATATGTGAGGACAGTGAGATTACATGCAATCTTTTGTATTTCTGAATTTTCCAAAGATCTGCACACTGAATATTTATTATTCTTATAGATTTTTTTAACGATTTTTTTGGAAAGGAAAATAGTTCCCAAAGTAATTTTGCAAGTCATTTCTTATACTATTTCACATCTATTATTAGTAAAGGTAATGGAACATCTTTCACCATAGAAGATTCTCAATTTAGTTTTAATATGAGAGGCAGTTTTTCCAGTTGCCTTTAAAAATAGCAAAAAAGATTTACTAGGTCACTTCCATGTGCCAGGTTTTCTCACATATTCTATTAAAAGTGAAACATTAAGGATAGCCAGGGAGAAAATGGCCCACAATGTATCTACAGTAAAACTGTCTTATAATTTTAAAAAGACTCCCCCCACCACCACCACTGAACAAAGAGCTCAAGTCAGCTACCTTTTGCTGAGCATTTATTAGGTGGGGATTCTGGTAAGAGGGAAATATGGTCGACAAAAAGTCCAAAGTCAAGTAAAGTTGGAACACAGGCTCAAGTAGCAAGGTTGGTTCTATGTCCCAGAACAGACTTCCACAGACCACCTGCATCAGAATTCCTTACAGGATTGGTTAAAAATACAGATTCCTGGGGCTCTCAAACCTACTAACTCAGAGTCTCTGGAAGCAAGACTCGGGAATTAACTTTTTTTTTTTTTTAATTTATTATTCGAGAGACAGAGAGAGAAAGAGAGAACAGGGATGGAAGGGGGCAGAGTGGAAAGGGAGAGAGAGAGAAACTCAAGAAGACTCTCCACTGAGCATGAAGTCTGACACAGGGCTTGATCCCACAACCTTGAGATCATGACCTGATCAGAAATCAAGACTCCAACATTTAATTGACTAAGCCACCCAGGCCCCCTCAGGAATTTACATTTTAAAAAGCATTCCAGATGGTTGCTACATAAAAAGTCTGAGAAACCCACGTTGTGAAAGATCAAGCCAAGAGAATAGGGCTAGAAAAAGATCAAGAGTCTTAAATGTCAAGATAAGGAATGAGATGATTCCACAGTAGATAAATAGACAGAGGAGGAGGGGCTGGGGACCAGCCAGAGGTTTTTCAGCTGGAGAACAGCATGTTAAGATCTGTGTTTAGGGTTAACACTGCTCATTACAGCCTAAGTTGAAAAAGAGAACTGGAAGCACTGGAGAATTGAGGAAAGTGATCTATAATGATGCATTAAAGCTGACCAAGAGAAGAATAAAATGGTTCGCATCCTGGTACCAAAAAGGGAGATGAAAGAAGAAAGCTCATGAAGAACTACTGACAAATAGTAAGATAATCTGAATGCTGAAATGCTAAAGCCAAAAATTACAGATATGCAGAGGAAGATCTGGAGAAAATTTTCCAATGGTACTTTAACACCACCTAGTTCATTCATTCAGTCAGTCATGGAGGTGTTATTTATTATGTACTAAATACTAGTCTAGATGCTAGGTCAAAAAAACATGAAAACCACTGAATTACATACTTTAAATGAATGAATTGTAATGCACGTAAATGATATCTCAATAAAGTTGTTATTAAAACAAAACAAATGTGATACTTCCCCTCTGCTGGGGAGATAACCACCTGCAATGCACTGTTGTGTCAGGACGGATGTGGACAAAGTGTTCTATAAGAACACACAGGAATATCTTAGACAGACTAAGATCTGAAAGACATAATTCATGAACAGTGGAGAAAGCCAGGCAAGGGGAATGCTGCAAAGCAGGAAGAAGGCAACCTGGAGAGCTCTTGACTTAAACCAAAGATCTGAATGCGAGGAAGGAAAATGAGATAGGAGGCGGCCCTGGGTGAACGTAGATCAGGAAAAGCCCAGTGTATCATGGCCTCACTACTCATGGTGTGGTTGGTCCTCAATCCAGCAGCACTGGTGTCACCTAGGAATTGTTAGAAAGTCTCGGGGCCTCACCACAGACCTACATCAGAATCTCCATTTTAACAACATTTCTAGGCGATTTCAGAAGGACACCAAAGTTTGGAAAGCACCACACTAACATATTTATTCTCAAGACAATATCCTATAGAGAATCACCGAGGAATTTCAAGTCAGAGAGTGGCGTGATCAGATACGCTAATTACATAAAGATCACTCTGGTTGCAGAACAAAAAACAGATTACAGGAGGTAAGCCAAAAATTGCTTAGGATGCTGTTACAGGATCCAAGAAATAATAAGGGTTCAAACAAAGTAAGGATAGTACCAAGAAATGGTAAGTGATTGCGGTGGTAGGCTTGAATAGGAGTAAATCAAAATAATTTCTAAGTTTTAAGTTTGGGTACATGGATGGATGTTGACGCCGTTTACCAGACAGAGAACAATAATAATAATAATTACAGTGGCTAAGATTTCTCAAATATGTATCAGGCATTATGCGAAGTGCTATACATGAACTATGTCACTTAATCCTCTTAACTCAATGAAGTCGATATTACTATTATCCCATCCTATAGCTAGGAAAGTAAGACACAAAGAAGTAGGGTAAAGTGGAATGAAGAGGAAGGGGAGAGATGACAAGTTCAATGTTGAATATGCCAGGTTTGAGGTACCTATAAAGATGTCCATAGGCAGCTTTTTTGCAAGGACAGCAAATAGGTTACAAACAGGGATTTGGAAGTCATCAGCACCGGTTCATACCTAACTCTTCAGGAGCGGATCAGGTCACAGTGGGAGGGAGTGTAGGTTAAGGACAGAGCCTAGGAGCGCCAATATCCAGGAAGTTATAGTAGATGGCTAAGCTTATGAAGAAGACAAAATAGCCAGAGAGAAAGGAAAATGATAGCTACAACCAAATAGCAACAATAATAAGAGCCAACAGTCAAGCTGTATTATGTATCAGTTGCCATTCTAAGCATTTTTATCTATATTAAAAAATTTAATTATTATTAAAACCACTTGAGGTAGGTATTATTTTCCCCATTAAAAAATGAGGAAATTGGGATCCCTGGGTGGCGCAGCGGTTTAGCGCCTGCCTTTGGCCCAGGGCGCGATCCTGGAGACCCAGGATCGAATCCCACATCGGGCTCCCGGTGCATGGAGCCTGCTTCTCCCTCTGCCTGTGTCTCTGCCTCTCTCTCTCTCTCTCTCTCTCTCGCTCTCTGATGACTATCATAAATAAATTAATTAATTAAAAATTTAAAAAAAAATGAGGAAATTGAGGCACTGGGAAGTTAAGTAGTTTGGTCAAGTTCACACAGAAAGTCAATAGTGAATCCAGGATTTAAACCAGAGTCCATGCTTGACTGCTGTGATACATTGCCTCTCTTTCAGGCATTGAGAGAGGTGGAAGCCGAGGAAGGAAACAGCTGTAACCAAGTTCTTGGAATAGTGTCTAGTCCATAGTAAGACTTCAGTAAATATTAACTATTGTTATTTGATCATTATATTGCTATGAAGTCATGCATTTATGGAGGCCTGGTTTTTAGAAGAAAACCAATGACAACTAAACAAGTCCTGGTTTTTATTTTTTTTTTTATTTTTATTTTTTTAAATAATTTTTATTTATTTATGACAGTCATCAGAGAGAGAGAGACAGGCAGAGACATAGGCAGAGGGAGAAGCAGGCTCCATGCACCGGAAGCCTGATGTGGGATTCGATCCTGGGTCTCCAGGATCATGCCCTGGGCCGAAGGCAGGCGCCAAACCGCTGCGCTACCCAGGGATCCCAGTCCTGGTTTTTAGAAGAAAAAAAATGACAACTAAAGAAGGTAAAAATCAAGGTTTCATGGAGGAAGAAAGCAAAGAAACTTCCAATGAGGCTAGGGCTTCTACTCGGTTTCCTATGGCCTCAATATCTAAGTTTCCACACAATCAACTTTCAACATTTGTGGCTACTTAGTCCTCCAGCAAGGCTGCTGTACACAGCAATGACCCACAGGCCTCACAAACCTCCAAATACCTTCTGAGTGCCATAAAGATTCCATTCCAGGATGCTATCTTTAACATGGGGTATATTTTGCTCCATTCTACTTGTTTTAAAGCAGGTAATGATGCTGAAGGTCTCTCAGGTTCTTGACTAACCACCGAAAACAAACTCTGACCACTCCGGACAAACAGTAATTTCTTCTAATTAGGAGGATATCTTGTCTATAATAAAATGATAACATATTTTTAGGTAATTTTCTATTTTGTGTGTGAAATTCCTTTTTTTAAGATTTTATTTATTTCAGAGAGAGAGTGCAAACAAACAAGCATGAGCATGGGGAGGGGTAGAAGGAGTCCCCACTGAGCAGGGAGCCCTATGCAGACCCTGGGATCATGACCTGGACCAAAGGCAGACCCTTAACTTACTGAGCCACCCATGTACTACCTCAGGTGATTTTTAAATTAAAATTATATTATTTATACTCTTAAAACAATAGCTTTATGGTTGGTTCGCTTGTTTAATTCTAATTCAATAATTCTGTCTGGCCCACATTCCCTCAAAATCAAGGAGAAACAATGAATAAGTAACAATGAGGAAAATGGTCAGGAAAAGGAAATAGTTTAGGTTTTCAAAAGGCTAGGTTTTTTAAACAAATTAATATATTTCTATCTAAGAGGATTTCTCAAAACAAAATAAAGGCACTGGATGGCAGAAAGCATCTCACATACGCGGAACATCTGGTCATTGTAGCCCTGAGGCAATGTACATTAAAAAATGCTATCTTTAAAATGAAATAAATGTGAATACCCTATCCTGCATCAATGCAAATGACAACACTTCTCAGGGAGACTTGAAGTGTAAAATTGACTAATTCAAAGATTTATGTTCAAAGACGTTCACCATACTACCTATCTTATAATAGTGAAAATGCCCAGCAGTAAGTGGAAGATCCAGATGATGGATTATTATCTAGACACTGAAAATAATATAAAAAGTTTATATTTAATAACATAAAAATTCTCACAGGGGCACCTGAGTGGCTCAGTTGCTTAAGCATCTGCCTTCAGCATTGGGCTCCCTGCTCAGTGGGAATCTGCTTCTCCCTCCGCCCTTCCCCCTGCTTATTCTCTGTCTCTTAAATGAATAAATAAAATCTTCTTTAAAAAATTAATAAATTAAATTAAATTAATTGGGATGCCTGGGTGGCTCAGCGGTTGAGCATCTGCCTTTGGCTCAGGGCGTGCTCCCAGAGTCCCGGGATCAAGTCCCACATCGGGCTCCCTGCATGGAGCCTGTCTCTCTCTCTATGTCTCTCATGAATGAATGAATGAATGAATGAATAAAAAATATATATTCTCGCAATACATATTAAGTTTTAAAAATCATAAAAATTACCATATGAATATAAATGAGAAACTTAAGGAAGTGAACTATAATTAACAGTTATTATCTCTGGGTAGTATTAGTTTATTTTTAATTTTCTTCCTTTATATGTTTCTGTATTTTCCAAATTCTTTGAGATGTATAATTTCTATAAGCAGAAAAAAAAATTACTTAAAAGCTATTTTTTAAAAGTTTTTCCAATAAATTTCTGCCTCTGTTTTTAACTCTTTCCCACTTTTTCTTACCCTAGTCTAAGCCTTAAGGTCTAGGGCAGAGGTTCTCAAGTGGGGACAGAGGGGAGAGGGATTTGGCCCCCCAAGGGATATTTGGCAATGTCTGTAGACACTATGATTGGTGTGGGGATAAGGGATATTACTGGATCTAGCAGATAAAGGTTAGGGATTTCGCTAAAAATCCTACAATACACAGGACAAGCCCACAGAAAGCAAGGATTATCTATCTGCACTATGGCAATAGTGTAGAAGTTGAGAAATCTTGGTCTAAGATGAAAAAAAATTAGTATAAACAGGAAGAGTGGGTTAAAATATAATATTAGGGGCAGCCCTGGTGGCAAAGCGGTTTAGCACCGCCTGCAGCCCAGGGTGTGATCCTGGGGACCCGGGATCAAGTCCCACATCAGGCTCCTTGCATGGAGCCTGCTTCTCCCTCTGCCTGTGTCTCAGCCTCTCTGTGTGTGTGTGTGTGTGTGTGTGTCTCTCATGAATAAATAAATAAAATCTTTAAAAAAATAAAATATAATATAATATAATATTAACTCTAGTGGGTTTAACTTTTCACTTCTATAATAAGATACATATATATATATAGAGAGAGAGAGAGAGATCTATGTAATAGATATATTCTGAATTGATAGATGATTAATCCAGGTTTTGAACCAAATTCCTCATCAAAATATGTATGTCCTGATTTTGTGACAAACATCTCTGGGACTTCTGCTTCCTGTGTGAGCATGATGCTTGTCAAACTAGAAGTGAGGTTTTTCTCAGCGTGAGCATGCAGAGACCAATTCTGGGTAGAAGTTTTTTAAGTATTGCCACAAAAATGTTGTAAAGTGAGGTCAGATCCTTAAAGAAATAGCTGGTCACCTTGCTGTTTATACTCCAGTATGGTAAAATGAAAAATTAAGTTCTAATTGGTCTAGTCTAGACTAAAAAGTAGTCTAACACAAAAATGTTTACTTGCTTAAAACATATAAATACCCCCCTACACAGAAAATAATTTATGTAAACTCATGAGAAATTACTTCCTATTGTGATGTCGGATTCAGGGAATGGTAACACAGCATAAGTACAAGGATCTGAGGAAATGAAGTTCCCTCCTCATTCTAAGTCGTCACTGAGTAACAATTCACTTAATAAGAATTTATTTTATCGCACTTTAGGTGTGTGTGCATACGAGTATGCTTGGTTATAATAAAGCACAAAAGAGCATTAGGGTGAGTAGATGAAATAAAGCAGTAAGGGTGTCAAGAAGTAGATGACAGGTGGAAGGCAAGAGAGCAGGAAAAAAGAGAACTGGAAATGAATCAAATGGGAATAATAAATTTTATAACTTATAATGAAAATGGGGGAAGAGAATAATATATTCAAGCAAAAATATGAAGAAAATGAGGGGAAATAAAGCACTAGGGAAATACAGCTGAAAAAGTTCCAAAGGAAAGGTGACATAGGGTTCATAACCCCCTGATTACGACTAAATGAAAAATATTTTTCAAATCTTCAATTTCTATATGATTTCAGTAACATTTGCTTAAATGGATTCTCCACGGCTCTTTTTTTTTTTTTAATTCAAAATGATTCTCTAAGGGAAATATATCCAATAACCTTCTGATTATGCAAAAATCTTCCCATTCTTCTGCTTAAAGATCAGAAGAGGAGAGGAGGAATTCAATCGCTTTGTCACTTTGGGTAACTCATTCATGGTGGATATTGACTATTCTTTCCAATCAGCAACAGCTGTCAGCCACCCCACCAGGTCTGAGAACTATCAATCATGATGTCCTGCCTCTGCCTGGTCTCTGAGATGAGCATGACTTGACTGCCTACACAGCACAGTGAAAGGAGAGGACACGTGACCCATAGCAAGGGCAACCAGAATTCTTTCACCAGACTCTCTTCCTCCAGGCCCAGAGCTAGAAGATCATGTGGTCTGCAGGTGCCACTGACCATCTTTTTCACCATGAAAAGAGCTGTCATGTGGACGAAACCAATGGCAGACAGCACAATCTGACATGAGAGCCAGTGACAGCCTCAGAGACCACATTCTAGCCTTGAATCCATAAACCTGGACATTCAGGTCACAGGAGCAAATAAAATCCTTTTTAGTTTTGAGTTGTGTTTCTGTAACCTCCAGCAAAAACAGCTCTGGCTGGTAAACTGTTTAACACTGTCAAAGAGATATTTGTTAAGTCGGTATCTCAGAACCACGGTGCATGAATTATCCAGACCCTTTTTATTTACAGTACATCTTAGCTGTCATCATAACTTGAGGTAATACGTTTTATAAATGTAAATACGTAATGTTTAAAGTAGAAATTCATTTTAAATGACACATTCATGCCAAGATCTAATGAGTACCCCTACTAAACTGAGATTTGATATTACACACTTCTGTTATTCTTGATGTTAAATACTTCACCATTTTCCACCTTCACCTTTCTAAATTAGAGTCCTTTCTATCTTCTTTACTATCTGCTTGACCGCCACAATCATTTTATTTCTCCCAGTCTGAAATTCCTCTAGTTTCAGTGCATTTTTATCAAGAAGTAGAAACCCCAACCACACATACAGGATTCCTGGCCAGGAAAATGCAAGCTGTTTTTGGTTTTGTTTTGTTTAGTTTTTAAAGGAGATAGTTTATTGACTACACTGCAAGGGAGGTGGAGGCAGGATAGCAAAGGAGAGGCTGTCTGCCATGAGGCAGTTGGTGTGGAATAGCCCGCAAGGGAACAGCGGGTAGGACAGCAGACGAGAGGCTGGCCACTAGAAAATGCAAGGTTTGTATGAGTGACTACAGGGAGATAAAACTTGTCTTTTCAGCATCCAATCTCTCTCCAGTTCAGCATTGTGCTCATGTTTTTGGCTACAACAGCACATCAGGCCAAAGGATGTAGACAGATGGTCCTCATGAACACTTAGAAGGGGATAATGTACTTCTCCCTTAATTACAACCACGTTTGGAGCCATTATTTTGAAACCAAAACATCATCACACCATCCCTAAGTTCCACAATTGGCAAAAAGCCTCTGTTGTACAAGATGTTTAATGCTGATGGCTACTGGTTTAGGGGACTTCCATCTGAGGAGGGCTTAGAAGCGAAATGGAGAAGGTCCAAGGCATGAAGAAGCCAGGGATGTTTCTGCAATTTCAAAATCTGTTATTACCACAAACCCAGACTGACATTACAACCAAGGTAGATGGAACAGGACAACAGTTAAAAAGCAAAATTGAGCGACGCCAGGGTGGCTCAGTGGTTAAGCATCTGCCTTCAGCTCAGGGCATGATCCTAGAGCCCCAGATCGAGTCCCACATCAGGCTCCCTGCATAGAGCCTGCTTCTCCCTCTGCCTATGTCTCTGCCTCTCTCTCTCTCATGAATAAATAAATAAAATCTTAAAAAAAAAAAAAAAAAAGCAAAATTGATGGATGTCTGAGTGGCTCAGTGGTTGAGCATCTGCCTTTGGCTCAGGTAATGATCCTGAGGTCATGGGATACAGTCCCGCATCGGGCTCCCTGCCAAGGGAACCTGCTTCTCCCTCTGCCTATGTTTGTCTCTCTCTCTGTGTCTCTCAAGAATAAATGAATAAAACCTTTAAAAAAAAAAAAAAAAGCAAAATTGATCAAAGGGGATTTTAACGCACTAAGGACCTAAGGACCCAAGGCATCAAAAGCAGACAGCATCAGCAAAGGTAAAGGGTAAGTGTGTGAAGGAAAAATTAAATAAACCACCTAAATTGCTCTGCCATCTACTCTCACCTCCTACTGTGAATGAAACTCCACAGGAGGGGCACATGGTGGCTCAGACGGTTAAGCTGCTGCCTTCAGCTTCCATTATGATCCCAAGATCCTGGGATATAGCCCCACACGGAGCTCTCTGCTCAGTGGGGACAAGGAAGGGGGTCTGCTTACCCCCTCTACCCTTCTCCCTCTCGTTCTCTCTCTCTCAGATAAATAAAATCTTAAAAAAAAAAAAACAAAAAAAAAAAACAAAAAAAAAAAACAAAAAAAAAAACAGGGGACACCTAGGTGGTTCAGTGGTTGAGTATCTGCATTTGGCTCAGGTCATGATCCCGGGGTCATGGAATCCAGTTCTGCATCAGGCTACCCACAGGGAGCCTGCTTCTCCCTCTGCCTAAGTCTCTAACTCTGTGTCTCTCATGAATAAAAAAATAAAATCTTAAAAAACAAAAACAGAAAAAAAGAAATCCACAGGAGAAACACCCCAGCTCAGTCCTCTATATCAAGTATCTCTATTGCTTGGACTAAAGTGAAACCATACTATACATTTTGAAAACAAACAACTCTTCCTGCTGTCCCAGTGGGCAAGCACAACTCTAGTAAACTGGCATTTATTTTTTAAATTATCATTTTAGCTACAAGAAATAAACTGCAGAAGAGAAGAAGCTTAGCATGAAGAACTCCTGAGGACGATGAAAATGTTCTATATCTTGTTTGTGGTAGTAATTACATGACAGAATGTATTTGTCAAAACTCACTAAACTGTATACTTAAGATGAGTGAATTTTTTTACATATAAATTTTACCTAAGTCGATTAGAGAGAGAGAGAGATGGAGCTAGCAGGAAAGAAGAGAAACTCCCCAGGGAGACAAATGCAAAAAGTCTGAGAAGACGCTGTAAGAAGACATGCCAGTAGGGGATGAAATGGGAGGAGTGTGGTTGCCCACATGATGTTTTTACCCAGGGTCAGGCCTTATTCCATAGATCTTCCAGGAGTTTCTACTTCTGACAATTCCTTATACTTCACTAGGAATTGCCTGAAGTAGAGACAATAGATCAAAGTCTATCCTCCCAATGGGTAATGTGCCTCTAGATTCTTCCAATGGAGGCAAAATCCATTATAAAGTTAAAAACAAGCTAAATTACCTTCTGAGATAAGATGTAAGGTAAGAGGGTTTACCTCTCCTCTCCCACACTTCCTGTGTCCAACCGTTTGGACGTTGCAGTTAAATCCAGGAACCCCACTCACAGACCCTGCTCCAGAGTTCCCCTACTTTGAACAGCTAAAAGCACCATGAAGATTTAAACTGTTTATCTGGCAGTGGCAACTCTCATTAAAATTGGAACCTCTCTGTACTCTTTTAGCCACTGGGCAATACACCAGACGTTCACACTTCAAGAAACAGTTAACAAATTTCAAGAGGAAATCATGAGCTTTCCGCTTTGCTCAAGCAGTCTGAAGAAGTATTTCTGAGTAGCTTACAAGTTCCACAGAGTCTGTAAATTCATGATATAATGGGAATTAACTTACAGTTTCCAAAGCTAGAGCTACTGCTGTTAACTTACACTGTTCCCTCTCCATCCCACCCTATATCTAATCTATCACAGAGACCTGTCTCTTGAGTTTGTCCTCTTTCCCACATCATCTGCCTTTGCCTCAGTCTCCCTGACCTGCATCATTTCACCATTTTGTTTCCTGCAACAGTTTCTTTGGCTTCCCTTGGCTCCCAGCTCCCCGCTCTATTACTCATCCTGTTCAACATGCCTGAAAATGTGCTTACTTGTTTAACCACTTCTTTATACCCTGCTTCATTCCTGCAAGTAGACTAATCATCCCAGACCATTATTTACAGGAGACAGACTGTTCAGGACATCAGGAGGAAATATAGATGGAAGGGATGTGACAGGATACTTGTGGAAATCAAATATACTTGCTAAACCCCAAATAAGGCACATGATCAAGGATGAGGTTTCCGTCCTGCTTTCAGATGTTGAAAGTAGTCTGAAAAATGTAATTTCAACACCAGAATGTTATAATTTCCAGGATTGATGGTAAAGGGGAAGAGGCATAGAACAAAAAACAGGAACTATCCCGGAAAAAGAATCTAAGCCATATGGCTTCAGTAGGTAGGAAGGAATATAGTAGGAAAGGAAGATTACAGACATATCACCTATTGGCCTAAATTGCTGTCTCACCTAAGAAAGTTTACATGGCTTCTTGAGCAGGGGTTTTAGAAGTTTTTATAGTTACAAAACTCAGCATCCTGATACACAATGGGACTCTTAATTAAACAACTTCAGGGAACCTTGACCATTCTACAGCATTTCCAGTGTTCTCTGCCTTTGGGAAGCTCATGTGAGGACTACCATGCCATTTTATTGCTGCTGGTGATCCATCTAGGCCTAATTAATAAACTCTGCTCCACAAATGCTGAATCCTTTGAAGTTACTGAAAGCATCTATGGTGACATTATGATTCACATATCCACTGGCAAGTCAAGACTAGCAAATATTTTCAAAATCAGAAGCAATGAGATATCTTGGCCATCTTCAATTCTTTTTGGAACAAGCCAGGTGGCTCTAAAAACAAATTGACCCACAACTCTATGAATATACTGAAAACCACTGAATTGTAAACTTTAAATTGGGAATGACATGGTATGTAAATCACATCTCAACAAAGCCTTTATTTTTAAAACCAACAAACATATTTCAACCAAAATGTTAGTTTCCAGAAATGTTATATCCTAGGAACCTAGCTATTGCACTTAAAATGTTTGTATTGTGGGAAAACCTTACAAAATGGCAGCCCTGGTAAATTTCTGTGACAAAACCATTATCATTTTACATACAAAGAATAAACTGACCAGTCTCTTTCCTTTCACCTTAATGGAAGCTGATCTATATCACACATCAAAATCTGCCTTTAAACTCTGAATGACATTTTTTTAAAGGGCACTTTTCAGATTTAACCACTTTGTTGAATAGCATAATTATGACATGTCACTAACACATCTTTCCTTGTAATCTACTCCAGAATTTCCTTCCCTGTAATCCTCTGTGAGGAAAAAATTCTTGTTTATCCAATGTTTTAATTTCTAATGATTTCCCTCTTCCTCTAATAATCACTACCCAAGCTTTTATCTCTAGAATCATTCCAACCTTCCCCATGTCCCGACCCATTTCCTAATTTCTACTTATAAATACCACACCAGCTGTCTGCCTGCTGTGGAGGTAACAACAGGTTATTTATGCTCCTAGATATTTAAAGTAGGTCAAGAATATAAGAAACAGACTGTGAGCCCTTTGAGGGAAAGGGCTATGGTGTCTTGTTCATTGTTAGAACTTCTCAATATTGGTACACCTGGGTGGCTCAGCAGTTGAGCGTGTCTGCCTTTGGCTCAGGGCGTGATCCTGGGGTTCCGGGATCAAGTCCTACATCAGGCTCCTGCGAAGAGCCTGTCTCTCCCTCTGCTATGTCTCTGCCTCTCTCTCTGTCTCTCATGAATAAATAAATAAATCTTTAAAAGAGAGAGAGAGAGAGAGAGAGAACCTCTCAATATTAAGCACAGTATCTGCACCTGGAAGGCTGTTCAATAAATATTTTGGCCCACCATTAAGCTAAGGCCCATTGACAAAAAGAATTAGTCAGCAACTAGCCAAGTGACCAGATTACACTTAGACATAAATATATTTAGAAGGCAATTTAAGCTCAACTCACTCTTGATGTCTAAACTAGTCTGTTTTCACAATGACAGAAGGTGAATTTTAAGAGTATATGATGAAACTATGAACAAAACCCAAAACCCTGAAATTTAAAAATCACAATATTTTTAAAGTTTTTTCTAAAAAAAAATTATCTTGGGAGGAAAAAAAGCTGACCCAGACCAAGAGCAATTTATCATCCAGTCTTTAGTTAAGCAGCCTACAATTAGGCAGCTCAGGGATGGACTCCTCAAGCTGCACAGGGAAGAGTGGAGGGCTATACAAAGTAAGTAAAGAATGTTTAGCTGAGTGAAGTCAGTCAGTCGGAGAAGGACAAACATCATATGTTCTCATTCATGTGGGGAATATAAATAATAGTGAAAGGGAATAGAAGGGAAGGGAGAAGAAATGTGTGGGAAATATCAGAAAGGGAGACAGAACATAAAGACTCCTAACTCTGGGAAACGAACTAGGGGTGGTGGAAGGGGAGGAGGGCGGGGGGGTGGGAGTGATTGGGTGACGGGCACTGGGGGTTATTCTGTATGTTGGTAAATTGAACACCAATAAAAAATAAATTAAAAAAAAAAAAAGAATGTTTACAGACCTGTATCTCATCATGGGAAAATGTTTCTCAGAGTACCTACTCCACGTGTTCATTATGAGGATTAAATGAGTTAGAGCAGTGCCTGGCACATAGTTAGCACTCTATCAATGTTTATTAATAGAGTAACCAAATCAGTTTCCAATTGCATTCATTCATATATTAGAGGCCAACAACGCCTAAGAAAATTACCAGGTTTACAGAGAAATTCTAACAGTGCAGTCTTTAAATCTATGGCTGGAAAGAAAGGGGTCCTTGAGAATGTTATATGCAAACTCCTCTTCTCATGGTTGAATGAACTAATCATATACCTATTTCTTGAGAAATTCACAGGTTACAAAAGCTTTCCCATCTATTCCTAGATTTGATCCTCACAACAAACAGCCTTGTAAGAGATGCAGAGCGGGTGTAATTAACTCCACTTGCAGATATGAGACAACTGAAGAAGAAGTTAAGTGACTTGCCCAAGGTCACGCAGTAAGGGAAAAAAGGCACCTGGGCTAGAAATCCATATCTTTTTTCTCATGCAGCAATTTAGGGTCACATTTGGAAACCATGATTCTTAAGATCCTAAATGGAGATTCTGCTGCCCATACGCACTTGAAGAGCTAAGCCAATTGTGTTGAGTGGAATGAAAGGAAATTAATAGTTGGCAAAACACCTACGTACGCTGGAGTTACGGTATGATAAAATGCCATGGCTACAACACGTTCACAAAGCATCACAACGCTGCCGGAGACACGTTTTCGGAGGTCTTCAAAGGGACGGTTCTCCGAAATATGCCATTCAGAAATACTGGCGTCGGTATAGGAGAGAAAGGACGCTTCCCTCGAACGCAATCCTGAAGCAGGAGGCTCGCCCGGCGGATGCTGGAGGCATGGAGCCGAACAGGGCTCTAGGGGTTGCACGCAGGTAGCGAACTGCCGGGGACCAGGGGACCAGGGGACCGACCCCGGCCCGTGCCCCCGCCCCCCCCCCCCCCCCCCGGGAAGCCGGCCGCTCAAGGTGAGACTCGGCGGGCGCGGAGCGCAGGGCTGCAGGCTGGCGGGGAGGCCGGCCGGGCGGACGGCGCCGCAGACCAGCGCCAGACCCTATTTCGAGCGCCGTCCCCGCGGGAGGGCCCATCTGATGTCGCCGACGCAGCCCCGCCCGCAGCCAGGGCTCCTCCCGAAGCCGGCGGGCCGGCAGGGCCCTCGCGCCCCAGGCGCCCCCCGCCCCGCGCCCCAGGGGAAGGCGGCTGCGCGGCAGGGCCCGGGGTCCTGGGGCGCGGGGGTGCAGCCGCCCCGCCCGCGGCCCCCTCACCTTTGTGTAGAGCTCGGACGCGGCCATGGCGGGGCCCCGGCGCGAGCCCCCCGCCCGAGCGGAGGCCGCACCTCGCCTGGGCGGCCGCCCGCGCCGACTAGGAAGCGCCCCGGCAGCCGGCGGCAGCGAGCGGGGCCGGGCCGGGCGGGGCGGGGCGGGGCGGGGCGGGGCGCCTCAGGCGCGGGCGGCGCGCGGGGCCCTGCCCATCACGCCCGGGCTCGCCGCCAGCAGGTGCACGCGCTCCGCGTGCTCGGGGTCCTCGGGGTCCTCGGGGTCGCCGCCGCCGCAGCCCCCGGCGCGGCCGCCGATGCCGCCGATGCCGCCGATGCCGCCGCCGCCGCCGCCGCCGCCGCCGCCGCCGCCCTGTGCATTGTGGGAGCGGGAGGAGGCTGCGCTCCTGCGCTGCCACCGCGGCTGCTCCGGGCTCCCTCCGGCCGCGAGCATCCCCGGCCTGCCAGGCTGCGCGGCCGCCGCCTCCTCCCAGAAGCCCGCCCGCCCCGCCCCGCCCCGCCCCAGCCCGCCCCGGGGACGCGTCGCCCCTGGGTCGCCCCTTTCCCCTAAGCGGGTCCGGACCGTGCGGAACGCCCCGGCCACCAAGAGGGGCCGCGATAGTTGGTGTCACTGCGTGTGTCCAGGTAAACAGTCTCCAGCTGTCTTCCTATCCTTCCAAGCATTTTTCTTTTTTCTTTTTTTTTTTAAGATTGTATTTATTTGTTCATGAGAATCAGAGAGAGGCAGAGACCTAGGCAGAGGGAGAAGCAGGCTTCCTGCAAGGAGCCTGATGCAGGACTCATCCCAGGACCCCGGCATCACAACCTCGGCCAGAGGCAGGCACTCAACCCCTGAGCCACCCAGGTGCCCCCCTTCCAAGCACTTCTAGGGAAAGGATCTGGGAGGAGGCTTCCTCGAAGTTTAGGCTACCTAGAAGTCTAGGCTTCATAGAACAACCTAGAACTCCAGGAGAGTCCTGTTAGTAGCAGTGGGCTGGGAGCTGAGCAGTGAGGACCAGAAATCTGCCACAGAAGATCACCAAGGTCATCCTGGACACCTAGACAGCTGCCTGGGTATCGTTTTTTTAAAACAAGATGCCCCCAGGGGGTAGCCCAGGCGCCCACCTCTCCTAGGCCTATGTGTTTGCAGAGGTACCACTACTCTTCTGCCTCAGTCCTCTTCTTCCACCTGTTCGCCCTAGTGACTATCAGTTTCATGATGCCACTAAAAGCTATCTGGGGGCTACCTGAAAATTGTGGGAGACTTTTGTGGAAAAGTCCGTACTGCAAATTAATTCTGTATCAAAAAAAAAATTTAATTCTGTATCCAAAGGTCAAAGGTGGGGGACGCCTGAGTGGCTCAGTCGGCTAAGCATCTGCCTTATACTCTGGTCATGATCTCAGGGTCCTGGGATGGAACCCCTAGTTGGGCTGCCTGCTAAGCCCCAGTCTACTCCCTCTCCCTCTCCCTGTCCCCCACCTCCAACTCATGCTCACTCTATCTTTCAAAATCTTGAAAGAAAAGGAAGTGTCTAAGGAGTCTCAGAAGTAGCTAGCATTCAATCTTGCTGACCATTATCCTTGCACATCAAGCACAAAATGTGGTCTTTCCACCCAGTCCTCATACTCTCTTCACCCTCCACCTGCTCAGCACCCACCCACACTTTCACTCCTGGTTGACTAATCTCATATTTGTTTTATTCCAGCCTCTTTTTAGTGTTCTCTTCTTTCTCATTTCTTTGAACTCCTAACTGCCTATTCTGGCAATCTGGGATGGTTTCTATCTAGACCATGTCTCAAGGCTGGCCCCTTGGTTGTGTGTGTGTGTGTGTCCTGTACATGTATGTAAAGGAAGACCATTGCTGTGGGGGTTGGGGGCACTTGGTACCAGTCCTTACTTCCTGAAACTCAAGCCTATCCTTCCTTGCTCACCGCCCACAATCCCCTCAGAGAGGCCATAAGTAATGGCTACAGAGTCCAAAGACCCACAGAATTCTCTGTTCCTTCCAATTCTACAGTCACATCTCTTTCATGTTTCGGGGTCCCACTCATTCTTTATCCAGACATTAAAAGGAAAAATGGGGCAGCTATGACCAGTAAAACAAAAAGACACTGGACTGAGATTTAGAAGGCCTGAATTCTACCCCTTATAATTTCTTCATGCCTTGTGTAAGGGGGTAACCACTGCTTTCTCACCCTCAGATAATACCTCTCGGGACTGTTGGGAAACGCTGATGAAGGAGTTCAGGGCATACACCGGAGGGTATGCTGCTTTGGCATAGAGTTCAGAGGACTTGAAAAACAGCAAATACAAGAGGGGAAAAAAATTACCCTAATTTTCCTTTTTCTTAAAAGCAGGAAACGAAAATCCTATATGAAAGATATCCTCCTTATACCAGAAGAAAAGTAATATTCTTATCATCAAGGAGAAGCTGAGACCAAGAGAATTCCGCACCAACAGACCTTTGTTAAAATCGTTCTAATCAGGGAGACAATTATAAAGGTAGAAGGTAAAGAGGGCGAATATTTATTTGCTGGGGCTGCCGTAATAAGGTACCACAAACTGTGGCTTAAACTGTAATGTGCTGTATGATCTGGAGGTGCAAAATGTCAGATCAAAGTGTTGGCAGTGTTTGTTCCTTCTGGAAGCTGGAAGGGAGACTCTCTTCCAGGCCTCTCTCCTACATCCTAGGGGTTTGCTAACAGTCTTTGGCATTCATTGGATTCTGCTGCTCACCCCAATCTCAGTCTTCATCTTCCCATGGCATTCTTCCTGTGTGCATATGTATCTGTGTCTAAATTTCACGCTTTTATAAGGACTCAGTCATGTTGGGTTAGGGCCCACCCTAATGACCTCATTCATCTTCACATGATCATCTCCAAAGACCCTATTTCTAATTAAGGTCTCATTCACAGGTACTGGGGGTCGGAAGGACTGATGCATCTTTTGGGGATGGAGAGGGGGGACACAATTCAATCCATAACTGTATGCAATGGACAAAAACTAAACAGAGAAGACAGAATGTGGGAGGCCAGCAATTTTATTTTTAAGATTTTATTTATTTATTCATGAGAGACAGAGAGAGGCAGAGACACAGGCAGAGGGAGAAGCAGGCTCCATGCAGGGAGCCTGATGTGGGACTCGATCCCAGGATTACACCCTGCGTTGAAGGCAGATGCTCAATCGCTGAGCCACCCAGGTGTCCCAAGACCAGTGATTTTAGTAGGGTGGTCATTGCTTTATTCAAATTGAAAAAATAGGGGATCCCTGGGTGGCGTAGCGGTTTAGCGCCTGCCTTTGGCCCAGGGCACGATCCTGGAGACCCGGGATCGAATCCCACATTGGGCTCCTGGTGCATGGAGCCTGCTTCTCCCTCTGCCTGTGTCTCTGCCTCTCTCTCTCTCTCTCTCTCTGTGACTATCATAAATAAATAAATTAACTTTAAAAAAATACAAATTGAAAAAATAATTTTATGGAGTGACTATTAGGTGCCAGCACTTAAGATAATAAAGATAGAAATGAATGAAATATGGTCCTTGACCTGGGAGAGCTCACTGTAGGGAGTAGCTGCAGGAGGAGGGGAAGGGGCCGTCCATGCAGCATGGTCTGCATGGTCGTAGAAACCATCTTAATTCTTTAAGATTGGCCCAATTCTAGAGACAGAGGCAAAGCACTATGTTATCGGTTAACTAGTTGAATTTACATATGCTAATATTTAGTGTTTCAGAGAATAAGACACTGGGCAAGAGTGATGTTTGAGTGGGTGGGGAAGAATCCTAAATAGCTCACTGAAAGATCTAAATAATGATATGTATGGGAGGCCATTTATTATCAAAGGATGTATAAAGGAAACTAGGCTATGAAGCAGAAAACGGAAAAGTTAAGACTAGATGAAGACTGGGGCACCTGGGTGGCCCAGGCAGGTAAGCGTCTAACTCTTTAGGCTCAGGTCATGATCTCTGGGTTTTTAGATCAAGGTCCACATCACGCTCTGTGCTGAGTGCAGATTCTACTAAAGTTTCTCTCCTTCTTCCCCTCTCTGCTTCTCTCTCTCAAATAAATAAATCTTTAAAAAAAAAAGGATAGCATAAGCCTGACCTACAAGACTTTCAAAAGATAGAAGGCAGGCATCAGGAACTACTGGCTCCCCACTCCTTTGCTTCAATAACTCCAGCCAGTTTTTCTAGCTCCCACCCACCTGTGAATTTAGGCCTAGCCACATTTTAAGGCTCCCAGGGCAAGGAAGATTAAAAGTATAGTACTTAACTCAAAAGGTACAATTATTTTTATTCCCGGTACCTATTACTCTAATTCTAGATTCTAATCTTGTGTGTCCTAAAATATCGATGTAATCTCTGGCTCTTTGTTCCCAGTCTTCTGCCTCTGTCCTGACCACCAGCTATTTGGGCAGCTTTTGCATCCCTATGCCTGGTTGTTTGGTACCCTATTCCCCCATCAGTTGATTCTGCATCTTGAAATGTTTTCTGCTCATGTCCATAGCACTCACCTGCTTCATATTGCCCTGTTTTTCCTGAATTACTTGATTTTAAGGCCTTACTAGCCACTCTCATCCCGTACCTCCACCAACCAGATACACACCTACCTTCCATGGGTAGTGGTGGAAGGTCCTCATTGGTGAAAATGACTTAGATTCAAATGACTTTGATTCTTAACTCCAGTTCTTTTTTTTTTTTTTTTTAATTTTTTTTTTTTTTATTTATTTATGATAGTCACAGAGAGAGAGAGAGAGGCGCAGAGACACAGGCAGAGGGAGAAGCAGGCTCCATGCACCGGGAGCCCGATGTGGGATTCGATCCGGGGTCTCCAGGATCGCGCCCTGGGCCAAAGGCAGGCGCCAAACCGCTGCGCCACCCAGGGATCCCTCTTTTTTTTTTTTTAAGATTTATTCATTCATGAGGAACACAGAATGGAGAGAGAGAGAGAGAGGCAGAAACACAGGCAGGGGGAGAAGCAGGCTCCATGCAGGGAGTCCCACCTGACGTGGGACTTGATCCCCGGTCTCCAGGATCTCGCCCTGGGCCCAAGGCAGCGCTAAACCGCTGAGCCACCTGGGCTGCCTAACCCCAGTTCTCATTTGGAGTGAGCTACCTAGCCCATGTGAGCTTCCTTTGTTCTTTAAATACACTTGTAGGGGCGGCCCCAGGTGGCTCAGCGGTTTAGCGCCGCCTTCAGCCCAGAGCCTGATCTTGGAGATCCGGGATTGAGTCCCACATCGGGCTCCCTGCATGAAGCCTGCTTCTCCCTCTGCCTGTGTCTGTGCCTCTCTCTCTCTCTCTCTCTCTCTCTCTCATGAATAAATAAAATCTTTAAAAAAAATACACTTGTAAAGTCTCAGAAGTTTTAGATTTATAGGAAAAAATTCAAAGATAACACAGCATTCTCATATGCCTTGGGCAGTGGACTGTTTATACTCCTGTCACTATGCCCCCATTTCCACCCCCTCACCCCAGCCTAATCCATCTGTTGAAATCCTAACTCCTAAGATAACATAGTAGGAGGTGGGGCTTTTGGAAGGTGATTAGGTCTGGAACTCTATCCCTAGACCTGGGATCATGTAGATGCTCAATTGCTGAGCCACCCAGGAGTCCCTCCATTTGATTCTTAAAGAAGTTTCAAATTGAAGCAATGATCCCAATGAAACCACTTTTAAATTTCTAGATCCCTTCTAGATCTCTGTTAATGTAGATACATGCTTTCACGAAGTTGTAAAGACCCTTCTGGATCTCAAAGTTACATTCTCTTCTCTTATACCCTCCAGAATAAAGTCCTCACCACTTCTTATGAAATGGGACTAAGGTCATTCAGAGCTCTCCCCTCTCATGTCCCTTTTTCCTCCTGAACTTTAGTCCTTCATTCTGTGACTCTGAAAATGACATGCCAAGGCTGATGTCTTCATACATCCTCTCCATCCTAGTTCTTGCCTTTTTGTCTCCCGCACATCTTTGGTTTTTCTTCTCTTTTTGTTTTGCCTCCAACCAAACTCAAATCCTACCTACATTTAAAAGCAACCCCTCCAAATAAATAAATAAATAAATAAATAAATAAATAAATAAAAATAATAAATAAACAAATAAATAAAAGCAAACCCAAAAACTGTACTATCATTCATGTGCCTCACAGTCTCTCAAAAAACCCACACCCTTACCACTACTTCATCTTTGGTTATCATTGCTCTTCTGTTCCTCAGCCCCATACCCACACACACATACCTTTTTTTTTTTTTTAAGATTTTATTTATTTATTCATGAGAGACACACACAGAGAGAGGCAGAGACACAGGCAAAGAGAGAAGCAGGCTCCATACAGGGAGCCTCCACACATAACTTCTCTATTGAAACTGTTGTTACATGACCAGGGATACAAAAATCCAAATCTAGCAGGCTTTCCTCAGGTCCCACTCTTCTCATTGCTCTGCTATACTCCACACTTTCTCTTCCTTTTATCGGAACTTTTTCCTCTTTGCTTCTGACACTTCCTTTGGAAACATGAATTCCTATCATCAGCTGGCAATGTTGTAACAAAACAGAGGAGTTACAAGATATGAAACAAGTACAGTGAATAGCTCTTTAAAGTTTACATGTAAACCTAACATATGAGAAAATAATGTGGCAGGAATACTACTACATATGACCATCTTAAATTACCCCAACTGGCAAACACTTGAGCCATAGACCTAAGTTACATACAGGTATTCCAAGACATGTCTTACAAGACAGATATAGTAATTGTCAATTAAAAAAAAAAAAGCTATTATTTTGTCTTTTTAAAGATTTTTATTGTTATTTGACAAAGCGAGAAAGAAAGAGAACGCACATGCAGGAGTGCACAAGCAGGCAGAGGCAGAGGGATAAGCAGGCTCCCCCCTGCCCCCAGAGCACAGAACCCGATGCAGGGCTTAATCCCAGGACCTGAGATCATTACCTGAGCTGAAGGCAGATGCTGAACCAACTAAGTCACCCAGGCACCCCAATAATTTGTCTTCTTTTAGCAAGAACATTCATAGTAATTGGGGCTTCTCATAATATTGATATTAAAGTGGTTGAGAATAACTGAAAACATGAAAAGTGTGTGTTCTACTATATTTTTAAAGATTTTACTTATTTGAGATTGTATGAGTGGGGATTGGGCAGAGTAGGAGAAAGAGAACCTCAAGCATACTGTATGCCAGATGCAGAGTCTACAGGGCAGGGGGCAGGCGGAGGTTGGTCCCAGGACTCTGAGAGCACCATCTGGGCTTAAGTCAGATGCTTAACTGACTGCGCCACCCCGCACCCCTTGTGTTCTCTAACAAACGTAGTCTGGCAGAAAGCTGCCCACTGGTGTGTTGTCCCCCTTTGATCTTTATCCTTGAATCAAAAAATATGGCTGCTCTAAGTGATCATTTCTAAGGGTAGTAACCCTTACCCTTGAATACAGGTTTGAACTGCACAGGTTCACTTATATACATGTGAACTTTTTTCAAAACAGTACTGTAAACGCATTTTCCTTATGATTTTAATAACATTTTCTTTCCCTTCACTTTATTTCTTTTTAAAGATTTATTTATTTATTTATGATAGACATAAAGAGAGAGAGAGAGGCAGAGACACAACACAGGCAGAGGGAGAAGCAGGCTCCATGCCGGGAGCCTGATGTGGGAGTTGATCCCAGGACTCCAGGATCGCGCCCTGGGCCAAAGGCAGGGGCTAAACCACTGAGCCACCCAGGGATCCCCTTTCCCTTCACTTTAAGAATACAGTATGGGGCAGCCCATGTGGCTCAGCGGGTTAGCACTGCCTTCAGCCCAGGGCCTGATCCTGGAGTCCCGGGATCGACTCCCACATCAGGCTCCCTGCATGGAGCCTGCTTCTCTCTCTGCCTGTGTCTCTGCCTCTCTCTCTCACTCTGTCTCTTATGAATGAATAAATAAATAAAAATCTTTAAAAAAAAAGAATACAGTATGTAATACATGTAACATACAAAATGTTAGTCAACTGTTATCAGTAAGATTTCCAGTCAAAAGTAGGCTTAACTTGGAGCACCTGGGTGGCTCAGTCAGTTGTGCAGCCTGCTCTTGATTTTGGGTTGGCTAGGTCATGGTCTCAGAGTCCCGGGATGGAGCTCTGCATGGGGCTTCGGGCTCTGCTTCAGGATTCTCTCTCCCTCTGCCCCTCCTCCGGCGCTCGCTCTCTCTCTCTCTCTCTCTCTCTCTCTAATAAATCTTTAAAAAACTACTGTATTAGTAGTTACATTTTGGAGTCAAAAATTTGTGGACTTTCTATTGTGCAGGGGGGCAAGTGCCTTAATCCTTGCGTTTTCAAAGGTTTCAACCCTTGCAATTTTCTATCTGTAGACAAAACTGTTCCACTGGAAACATTAGCTTGTATGTGAGTTTACAAGAGTCTACAATATACTGATCAGCCTGTTATTGGTAGTAAGGCACTAAAAAATCTTGGATATCACATGGAGAATGCTTGCAAGGTTATGATCACAAGAGCAGAGAAGCAGTGAACACTTAATCCATCCCTGCTATGGAAAATCAGGTATACCAACAAGGTTTATGAAAGCAAAGTTCTTTGACACTTCCTCATGCAGAGAAACAGAGTATGAAGACCTAACTCAGTGAAGGAAAGGCTTCCAGAGTTAGAAACACATTCTTTCCCTGCATCCAGTCCTTAACTTGGTTTCCCAATTACACGTCCAACTCAAGTCAGTATTCTGTTTCACTTCGTTCAATAAGCATTTCAGTATGTATAAACTGCTAGGGATACAATAATGAATTAGATCTTCCTCTGAGTAAGCTAAAAGTTGAGCTGAGATCAGAACGAATTAAGAGTCAAGCAAGCTATGAAATCAGGGGAAATGTCTAATGGAAAAGAAATATATCGGGCGGGGGGTGGGGGTGAATGGGTGACGGGCACTGAGGGGGGCACTTGACAGGATGAGCACTGGGTGTTATTCTGTATGTTGGTAAATTGAACACCAATAAAAAATAAATTTATTATAAAAAAAGAGAAATATATCAAATACAGGCAGAAAGAAAGTTGGGACATTTTTAAGTGATAAGAATAGAAACAGAGTAAGGCAGGGATGGGAGCATAACACAGACAAGGTAACAGGAGTGGAAAGTGATGTTAGGAACCAAGTATCCAGCTAAGAAATATTAGCACTATGTGTATAGGGCTAGCAATGGAGAGAGATCGACAAATTCAGTATATTTTTGTGGCTGTTGGTCACAGCCTCGAAGGAATCAAGTATGACTCCAAGGTTGGTTTGAGTACCTGAGTGGGTAAACGCATGGTGGTATCATTTACTGAATTGACGGCTGGGAAGAAAAGGCAACGTTAAGGAGAAAAATCAAGAGTTCCTTCCTTCACATGCTATGCTCTCCAACCAAACTTCCTTTTTCAGTCCACATTTTCCCAAGTCCTTGCCAATTTGAAAATAGTAATCCCTCTACTAAATGTTGTCTCCCTTGCCTGCTGCAACCCCCCTCTCCAAAGTCCCTCCTCTAACACTCCTCCCATTTATCCCCTAAATTGAATTACTTATTCCTCTAGACTGCCCATAACTTTATTTCTTCCTCTCCTAATGAATGTAACACCTTCTATCTAGTGTTAAATGTTATATAATTTTTCAGAATGTAAGCTCCTTGTCTCATCCATCTTTTTATTTCCAACAGTAGGATACTAGAAGTGCTTTGAAGAAGACCCCCAACATGAAGGCAAACAATGTTACCTTCATCACAAAGCCTTAACAAATGTAAGATCGTTAGGATGTCATTTTCATACTTTTTTTTAAAGATTTTATTTATGAGAGACAGAGAGAGGCAGACACAGGCAGATGGGAAAAGCAAGCTCCCTGCAGATAGCCCGATGTGGGACTTGATCCCAGGACCCCAGGATTATAACCTGAGCCAAAAGCAAATGTTCAACCACTGAGACACCCAGGCATCCCTATCATACGTAATTTAAAACAGACAGACTATAACAAAATTCTTTCCGCATATAGTAGTAGCTGAAATCTAAAGATACCAACTTCAGGAAATATTCCTGAAAAACAATGTAAATAAGACAAAAACTGCAAATTAAATGAATAGAAATTAAGTAGATCAATTTATTTTTTTGTATATTTCACAAGTATAATTTTGGAAGGGCTATTTGACAAATTTCAGCATTAACTGCCAACTCTATAGACATGTTCAACAAAAAAGGCATTTACTCTTGGCCCTTTTAATACAGGCAAAGTGTCCTATTGCATCACAAATGAGAGATGTGGTAACAGATCTGAGGGCTTATTAAAAGAAATCAGGTGTTTTTTCCAAACGTTATTTGGTTGATAACATAATACAAACATAACATGAATGGTTTCATGACCACCAGCAATTTGCAGAATAAAACCCATAAGTCTACCTACTTCAAAGGCCGAAACTAGTGAAACAGTATTAAAATTGGTTTTTAAATCCTTAAATTAACAATCGCAGAATGAGATTTCTTTGATCTCAATTTTGTAAGGTGTGGTGGGGGATTAGGGGGAGAAAGGATATGGGGGGGTGAGAAGACTGGCAGTGCATGCTGAGTTGCAGAGTTGGGACAGCGGCTCAAATTAGTCATCCAGATTAGGATAGTGTTTTAGAAAATTAAACATGTGTCCTAAATGTGGCATACTGAGAAAGACGTTCAAGGATGATAATTCATCAGCCCTAAATACCATTTAATGAAACCCATCTGGAGGCTTAAATGGGGCAGGGTGAAGTAAAATGAGGTGAAAAAGGAAAATGAAAAGTACAAGAAATGTGTTTAATGCTGGGGAGTGTGAAAAGGCCACCAGAGAAACTTCCTTTAGTTGACACTCAAGTGTGCTCTTCCTATAGGCTACCTGCCTCTGGATCACCAAACACCAAATTCACAGCACAATTTAAGCAGAGATTACATTTCAGCTTTGATAAAACTTCACAAGTATGGTTTTGTTACATCAAGTAAAAAGAGCAACTAATTCCAACTTTTGAAGTAAGAACAAGTAGAGAGGCCTCACTCGGCCTGCCGTGATGAATAGTTAAGACTTATTTTTAGGTCAGCAGCACATGAGTATTGAATAACTTGTAAATAGACTGCAAACATGCTGCTGCCAGTTCATCAAAACATTCCAACAATTCTTACTATCCCAACATGCCAAGAACGGTAATTGTTTTAGTGAGATGTAACCTCCAAAAATGAAATGTTTCTCAAAGTGTACCACCAAAGTAGGAGCTACTGGACACAAAACAGGTAATTTATTCCAGACATTAGCGAATTTTCATGAAATATGTTACCCTCAACTTCAGTACACTCCAATATTCATTTGTAATAAATAAGACAATTAAAATTAGCAATTTTTCAAACCACAACTCTGAAATTAGAGAAATGGAGAATTAAACTCATCTAGTCAACATCTTCATTCAAGCAATGGTGAAACAGTCTGCAAATAATGTCAATAAACTGAGAGTTGAGGCAGAACAAAAAAATAGAAAAATTAAAAACCTCTCTATCCCAAGCACCAATAATGGAGGCTAAGCAATTATACCTACAAATTTTTGTTGACAGGTCTTTCCTAAGGAAAATCCTGAGATTTTAAGCACTGTGACTTTACAGAAGGCAGGTTGGTTTAATGAGGAAATTTTTAATAAAAAGACAATCAACAGTATTTTATTTTGGGCACTTACTCAGTATTTCACAGATCCTCAACAAGTTTTGAGGTAGGTTAAATATCAGCATTGTAATTTACAAAATAAAACTTAAGAGGTTTTATCACTTGTTGTAAACTATAGCAGGAATCCTATCATGGTGAAGAATAACATGGTCTCTGTGATCTTTCAGATTAATCATCTCAGATGTGTAAATTTAATGTTGACAGCTTGCAAGTATTCACCAAAAATTTTTTTAAAAAGACAAGATATCACAGAAATTCTACTTTGGGGTATTGCCTACTCTTAAATGGATCCCACAACGATCATACATATTGTGGAATAATCTACTTGCTCCCATCATAAATATGTTTATATATAACTGATCTTTAAAATTACAAACTAGAACATTACTGATTTCATTGCTTTTCTGCCTTTTGGGGTGGGTGGAGCAGGAAGATAATCAGCAAGTCTTACTGAGAGCACTAGGCAGCCTTTAAGCGCAGGTGCTATGCTCAAGGCACCATTTACAATGATTTGGGTCATAGGAAAGCAAGTACACAGATGGAGCCAAGATCTAGAAAAGATGCCTGGATCCAAAAAGAGGCGAGGCCCTGTGCAAGTCAAAGACAAAGAAAAAAATACTATCATCTCAGACTACTGATCTTCATTGTCATGCTATAGCATATCACCTATGGGAAGAACTCTTAAAAGAGCAGTAAATATATCCCAATGAAGTCTGTTAATTAAAATTATTTACTAACTAGATAAACCACAAGTAAGATTAAATTGATTATTTTATTAAAGTGACATCTATAGAAGCAAAATATCTAATATTTTAATGTATGTTCCACCTACCACATAAATGACTCTAAGTGTCACAAGTAGAATTCACTTAGCTTACTTATCAGCTCATCCTGACATGGGTTCCTGGGCCAATCTTCTCAAGTATTTGTTTCAGTATAAAATTCACTTTACTTAAACAAGTGTCAAATATTAGTAATTATACAGGATTAAGAGTGGTTAATTAACAACTGAGAAATTAGAAGAAAAACATTATTCTGTTATAAAATATAGAGCAAATTTTAAGAGTGAGGATATACACTTATGCTTCTGAACAGACTAAACAGCACAGCCGAACACGATCTGAGTCAAAGAGGCAAGAAGAAAAGGAGGGAAGGGCCACAGGAGGCAGAGTATCGAAGCCTTTTATTCTAGTGTCCCCCAAATTGACTGTGGAAGTAAAAAGTTTCTACATTAAAAAAGTTTATATAAATTACATGAATTGCAATTTTCATAAAAGTCAAAATGAAATGTTCTGCATAGGACAAAAGATATGCCTAAGCAACATATCATATCTGCACAAGGCCACTGAATGTCACGGATATTAGTAACAAATGAAAAAGCTTAAGTCTATGACAGACTAAGCAAAAATTTCAGTTTCGTATTCTATAAGCCCAAGATTGTAAACTACTCTTACTATACAAAAGCTCTAATGACATACAGAGTTTTGTGTAGGAACTCTTGTGCTTCTGGTTGGCACATCATCTACTTTTTAGTATGTGAAATTAATACAGACATTTGTGAGAGGTTGTGCAAAACTATTGTATTTACAAAAATGGCACAAAAGTGAATTCAAAAGTTGATGCACATGCACACTTCATTCACATCTTCAACAAAAGATATTCTAACATTATAGAACTGAATAAGAATACTAGCTTCAATGGCAGCTGTTAAGCACTAGAGTCACATTAAGTTACACCAGAATGGGCAAATATTGCCCAAGTAAAATTCTATTGTTAAAGCTGAAACAGGTTTAAGGCCATTCAAGTTCAATCACAGAGATACAAATCTTTCAGAGCCCCATGTACTTTTGTTTAAAGAATGTGACCTTTCTTCCAACTTGTGGTCTTAAACTTCTGTTTTACAAAATCCAAAAGGAAAATACAGAAGAAATCAATACAATAGAGGTTATATTAAATAAGAGTAACATACAAAGCTATAATTAAGATGAATTAAAGAAAGCCAACACATTACAATTGAAAAACTTGTTACTTGTTGAACCAGTCCTACACTAGAAGTTAGGTAATATATACAATTATTTTCAAGTAGATTATGTTGCTCTAACATGTTCTTTTATCAGTGCACTGTTAAACTAATCAAAAAATCTACAAACATATATTCCCTTACAATAGCAGCACACACTACCGCTACCTGCAAAGCTGTCATTCGCAAATGACTTAGTGAATGAAAGGAAATAAAAAGCAGAGAAGTAACATAATAAGGAGAAATAACGGGAATTAGAAGATTCATGCAGTTCAGCTCTTTTAATCAGCCAGCCAGCTTGCTAGCAACAAGGGATGGTTTCCGCTGAGGAAGATCCTGTGGAGTGGGAATGTGGTCACCAGTGACCTCTGTCTTATCCGGAGCTGCAGTAGGAAGCTGCTTGTTCTTCATTTTTGCTTTAGCCATATTGTAATCTCCAGAATCAAAATATTTTTGCTACAAGAAAAAAGAAATTGAGACTGGAATTTAAAACTTTCATATGCAATCACACTGATTTAACATGTACATGTGACCCTATACTGTCAGTATAAAATAAGTTATTCTTAAAAAATTTAAACAAAACATTAATATAGATGAAATAGCAAAGCTTTCATTTACTAACAGAAAAACCAAACTGAAATTCTTGCTTATTCTGAAAATAAAAACAATCCACAACTTGCATCTAAGATGTGCCACGCACTTTCAATTACCTTAATTCAATAACCTTATGTTATTAAAACCATTATTTTATAGCTCCTGTCATCTAGAATGAACGTTTCTGCAAGGGCTTAAAATCATTTCTTTGAATTAGCACAGTTCACTAAAATCAAATTAAGGTTAAAATATAAATGCTAGAGTAACAGAAGAGATAAACTCATTAGAAATTATCACTTAAAATGCACATCCCTATCCTACACTTCTATTTTTCACCTAAAACACTGAATAAGTGCAACTATCACTTTTTAGGCGGAAGGATGAATAAGGTAATGATACCTTTTATCACTAAAATAGAAATTGCAAAGACAGCGAAAGTTTAGTCTTAACATAGCTAAACTACATGAGGTACCTGTTTCAGAGTAAAAACAAATTTGCCTCGTTTTTAATTCCCACCTATCCTGTTTATTAACCTACCTTTACTAAGTGCCTGTTATACATGAGGCACCATGTGAGTCCTGGAGAGATATACAAAGATGCACAACAGTCAGAATCCCAACCATCACACTGTTGTAAGCACACAAGGTGCTATGGGTGCCCAAAGGAAGGTAACCTAACATTTCTAGAGTAGGCAAGAGGAATAATCCAGAAATTAAGAGGAGTGTCTCATGGACAAAAGGTGAGGGGGGAAAAAAAATCTGAGACTTCAGGGGTATCTCATGTGGTAAATAAAGTAGCTGGGAATTCACAGCTTAGTTTAAGATTATTGAGTGGCCTGGGAAAAGGTCTCAATGGCTGCCTCTCCCAAGGGACTATTCTTTTTAATAAGCCAGATCAGGCCTAAAGCCAAAGAGTCTAAAGCTAGAAAACGGTTTTTTATGTGTTACTATATGTATGTAACACACTGAGTAGTAACAAGGAAACTTGGAGCATGTCCTTTTAAGGTTTACTGTAGCTTTTTTCTGCATGTTTTAAAATGCGTACAGTGAAAAATCTCAGGGGCGCCTGGGTGGCTCAGTTGGTTGGGTGTCTGCCTTTGCCTCAGGTCGTGATCCCAGACTCCTGGGATGGAGTCCCACATCCGGTTCCCTGTTCAGAGGGTAGCCTGCTATCCTTTCTGCCCCTTTCCTGCTCAATCTCTCAAATAATTAAATTTTGAAAAAGAAATCTCAGAACTCTGAGTGTCCTATTAGAGTTACTTCTGAAATGTAGTAGCTTCTAGAGGAAAACAAAGCAGACTGCCAAATTCTTTACTGAGTCAAAAGCATAAAATGAGAAATCTAACACACAGTGCACATTTTAAGCATATTTTTCTCAAAGTAATAAAGTCAGTTTCTTATACTTATTGTATAGTAAGCGAAAATTCATCATAAGGGATTCTCACTTACTTGTTAGGCTACTCTGCTTGGGGAAAAGGAATTAAATTTATTTAATGTGGCTAGTGACAAAACTAAAATCAGTGCTAACAATTGAAACTGCTCTAGAGAGAGGAGTGAACTGAATCAGCATTTCTCACCATAAGACAGACATAGGCTAACAAGGCAATATTAGTTGTCTTTAACAACTTAAAAATTTTGAATTTTAAGTGCAAATCTTTAAAAATTAGCAAAACATGTTCTGGATCATCTGGTGACAAACTTATAAAAGCCTCCTCCTACCCAAATTTAGGAGCCACACTTACATCAGTATTTATAATTGCACTGACACTAAGTGATCACCTAAAGTGACAAATTAACTTTTTAAGGCTATTTTACTTAAAACTGAATCCTTGGAGCATCTGGGTGGCTCAGATGGTTAAGTGTCTGTCTGACTCCTTATTTCAGCTCAGGTCATGATACCAGGGTCCTGAGATGGAGCCCTGAGTAGGGCTCTGTGCTCAGTGCAGAGTTTGCTTTTCCTTTCCCTCTGTTCCCCCTCCCCAACATGTTTTCTCTCTCATAAATACATTTAAAAAACTTAAAAAAACTGAATTCTCAGTTTTTCTGGGGCTTCACAAATATGAAAAAATATGGGCCAGACTGTTTCTCGATATCCCTCCCAGTTTTAACAGTCTATATGTCAAAATGTACAAGCCACATTATGAAAAGCTTAAAATAGATGTAATAACTTTAATGAGTACAGTAAAACAGAAAGGGACTATTAGATATAAATATCTAATCAACCTTCCCAAATGAAGAAACTATTTATAACTTAAAAACTAAAACCCAAGGGCACCTGGGTGGCTTAGTGGTTGAGCATCTGCCTTTGGCTCCTGTCGTGATCCCCAAGTCCTGGTGGGATCGAGTCCTGATCAGGCTCCCCACAGAAAGCCTGTCTCTCCTCTGCCTATGTCTCTGCCTCTCTCTGTGTGTGTCTCATGAACAAATAAATAAAACCTTAAAAAAAAAAAAAAAAAAACAGCCTCTAAAACCCAAGAACCCTGTGATCCAGACATCTAAAAAAAAACGAAACCCTTTTAAAATAGTAAGAAATAATATAGTTGAATATAACTTTATTTCCCTAATATAAAAGTGCTTATTCATTGACATTTTGGTATAATGCAATATCATTCAAGAGTTCCCTTCTCAAATTCTATGTAATTATTTTTTTTTTAACCATTTCTTTTTTTTTTAAGATTTTATTTATTCATGAGAATACACAGAGAGGAGAGAGAGGCAGAGACACAGGCACAGGGAGAAGCAGGCTTCATGCAGGGAGCCTGACGTGGGACTCGATCCAGGGTCTCCAGGATCACACCCTGGGCTGCAGGCGCTAAACCGCTGAGCCACCGGGGCTGCCCCTATGTAATTATTTCTTGATTCAAGTAGCATTTTCTCTTTCCCAACTATTTACTCCAAGATATGTATTTATAAATTCTGACTTGAAGATACTAAAAAGCCATAAATAGTTGAAGCTAGAGGAAAATTATAAAGACAACAGCCCAATTGATGGAAGAAAGCTTGTTCTTGTTGCTGTTTCTTTAAGATTTTATTTATTTATTCATGAAAGACAGAGAGAGGGGCAGAGACATAGGCAGAGAAGCAGGCTCCATGCAGGGAGCCCGATGTGGGACTCAATCCCGGGTCTCCAGGATCACACCCTAGCCAAAGGCAGACAGACACTCAAACACTGAGCCACCCAGGTGTCCCAGGAAGAAAGCTTGTTAACACAAATAAATTATGCTGGAGATTGGTAAAGGAAAAAAGTTTCCTAAACAGTTAATAATCAAATCCAAGTAACAATTTAATAGTCAGAGATGATTATATAATTTATTACATAAACCACACCTAACGGGACTATTTTAAAATTAGATTTGATGCAAATATATTCTACGAAGCTATATTTATAATATAATGAACATCTTTCTCATTCTGCTTTTCTACTTATTCCCTACATTACATTATCTTTATGCTTTTAAATAACCACAAAATATTCTATTTTGTTGACATCACAATTTAACTATTCCTCTGCTGCTGAATACTTTTATTCAAAGTAGCACTCTTGCTACTTCTAATTATAAAGCTGTAAATAGGAGCAGCCCTGGTGGCTCAGCGGTTTAGCGCTGCCTTCAGCCCAAGGGCCTGATCCTGGAGACCAGGGATCGAGTCCTATGTTGGGCTCCCTGCAGGAAGACTGCTTCTCCCTCTACCTCTCTCTGTGTCTCTCATGAATAAATAAATAAAAATCTTTTTAAAAAATAAATTAAAAAAATAAAATAAATAAAATAAAATAATATAAAATATAAAATAAATAAAATAAAATAAAATAAAATAAAATAAAATAAAATAAAATAAAATAAAATAAAATAAAATAAAAAAGAAGCTATAAATAGGGGCGCCTGGGTGGCTCAGCGGTTGAGCATCTGCCTTTGGCTCAGGGTGTGATCCCAGAGTCCCAGGGTCGAGTCCCACATCAGGATCCTTGTATGGAGCCTGCTTCTCCCTCTGCCTGTGTCTCTGCTTCTCTCTCTATCTCATGAATAAATAAAATCTTTAAAAATAAATAAAGCTATAAATATCTTCAAACTTGAAGACGTTTTCCTTATACTGAATCCCTCAAGGGATTATTCAAAGAATATGAACACCTTTATAAATCTTGATCCATATCCCTTCCCACAAGGAGTAATAATTTTAAATGCTCCACTCAACAAAGAGAATATTAACTATATTCAACTTCAACCTCACCAGTATTACTGTAAGTATTTTTCTAATTTTGTTGTATTGTACTATGGTATATGATCTAATGTACATTTCACAGATTTCCATCATGGATAAACATTTTTCTGCACCTGATATTTTTCCTGCTAAAATTCTTTATCTAGGAGCACCTTAATGTTTTTCTTGAGTATCTGAAAAATCCTTTTATGTACTATAGATATTAACTATCATTTTTGTAATAATTTTCCCACTGAATTACTTCTCATGAACACAAGTTTTACTTTTTTTTAAAGATTTTATTTATTTATGAGAGAGAACACGTAGGGCAGGGAGAAGAGGTAGAGGGAGGGCAGCCCTGGTGGCGCAGCGGTTTAGCGCCGCCTGCAGCCCACGGAATGATCTGGAGACCCTGGATCGAGTCCCACATCAGGCTCCCTGCATGGAGCCTGCTTCTCCTTCTGCCTGTGTCTCTGCCTCTCTCTCTCTCTGCATCTCTATGAATAAATAAATGAAATCTTTAAAAAAAAAAAAAAAAAAAGAGGTAGAGGGAGAAGCAAGCTTCCCACTGAGCAGGGAGCCTGACACAGGTCTCAATCTCAGGACCCTGAGATAATGACCTGAGCCCAAGGCAGACGCTTGCTTAACTGACTGAGCCACTAAGGTGCCCCCAGAAACTTTACCTTTTTATATATTTGGTATAATTCCTACCTGCCTTTGAATTCCTAACTTTGAAATAATATTTCAAAGCTGTGAACATTATTCTTTCATATAAAACAAACAAAAAAAAAAACCTGTACTTTTTACCACTTTTAAAATTAAGTTTTTATGTATTTATTTTGAATTGCTAGAATTTTTATTAGGCGAGCTTTTTTTTTTTTTTTTTTAAAGTAACCTCTACCCTCAACATGGGGCTCGAACTCATGACCTGGAGATCAAGAGTCACATGCTGTACAGAATGAGCCAGCCAGGTGCCACATTTACCATACTCTCCCGGTATTAAAACAAAGAACGTATGATTTCACTTACATATGGAATCTAAAAACATTAAACGTGTAAAAACAGCAGAATGTGGTTGCCACAAGCTGAGGGGTGGGGGAAATAGGGAGATACTGGTCAGAAGGCACACACTTTCAATGATAAAACGACTAAGTTCCAGGGACCTAATATACAGTAAGTTAACAATACTGCATTGTATACTTGACAGTTGCTAGGAGTAGAGCTTTAATGTTCTCACGTAACAACAAAATGGTAATTATGTAAGGTAAGGGATGTGTTAACTAACCTTACTAGTAAACATTTCACAACATGTATGTTGTGAAATCATCACACTGTACACCTTAAACTTACACAATATATATGTCAACAGTATCTCAATAAAGCTGGAAAACAATATCCTTTTGCAATTTGAGAAAATAATCATGTATAGCTATGGCCAATACCTATACATATAAACATACACATACACATGGATAGGTGTTGGTTAACCAAACAGCAGATACCAGTATGTTCAAGTGTTCAAGGTATTTACTTAAGGAAAAACATGATTTGGCACCTGATTCAATTAATAATTCTCTTCATCTTTCCCTGTTCCCTGTGTGGTAAATAAAGTTACTTAAAAAAAAAAAAAAAAAGAAAAGAAAAGATGGAATCCTTTGATTTTTCACAAAGAGGTCAAAAAAGAAAACCTAAGGATCTTGTTCAAGTAGCATTATCTCAATTCAGATCTCATTACTGAGCATTAAATGGTTTCTACCTCACAAAGAATTGGTAAGATTTTGAAAAAATGTTTTCAGTAATTTGACCTACTAAAATTACCATGTATAAACTGTATTAGAGTAACTGTAAAATGTATTATGTAAAGGAGATAATAAGCTCTGCTTACATAAGTGATTTCATCCAAATAAAAAATATTTTTAGTCTGGCATGGAAATCATCTTTAAAACAGGTAAAAGTTAAAAAAAATATATGAGTAGAAAGATAAATGCCAGCTTCTGGATAGTCCTAACTTTTGGAAAGAAGGGGAAAGAAGGATATTTACACACATGTGGTAGGTTTCAACTATATCTACAACATTTTCTTTCTTACAAAGATAAAACTGAAGTAAATATGGCAAAATATTAACATATTAAATCTGAGGGGTAGGTACATGGGTTCTGCTATATTATTATCTGCACTTTCCACATGTTTAAAATAGTTTATAGTTAAATAAGTGATGAGTTGTTCATTCTTATACGTATTTATACAATAAAAGGTATAAAATATAGGAAAATTATGTATCTATATATCTGGTAAGATACAGAGTTATGTACACAGACACCCATTTTGTAATCACAATCAGCACACTGAATTCATAGGGTTTAAGCATCTGAAGATCATATAGAGAACTTACCCCTTTCTGCAATCGTTTCCTTAAGAAATCTGAACCTCCAGGCTTTTGTCCCAGATGAGGATACCTTGCTTTTAATTTTGCTTCTTCAGCTTTCTCTGGACTAGTCACTTTATCTTCCATTTCCTGAAATAATTTAAAATAACTTGTCTATTACAATTTACTTATTTAAAACAATTCACCTTTTAATATCTAGATCTGGACTTCAGTTGTCGAATGCCAAATACTGCAGCATCTGACTGAGAAATCAAGCACAGAAGCTTTTAAAACATCTCTGTCTTGTTTTTCAAATGATCCATGTGATAGCTCTATTATAGCTGTGATGCATGTGTACACCCCACACACTGGATAAAAATATCAAGATAACTCAGCTCTGAAGTCTTGCTTGCCATTACTTTCCAGTCATGTATAATACATTTATAGTTAGTCACCTTCCATGGAACTCATCAGTTCTTTGCCTGCATTCAGAGAACCATCTTAATACTCTTAAAACACAAAAAGATCTGTTAATCCAGATTCATGTATGATTGGAAGCACTGAGATTCTTTAATAGGAATTAACAACTTATTTACCAGAAGATTTTCCCTAACTCAATATAGAAGACCTTTTTAAAAAAAAATTTTTATTTCTCTTAAGTCATCTCTACACCTAACATTGGGCTCAAGCTCACAATCCCAAGATCAAGAGTTGTATGCTCCACCAACTGAGTCAGCCAGCCACCCAGCCTTGGTATTTTTAAAGAGAAGTATCTTTGTCAATCTTCCTATCAGTGTATATTATTCCCTAGTTTCCCCCTGTATTTAATGACAGACTGCTCATACCAAAGGTACCATTCTTCAATGTATCAAAAATGTGTTTTCTAACCAAATGACTATCAATATTTTAGGACTATTCTCTTTTTTTCTTTAGAAGATTTTATTTATTTGAGAGAGAGAGCACCAGCAGGGAGAGGGACAAGCAGACTCCCTGCTGAGCCTGACATGGGGCTCTATCAGGGGACCCTGAGACCATTACCTGAGCTGAAGTCAGATGCTTAACTGAGGCATCCAGGTGCCCTTTTTTTTTTTGTTTTGTTTTGTTTTTTTGTAAGTAAGCTCTACAACCAACATGGGGCTTGAACTCATAACCCCAAGTTCAAGAGTTGCATGCTTTCCAACTAGGCCAACCAAGTGCCCCAAAGCCTATTCACTCAATTTTTTTGAAAAGCACATTTAATACAAATTTTATGTGATACAGGAGGCTTCATAAACATGAAGACCAAAGATATGTTTAAACCTCATTTTTATACTAGGTTTAATCAAAAGTAGAGAGAAAATGAAAAAAATATGACAGGACAAAAAGGAACATGAGCTGAGAGTGGTAAATGGAGGAAAGGAGCAAGGCTTATTTGTTCAGTCTTCTTTGTGTCCCTCTATCTTTGAAGGTAGGGGAGTTCCTTTCCTCCAGCTATACAGAAGGCACCTCTCATTTGCGGATCTTATTATCTGCTTCAGGGGAAAGCCAAAAGTCCTTTCTGCACATGCTATTTCTCAGATGCCTTCAGCTTATAATATCAAAATCCCAAAGTGCCGTACTTTGGGTAGCATTCTTCCATTTGAAAGTTTCCCAAGAAATTTCATGGTTCAGAAACTGAGGTCAATTATCCCATAACCCAGTGAATCAGTCTCAGTCCTGGGAATAGATCAGTCCTTTCAAATAGTTGTGTCTCATTTCAGGACATGGTGGTTGTACCTACATTAGGTTTTTATACGGTATGATTGCTCATACTACTGGCATTTAAGAAGGGACATTTTTCTTGCACTGACTTTTGTCAGTTTTCCCAAGATCCCAGCTGCAGACTCTAGTGATTGGAGTGTCCTAGTGTCCTTCATGGTCAACAGAAACTACTTGTCAAGTTGAAAAAGGTCCTGTCCCCTCCCATTATTCTTTCTCCTCTTCTCAAGCTCTTCATTCCCCTTCCAAGTGGATCCAATCCCCATCCACAAGGTAGAGCCACAGGACAGAAAGGCTGAGTCCACTAAAACCCACCTCCCCCCTTTTTTAAAGATTTTATTTATTCATGAGACACACACAGAGAGAGAGAGAGAGGCAGACACATAGGCAGAGGAGAAGCAGGCTCCCTGTGGGGAGCCTGATGTGGGACTCGATACCAAGACTCTGGGATCAGGATCTGAGCCAAAGGCAGACAGACACTCAACCACTGAGCCACCCAGGTGCCCCAAACATACTTAACTTTTTTTTTTTTTTAAAGATTTTATTTATTCATGAGAAACACAGAGAGAGAGGCAGAGACACAGGCAAAGGGAGAAACTGGGTCCTCATGGGGAGCCTGATATGGGACTCGATCCCTGGATCCCAGGATCAACGACCTGAGCCAAAGGCAGACGCTCAACCATTGAGCCACCCAGGAATCCCAAACCTACTCACTTTTAACAGCAGTCTTGATATAGTCTACTTTTTCCCCCCAAGAACCATACTTTATAGGGGAGCAATGTTTATCACTTTGTGGTAAGTACTGAAGAAGAATCAATCAATCAAGAAAAACAAAGCTGGGATCCCTGGGTGGCGCAGCGGTTTAGTGCCTGCCTTTGGCCCAGGGCGCGATCCTGGAGACCCGGGATCGAATCCCACGTCGGGCTCCTGGTGCATGGAGCCTGCTTCTCCCTCTGCCTATGTCTCTGCCTCTCTCTCTCTCTCTCTCTCTCTCTCTGTGACTACCATAAATAAATAAAAAATATTAAAAAAAAAAAAAAAAAAAAAGAAAAACAAAGCTGCCCTGATAGGCAATGCTGGGCAAAGACAAAATGCACTTTCCAGCTAATGAACTCATTTCTGTATGTCAGCCAGGCAAAATCACATACCTTTGCATATCTCAATTCTTCCAGGTTGGGTGCGGGTGACTGGATGACGGGCACTGAGGGGGGCACTTGATGGGATGAGCACTGGGTGTTATTCTAGATGTTGGCATATTGAACACCAATAAAAAATAAATTTATATAAAAAAATTCTTCCAGGTTATTTATGAATGTCAAAAATGAATGAATATCCATAAATGCCAAGCCTTCTGTTCCTATACAGCAAGCAAATCATTTATGCCCAAAATAACTTACGATTTTTCCATCCATTTTCCTCAAAATTGTATTAATGCATGCTTTATAATTAGCTTTGTTGACCTTATACATTGTCAGTATTTCCCTCATCTTGACCAGCTTCCTCATGTGTTACAACATCTCATTTTTAGTCTTGGAATATCTTGAGATTAATGCTGCTGCAGCTGCTGTCAAATATACTTTTTCTATGGGGCCTCCTTTATATTGTGTGCTCCCCCTTCTGCTTCAAGTGCTCTACCTTCCTCCTTTTATGCTACAGTCTCATGTATCTATTTAGATTTTCAGTCTCTTTAAGTGGTCATATCACTCTCTTGATATACACAAAATTCAACTCTGTGTGCTCTGCCAGAGACAGAGCCTCTAAATAGTATCAGTGACTCTGCCAGTCATTCCATTCAAGAAGAGTATGACCCCAAAGAGAGCTCAAATGTGAGGTGTGTGATGCAAACCTGCCATTCCCATAATGATCTCAATCCTGGGGTTCTTTCAGAGTTGAAGTGTATCAGTGTTCCGTTTATTATTCTAGTGTTTAAGAACTCAGCCCCTAGAAATCTACTACACCTCAGCTGTCAATTAACTGAAGAATCAGTCCAGGTATCTGTTCAACCACTAGATTAAAAAAAGTGACATGTCCTATTGAGAACTGATAGGGCTATCTCCACTACGATTGGGACTTCACTGGGGTTCTTCAAGGGTATTTTAGTTATATACAATTTGTTTGATAACTTTAGAATCTAACCCCTATGTAAGGTAGGACTATACTGTATTCATCACCCAAGCTAAAGAAATAATATAAATTTAAGATTACCAATTTAGTGCAGGAAGGTGGGCTAGAGTTTCTCCTTGGTGGTTCAGCTTTCACTGTAGGCATCTGCCACAGGTCCAGCTGTATTCACAGTGGTGCTTCTCAGAGGGAATTGGGAAAAGGAACTTATTCTTGGGTCCCCTGATACAGTTGTTTTATAAATCGGTTAATCTTAAATTTGGATGTTAGTTGAAAAGAACTATAACTTGATTATAGCCTTTGAGTCCTCACACATTCAAACTAAAGGGTATTAACAGTCCTACGTTTCCAATAAAACCATCCAGCTTTCTTGGGCCTGGTAAATAAAGGCTCTTCACTTCCTTTGAGTTGAATTATCAGTTCCCTATATCTAAGAGAAATTCCTTAAAATTTCTAGTATGTGGTAGCAACTTGCCCTAATTTCCTGTGTTTCTGCAGGTTTCCCTAATTTTCAATAAAAGAGGGGAAGAAAGTTGTACACAACATACCACTGTATCTGGCATTCCTGTATTTTCTAAATAAAGAATACATTCTTGTATATGTTTATACATAATACTAAGCATGTTCAATTAAATCAAAATAGTTTATTTTAAATACCGTTTTGGGCAACAGCATCAACAGAAGAAAGTATCATTTAGGTTTGGAATGGATTTATGATATGTGTCCTAGAAAAACAATTTAATCCTTGAACTTTCTTTCCAAATACATAGATAAAAGGACAAGTGTCTGCTAGCTGCAACTCTGTAGCTGGATTCAGAATTTCAGCTGCATTTAACACCAAAAGGGGGAAAAATATGACCAAATCAACATTTCTCAAACACAGTACATCCCATCCAGACATCTAGGATACTTTTCATGGACCATACAGAAACCTTCTTAGCTTGTTGCAAATGTACAGTTATATATTTTCAACTTATCAGTAAGTTGAAATGCTTGGGACTTTCAACCTAGAGTTAAATATAATTAACATGTCAGGTGGCAGACTGTGTCCACTGGCATTCAGCCCATACTCACCCTTCTTTAAAACACTCCCCTAAATCCCTATAGTTAGACGTCAAAAACTGTATTTCCCTGACTGAATTCCTACTAGGTTCTGCTAAGGACTATACACCAGCTTAAAAGGCATAGGAGAAAGAATCGACTCTGTTCCTGGTGATGGCCACCAACAACGTGAGGACAAGCAGTAGCCCAAGAGCTTTCACCTCCAGAAACATTTTCCCCCTTTATTCCTCCACCCTTCTAATAATTTGTACCCTAATTCCCTAAACACATCCCTTTCTGTTTCAAATACCAAAAGTGGTTCCTACTCTCCAGATAAAACACTAGTTGATAAAGTCAGGTAAAATAAGCAATTTATCCCTATAGTCATGTTAAAAAAATGCAAAGGACACACAGAATTTGGTGTGATTCCATGTTTCTGTACATCCTTCAAAGTAATTCCTAAACATTTATTTCAGCTAGAATGAAAATAAATCTTGAAAAAGGCTTGAGATACAGGAATAGCAAAGAAATTGGCATACATTAATGTATACTGACAAGTCACTTTGTAATTTCTCCCCAACTTTGCTGAGATATAATTGATGCATTAGCTTTTCAAATTTTAAAGTCTTAATATTGGAGGTTAAATACACAACAAAAGGGGAGCCTAGCTGGCTCAGTCAGTATAGCATGGGACTCTTGATCTCAGGATTGTAGGTTCAAGCCCCATGCTGGGTATACAGATTTACTTAAAAATAGAATCTTGGGCAGCCGGGTGGCTCAGCGGTTTAGCACCACCTTCAGCCCAGGGCCTGATCCTGGAGACCTGGGATTGAGCCCCACATCCGGCTCCCTGCATGGAGTCTGCTTCTCCCTCTGCCTGTGTCTCTGCCTCTCTCTCTCTCTGTCTCTTGTGAATAAATAAATTAAAAAATCTTAAAAAAAATAGAATCTTAAAAAAAAAAGCCTCAAAATATATAAAGCAAAAGTTGACAGAATTACAGTAACAAGTGACAAGTCTATCAGCATAGGATATTTCAACACACCTTTCAGCAATTGATGGGTGAAAAAGAAAGTCACGATACCAGATTGTATTTCTGCACCCAATAGTTAGGAAATACATGCTCTTAAAAAAAAAAAAAAAAAAAAAAAAAAGGAAATACATGCTCTTCCCAAGCACAAATGGAAAAGTCTTAACCATTTTCATCCAGACCACCACCTATGACTATAGTTAATAAGATTAAAAGTCAGTAATAAAAATTTTATATATCCCTACTATTTAGAAATTAAAATACATTATTAAAATGCTTATTAACTCATTAAAACTGCAATGTGTACAAACTTAAAAAATACATTACTGAAATAATTCAAGGTTAAAAGAAATAACAAGAATAAAAAAACACATGGAACTCACTGATAATAAAAAATTCTATACTTACCAAACTTGTGGGATATGACAAATGTCCCTTAGGGGCTTATATTAAAGAAGAAAATGAAAACTCAATGAGTTATGTATCCAACCTTAATAAACAAAGAACAGAACCCAAACAGAATAGGAGAGAAAAAAAGATACAAAAGAGAGGGTCAGCAAAATAGGGGAATGATAAGCTTAGCCAAGAAGTATTTTTAAAGATTCAAATCTGATTTCAAAATTTTATCCTCTAAGATGTTTTTGTATCATACAGTAATTTTACTACTTTGTAGAATAGATACTAGAATGTGAGTGGATTCACTCAGCTCAGCAGTTTCTATGCTGCTAATCCCTTTGGTGGGGAGAAGTATAGAAGGATCAATAGAATTCTGGAGTATTTACTATAGGCTACAAACTGGGAACAGAGAAACCCAGGATTATCATAACAAAGATATACACTTATCATTTACAAAAAAAAATACTTAAGAACACTACTTCAAATGAGGGTTACCCTTTTGGCAAGCACATAAACTTTATCTTCAATGTATACTCTATACCTAGTACACAGCCTAATATTTATTGTGAATACGGTTTTGTGAATTAATCTATTGAAATACATTAGATATCCTTTTTGTAAGTAGGTAGGGCATAAAGTATAAAAACATACAGAAAAAAAGACCAATCAGGGATTATGTAGTCTATCATGGATTGCTAATAAATCTGAATGACTGGTACTACTCTTCAGCCTTCAGCAGAAAAGTTACATAGCAATATCAACAATACAAATCTGATCACTCTAACCAAATTCTCATCTATCTGCTCAGCAATTATGCTCACTGATGCACTGACTGATGAATACACAGGAAAAGATTAACGAAGGCCAACAAATCCTAGAGGATATTGCCAGGGAAGTATCAGTATTGTTATCAACCTCTATGGGAAAACACTGTAGTCCAATTAAATCCTTACTACTTGCCCGGTAGCTGGCACTTAACAGGTGTTCAATAAAAGCCTAATGAACAAACACACTGTTTTTAATAAAGTTAAGAAACTTCCTAAACACCTTACAGTTTTACCATTAGGTTATCTTTTAAGTATTTCATGTTATAGTAGCACAGGTTCAAGAATAAAAGACTAAGAGAGGCAAGCTTAAACACTGTTGTATAGAAGCATACTTGCTAAGATAGCAAAGAGAAACATTTTAAAACTTTTCTGAGGTTTACCTCTAGATTGCTAAGAATTAATGGTTGCACAAACCAGACCACTAGGTTCTGGTTTAAAAATAAAAATTAGGGACACCCGGGTGGCTCAGCGGTTGAGTGGCTGCCTTTGGCCCAGGGCGTGGTCCAGGAGTCTCAGCATCGAGTCCCGCATCGGACTCCTAGTCCGACTCCCTGCATGGAGCCTGCATCTCTGTCTCTCGTGAATTAATATAATAAATATAATATAATATAATATAATATAATATAATATAATATAATATAATATAAATAAAAATTTAAAACACCCTTGAGACTTTTAGTTACCAAAGGCAGTGGTGTAACAGCCCCAACAAATGTCAATATTAACCGCAATTCCTTAAAAACTGGGAAAATAGAAAAGCAATTTGTATCCACTCTTCAATGGCGATATATGAAAGTAATTAACATAATAGTTTTCTTCCTTCTCCACTACTCACAAAAGTACCAAGTGTTATGTTTTAAACTGACAAAAATATTTCAAGTGAGAGCCCTACTTGAGTTAGCTTCTTCCAAGACATCTTACTAACTTAACTTGATGAAATTTGTACTAAAATCTAGAAAACCTGCTATTATGATTTCTTTTAAACTTAAAAACCAGGTATATATGAAAAAATATATACAATCCTCTACTTTCTTTTTTTTTTAATCTTTTTTTAATTTTTTTTTTAATTTTTATTTATTTACGATAGTCACAGAGAGAGAGAGGCAGAGACATAGGCAGAGGGAGAAGCAGGCTCCATGCACCGAGAGCCCGATGTGGGATTCGATCCCGGGTCTCCAGGATCGCGCCCTGGGCCAAAGGCAGGCGCTAAACCGCTGTGCCACCCAGGGATCCCTAATCCTCTACTTTCATTCAGATTTCCAAAGTGGGTCTAAACAAAGGTTTTCGTATTACTATAGTCTATCCCTCCTCCTACTTTTTTTTTTTTTAAGACTTTATTTATTCATGAGGAACACAGAGACAGAGGCAGAGACACAGGCAGAGGGAGAAGCAGGCTCCTTGCAGGGAGCACGACGTGGGACTCAATCCAGGGACTCCAGGATCATGCCCTGGGCCAAAGGCAGGAGCTAAACCACTGAGCCACCCAGGTGTCCAAATCCCTCCCCTTTTTAAACTGCAGTACAACCACTGCCATCTATATTGAAATAGTACTTTGCCAATGGTTTCATATGAAAAATTCTGAGAAAATTTCATTCAACCAATATTTTCTGAATAAAATGAATGGAATGAATCGAGTAAGTTAGATGCTATGTGAGAAAAGATAAAGGAGGGTCCCTGAAATTAAGATGCTCACAATGAAAATAGATTTATGTATTTTAAGTCTCCACATGCCTCTTCTCACCCCAGAACTAGAGCGCACACCTGTCTGACTGAGCTTAGTGTTATTCAAAGTGGAATCACAGGTAACAGATCCAAGAAGTCTCTGCTTAATTTTTAATGTTTTGTTTTCACTTCAGTGATAATCTACAAGAAAAAATATAAGCATACACTAGCACATCTGAAATGCCATCTCATATTTAAGTGCCACATGAGTTCCATGTGAGCTTTCATTTATGACCGAGACTGAGCAGTACTACTCTAATTATCCAAGATAATGAGAAAAGAACAGAGCTCAATTTAAAATGTAATGATGCATTTTTGACCTTAGAGTTAAATGATCACATAGATTACACTTTAAAAAGAACTGAGTCATCATATCACTAGGGGACCATTAACCTGCCATATTGAAGAGTTCCCGCACTTTAACAATTGATACCACATTCTCAATACATTGGAAATTTATTTTCAGCAAAATACCATGACACAATAATTTACACTAATTTTGTTTGTATTTGTTTTTAATTTTTTAAGAAAATGTTTAAAGTAATCTCTACATCCAGTGTGGGGCTCAAACTCACCACTCTGAGATCAAAAGTTGCACGCTCCACCAACTGAGCCTTCCAGGTGCCCGTTTTAATTTTAAAGCAGTATTAAAGAAACAGATGCTTATACTTATTTTCAAGTTCATACATATTTAGTTAATATCCCAATTAAAAAAACAGTGGTCTATACAGTTTTCTTCTCTTAATAAGGGGCACTCAGAGAAACAGTGACTTAGCTCTACTCCATGCAGGCTGATCTCTGTTAATTTTTCAGAGGCAATTGGCTAATGTACTATAAAACTATAAAGGTATTTTAGCTGAATACTTTGGCTTTAATTGAAAGGTCAACTGGGTACAGAGAGAATAATCCAATTTTTTAGGTCATCTAACTATTCTTCCAAATGGAAGAAACAGGTGATTTGGCCCATAGGAACACAGAAGTGACTCTGCACATTCTCATGTTTAGGGATGGTATCCATGCTACAGGCACTTAACATCTACAGCCAATCCCTAATGCAAGAAGGGACACTATATTACCCCTACACTTTGGTATTAATGACAGCAGCCCTAAAACCACAGGACTTGAATTAAAATTTTAATGTAGATATTCATGAAAAGAAAACATTCAAGACATGTTTCATACTGTTAAGGGTCAGAACATTAGGCTGTTCCAGGTAAAAGCATTTACATTTTAGAAATCAACACTTTACACTTTGGCAACACACTAACAAATCTCACAAAAGAAAATTACATAGCATACTCTTCTATATCATAAGTCAAAACTGAGGTTGATTTTAGTGTTTAGGACAGAACAGTATAGAGACAATTTGTTGTTTTTTTCCCGGAGTTCTTAAATCCCAAGCAATTATGAACACCACAATAAATATTTTTTAGTTAATAATTGACATTTCATGTTACTGTAATCTTTACACTACTTTTGTGTTTTTTTTGTCCTAAAAGTTCATTTTTGTTAAACATAAAAAATACCCAACACAGCCTTCATCGGAATATTCCCTAATAATATCCTAACTTGGCCTCTTATTTATACTATTGCTTTTTCTTTTTTTAAAATAATAACAATGTAACAGATCCATCCAACTGAAGAAAACTTAACTTGTAAGAATATATGGAATGGGCTTAGAACACACTAATTAAATTTCCAACCTGATTAGGAGCATGGGTAGAACATTAAGCAGAAGCCCTTACAAAGTCCAAGCATTAGGCCAAATCCTATTTATGATAATGCCTTCTGATTTTTTTTTTTCAAGAAAAAGTGCTGGTAATTTTCCATCAACAATTTAAGAAACAAGGTATCCTGGGCCTTTGTAGGGCAGCCACAATTACCTAGGAGGGTAGGGCAACAGGAATAATGGTGGAACAGGCAAGAACTAGCGTAGATTAAAAAAAGAAAACCTCAATACTCATAATTTGAAGTATACGGATTTGTGGCGTACCCTCCTACCTCTGAAGGATATTACAGATTCCTGTCTCTACGAAAATCCAGGTCAACTGAGTTGGTAAAATTTTTTAAATGCCAAGCCTTCCATTTCCAGACAAGTACCATATGCGGATCCCAGTGGCTTTACATTTCTGAGCACAGAAGTCACCTAGCTCGTTGAAGCCCCACAACAACCGCATGAAGTATCGCTATTCTTACTTTTACAGATGAGGAGACTAAAAACTAAGGAGTTTAGCGACTGGTGAAGGTCACGGGGCCAACAAGGGTTGGAACCGAACTGCCAACCCAGGTCTGAACTCCCCGCCCAAACGCGCGACGACCGCCTCAGGAGTTAAAGGCATGCGGGCAACACCAGGAGTGGCAGAGTTAGTTCTTCACGGGAGAAATACAACTTCCTGCGCAAAGTGAAACTCACGGGGAAACTCAGGTTCCACGCATAAAACCCGCTCGCATGTGCAGTCGAGGGCAAGGAACCACGCGCCCGGCCGAGGGGCGGCGCCGACGTGGACAAGGCTCCCACTCCCACCACGCTGGCGCTGAGCAGCCGGGCCTGCGGGCGGCGGACGCGCGAGAGCCCGGGCCGTGAGGGCCGGACCCGCCCTCCGCACCAGGCGCCGCCGCCCGACTCCCGGCGGGCGCGCCCCTCCGCACGCGGCCGCAGCAGGCCGCCCCGCAGGCCCGGCCCCCGGCGCGCTCGCTTCTGGGCCTTCCGCGACCACACTCACCTTCTGCTCCTCCGCGGAGGCTGCCTCGGGGACTTCCGCGGACATACTGCTCCTTCTGCAACGACACGCCGGGGAAGATGCGATTACCGGGTGGCCGAGGCCCACCCGCCCCTGCTCTCCCAGCGCCCGCTCGGGCCGCCTCCGCCCGCGAAAATGGCCGTGCCTTATGACGACACGGAGCCCCGCAGCGCTCGGCGACCGCGACCCGCGGCGGCCCGGCCGCCCCTGCCGCGCCGCGCCCCTGCCTACCTTACCCCGCGGCTCCGGCCCTGCGACGCCGAACCACTTCCTTTCTTCCTTCAAAGGTCGCGGCTCGCGCGTTACCTCACGTCCGCCGGCCAGATGCTTCCTGGGAATTGTAGTTTACAAGCGGAGCCGCCTCTCCTCCCTCCGCCCCGCCCCTTTCCCGCCTGTTCCAGGGACTTCATAATTTCTGCTTTCCCGGACTCGCCCAGTCCGATTCTCGTACTTGTTCTCGCGCTGTAACCGGGCATATTGTCTTTTGCGCGCTCCAAAGCCCTGTGCTGCTCCGTTCCACAATCTCTCCCGGCTCCGCTTTGCCTTCTTAACCATATGCATCTCTCACATCCCCCTCCCTCCCCCCATTCTACATCATTTCAGGCTTTTCTTGAGCCCCTACACTAGGTCAGGTCCACTTCTTTAAATGCTATCACATCTCTGCAGAGTTCTCCAGCAACATACACTGTATCATGAGACATTAATTGCTATTACTATTAATAGAGTAATAACAATTCACTGGCCCTTTTCCCGCCCAGATAAGCTACCTTAGGACAGAGACCTCGTCCACTTTTGCTTGTATTTCACTCCCAGAGGCCAGCATGTCCTAGATGTTCAATAAAAATCCCACGAAGAAATTTATGTTCCATTCATTGGTCTACACCCCAGGTCCACTTCCACAACTTTGCTGAAACCCCTGGCAACAAACTCATCCAATGGCCTTCTTAATTACCAAATCTGTTGTCTTTACCTCTAATCCTCATTCTAATAGGCATCTGAGTAGCTACTGGCAGTACTATAAAGGTCATTTCAATGAAGTGTCTCTCAGAAACTTGGAAATAAGATTGACCTCTAAGAGTTAAACTAGTAAAAAGCAATTCTGTGGGAGTTTGGAAACCATCAAAACATTCAATCAGAGTTTCCTAGGAAGAATCTCAGACAGGAAGACTTGCGTTGGGATTGCAACTTGAAAAACCAAGTGTTATACTGCACTCCTTCAGGAGCAAAGAAGGAAGACGCTTGTCAGGCAACCATGTACTTAGAATTCAAGAATTCAAGAAGGCAACTCTTCGACCAAGATATCCTTTAGGAGTGCTTTAAGCTGGGTCAGCTGAGAAATTCATGAGCTTAGCTATTCTCATTCCATAATCACAAAGTAACTTACTGAAATTTTGCCTTTCCTTCATACAGAACTATAGGGAGAAAGGAGAATGTGCTAGTTAGGCTAACAACCATCTAACAGTTGTATTTTTGTTTTAAACACTTTATTTGTTTGTTTGTTTATTTTTAAAGATTTTATTTATTTATTTTAGAGACAGAGAGAGAGAACACAAGCAAGGGGAATAGCAGAGGGAGAGGGAGAATCAAGCTCCTCTCTGAGCAGCGACCTCATTGCGGGGCTGGATCCCGGGAGTCTGGGATCATGACCTGAGCCGAAGGTAGACACTTAAGCAACTGAACCACCCAGGTGCCCCAAACAGTTGTATTTTTATTAATAAATTGGCATTCTGGTATATATCCTAAATGAATATATTTGTGACCTCGAGTTAAAATCTGAGACCACATATATAAAAAATCAGTATATGTGATCTTGGATAAAAAGATTCTGTTCCTGAAAGATAGGACACTCACATGAGGGCAAGTTTGAATTTCTGGGAGGCAGACTTTGGCCAATGGGAAACTTACAAATGTCAGTGCCCCATTGTGGGGGCCTGAGAAGTCATCCTTCCCCAGGTAACACTCCTCTGCATCATTAACCATGTACCTTAATATTTTAAATTGCACGCTGATCACCAACATCCTGTTTTTCAAAATTTATTTCTCTTGACTTCTAGGATACTACACTTTTATTCTTTCCTACTCCTCTGGCTGTTCCTTCTTAATCTCCTTTGTTGAATCATTACCTTACTCTTAATGGGAGGATTTTAACAATTTTGTCCTTGGATCTCCTTCAAGTTTTATACGCTCCAGATCACTTCCACCTCATAGCTTCAACTGCAATTTATATATTCCATATCAGTACTGTCCCACAGAACTTTCTGTGATGATGGAAATAATCTGTGCTATCCAGTACAATTGTCACTAGTCAGGGGCACCTGGGTGGCTCAATCAGTTGAGCCTCTGACTCTTGATCTCAGGTCTTGATCACAGGTTGGTAAGTATAAGCCCTGTGTTGGGCTCCAAACTGGGCATGGAGCCTAGATTAAAACAACAACAACAACAACAACAACAACAAAACAACAACAAAACAAAACAAAACAAAACAAAAAATCACAAGAAAGAAACAGGCACATGTGGGTGGCCTTGGAAGTTAAAGTGTCCAACTCTTGATTTCTACTCAGATCATGAGGCCTATTTAAGGCTATCTCTCTTCCTCTGGCCCTCCTACCATTCCTCTCTAAAAAATACAAAAAAACAAAAACCAATTGCCTCTAGTTGACCATCAGGCATTACTAATGCTTGATCACTAATGCAACTGAGAAACTGAATTTTAAATTTTATTTAATTTTAATTAAATTGGCCCCAGGGATTAAAATCACTGAGAAACCCTATTAATAGAGATCCTTGTTAGGTGTGGGGCAAGGTTCAAGTATTTATGCTTAACGAAAGCTCCCCCTGGTGATTCTGATCCACACATGCACAAGATTTTTCAGGCTTGGAACTTGGTAGGTATATAAAAGCTTAAAAAAGATCAGCAGTCTTTTAGAGATGTTGGTGCCCTAGCTCAAGAGTTTGTCAAAGTAAAGGAGATGATATCCCACCCTATCCACTCCTCAAGCAGCTGAGAGAGGAAATCCACCTGCATCATTGCTGATATTATAACAAATATCAAGAATAGAATACATTTTCCCTCTACGATGGCTTCAGCTTTTATGGTCCACAGGGGAGGGGACCTCCTCCATGTCACCAGAGGTGCACACAATTTCTTCAGTCAATCTAAGCTGGGGACCAGGGCATGTTGGGCATGTACCCATGGTCTCGGAGGGGCACTGGATAGTTGTAGGGTGTGGCCTGGTTGATCATGGTGGTGTATTTGGTGAGGGGGCTGATGGTGAGCAGAACTGCAGAGTGGCCCTCAATGGTGAAGGACACAACCAGCACTGGCTCCTTGGCCCAGGCATGCTTGAAGAAAGCAACCAGTCTCCTGGCCATCTTGGTTTCAGTGGTGGCACCAGTCCATTTTTGAAAAAGACTATTTTTAAGGAACCTCTACACCCAACTTGGGGCTCAAACTCACAACCCAAGATCAAAAGTTGCACACTCCACTGACTGAGCCAACCAGGCAGCCCAAGAACAGAATACATTTATGAAATGAAGATATAGGAAGAGCCTGAAAGATCAACTCAGGAAGCCAAGTGACAAACGGAATGCCCAAAACCCTAAGTATAAATCATGAATTCTGTGAGCTAAGCCCTGGAAACAAACATTACCTGAATAAGCAAGTCAGCCAACTGTAAAGAGAGAGAGCAGTTTCAACAACTTGAGTTTTAGAAATGGAACTTAGAAGTTGGAGGATGCCATTCTCTAGGGACAAAGTAAAATGAAAGATCTTTATATAAACTGAAAATACAAATGGGGGTACCTGGGTGGCTCAGTGGTGGAGTGTCTGCCTTTGGCTCAGGTGGTGATCCCAGGGTTCTGGGATCAAGTCCCACATCGGGCTCCCCACAGGGAGTCTGCTTCTCCCTCTGCCTGTGTCTCTGCCTCTCTCTGTCTCTCATGAGTAAATAAACATAATCTTAAAAAAAATACAAACAGGAAGATTTTGAATGAGTTAAAAAGAATAATGAACAGTGGGGTCTGAAAGAGACTCTAGAAATTTTAAACTTTTAAAATTTCTTAAAATGAAGCACCTAGGTAACTCAGTTGGTGAGGCATCTCTTGATTTTGGCTCAGGTGGTGATCTTGGGGTTGTGGGATTGAGCCCCACATCGGGCTCTGCACTGCTCACTGAGCTTGGAGCCTGCTTGAGATACCCTCTCTCTCTCTCTCCCTTTGCCCCTCAACCCTCCCCTCACCCTGCTCTCTCTCTCAAAAATAAAATCTCTCAAAATATTTACCACAATGTGTTTCTAAACTTTTCATCAACATTATTTTCATGCCTCCTGACCAAATACTAAATTGAATGGCCTCTGAGCAGCTTTAGGACACTCCTTCCTAAAGTCTTTAGTCTTCCTAAAGTCTAAATTTATAAGCATTGCCTTATAAATCTCACTTATCACATGCAAATTATATTTTATTGGTGAGAATATTGATGAAAAGTATATCTTATGCCAGACCATAATACTAGTGGAACAAGAATGAAAAAGAGGCAAGATGCCTGTGTAGTAGACTGGAAAAGATATAAGCTTTAACTTATATTTTGAATCCTGAGTCTTCTACTGACAGTGAGACCTTGGGCAAACTTTTCAAGCTTCTTTTTCTTTCATTATAGATCTATACTCTCTGCAGTATGGCTCTAAGTATTAAATAACAAATTGTTTACAGTGCATGGCATATTCATAGTATGAATAGTGCCATATTCATGGCACTCTCTTCCTCTCAGTATCCAAGTTTAAAATACATTCTTTCACCAACTATACCTTAATAAAAATTTTTATAAAGGATATCTTTCCCATAGATGATCCATTATGGAGTGGAATGGGCTGATTCTGATGTATATATATATACTTTTAGGAATTGAGAATGAATTCCTACCATGATGAAAGTCCTTCTTCCTCCCTAGACTGACACTGTATTCCTAGGTCTAGTAAACCACATAGTGTCAAATACAAAATTTTAATATTGACCACCTATGTAAAGTAATAGCTAAAAGGGTGGACAGAGGAAAGGACTTTCATATTTACTTTACATAATTAGATAGTGTGAAAAAATGACAGTGAACACATATTGCATGAATTTTTTTTAAGATTTTGAGAGAGAAAGCACAGGAGTAAGGGGAGGGAGAAGCAGACTCCCAATCGAGCAGGGAGCCAGACGTGGGGCTTGATCCCAGGACCTAAGGATCATAACTGAGCCAAAGGCAGATGCCCAATGAACTGAGCCACTCAGGTGCCCCTGCATGAGTATTTTAAAATTGAAAAAGAATTACTTTCATTCATGAAACTAATTAGGCAAGAGTGAGAATCCTTAGAATGAAGCTTTGAAGGAGAAATGTTTTCCTTTCTTTCATCCTGGGGGAAAACAGCAGAAGGGAATCTTCTTTTGAATGCCTTCCATTCAGTCCCTATTTCATCACTTACTCTTATCTGATAAGAAAATTTCCAAAGACTTCCTCAGTTTGTTTATGACTTGGAGTTCTTTAAAAAAAATAAAAAATAAAAAAATATATATAATTTATTTATTTTTGTGGGGAGGGACAGAAAGAGAGGAAGAGAGAAACTGAAGCAGACTCCCTGCTGAGTGTGGAGCCTGATGCGGGCCTCCACAGGGAACTTGATCCAACAATCCAGAGATCTTGACCTGAGCCAAAATCAAGAGTCGGTGCGTAAACTGACTGAGACACCCAGGAGGCCCCGGAGTTCCTTTTTAAAGCAAGTTATCAGAATGGCTTCTTTTGTTAATCTGTGAAACTGCTCAGTGATCCTACAATAAGGGAGGAGATCTTTATTATCTGCCACAGGTGAACCGGTTGTCTGTTAGTAGCTTTACCTACAGGCCAACACTCAATTTATGAATACAAAGAGGTGTGACATGGGAAGTGTGGTCAAGGGACGCCTGGGTGGCTCAATGGTTGAGCGTCTGCCTTGGGCTCAGGGCATGATCTCAGAGTCTTGGGATCAAGTCCTGCATCAGGCTCCCTGCATGGAGCCTGCTTCTCCCTCTGCCTATGTCTCTGCCTCTGTGTGTCTCTCATGAATAAATAAATAAAATCTTTTTTTTTTTTTTTAAGGAAGTGTGGTCAAGTCTCAGCTTGTGAAAAAAGAAGGGCAGGAAAAGAACTATTATGCTAGAATTAGAGCCAGGGCAAGTGAGAGCAGACAGGGGCTGGGTGACATACCTCAATTGGAAAAAACCGTGTGTGCATAAGAGGTCCTAAGAAGAGGGATAAAATGTCAGTACATGTTTCCCTTAAACAAACTTGCCAGCAAGAGTACAGGATGCACCCAAATATTTCAATCATCTTCTTGAACTTTTCTTTAAAATACTCAGAAAGTGGCACCTGGGTGGCCCAGTCGGGTAAGTGCCTTTGGCTCAGGTTATGATCCCAGCGTCCTGGGATTGAGCCCCACATGGGGCTCCCTGTTTAGCAGGATGTCAGCTTCACCCTCTTCCTCTGTGGCTCCCCTTCACTCCTGCACACAACTCTCTCAAATAAAGATGCCTCCAAACATGGAAAACCATGGATTAGAAATTATTCTAGAAGGGTTATAGTGAGGTATCCACATGAAAAAGACACCTGCATGCAATATACATCACTAAATTTTGGATTACTGGAGAGATCAAAGAAACAACAACTTTTTAATTTAAAAAAGACATTTTGAGGGGTACCTGGGTGGCTCAGTGGTTGAGCATCTGCCTTTGGCTCAGGTAGTGGTTCGGGGGTCCTGAGATCGAGTCCCACATCCAGCTCCCCTGAGGGAGCCTGCTTCTCCCTCTGCCTGTGTCTCTGCCTCTCTTTCTAGGTCTTTTATGAATAAATACAATCTTTTTATTTTTTGAAAAGACATCTTGATGATTTAACTGCTTGGTGTTTTCTAAGTTTTATATAGATTTATCAATATTTACTTTGGTCAAATGTGTAAGAAATCCACATACATATATTGGAATGCTTATTTCAAGAATCAAATGACAGAATTTAAGAAGGCATATTATCAATCCATTTTCTCAATCCACAGACCCAGAAAGATTATAGAATTCCTGGAGTCAGTCCTATCAGATACTATTAGAGCTAGGACTACAGTCCAGATGTTTGGGGTCCTAATTCCATGTTTCCACAGCTTGAAAATTAAGAATAAATCTTCATAAATTTGTGCCATTGACTTTTTTTTTTTTTTAGCTTTATGGAATATCAATAGCTTTCTCTTTTTTAGCTGGTCTTTTAAAGATTTGAGAGAGCAAGCAAGCACATGTGTGCAAGTGGGGGAAGTGGCAGAGGAAGAGAATCTTCAAACAGACTTCCTGCTGAGCACAGAGCCTGATGAGGGGCTGGATCTCAGGAGGCATGAGATCATTACCTGAGCCTCATGAAACCATCACCTGAGCGGAAACCAAGACTCTGACGCTTAACCAGCTGAGCCACCCAGGCGCCCCGCTGGTATCTTAAAAGAAATTTAAAAGAGGCTTCTTGCTGGCCATCCACAACCTACATCTACCTACTCATCACTGGTCAGATTTCCCTTGAATAGTCTATCCATTAGCTGGGTCCCAAACTAAAGACCTTCCACCCTCCCAAATTCCAGAGCACTCACCTGGTCCTTGAGCCCCAGATCTCCTGGTGTGGCCTACTTGTGTGGTACATATTCTCTAACCTGCATTCACAAATTTGTACCAGCATTCCAGTATTTGTGCCTTATTACCTGATGCCCACTGTCCCTGCACAAACATCTACAACCACTCTTTGTTCTAAGGGGAATGGAGGGAGGGCTTTTGATGCATTTAGTCAAGTTCCCTTGCTCAGTGGTTCTTCTCTTCCTTGTTGCCAAATGCCTTCCTTTCATTGTGACCCTGAGCAAGAAAGTGATACATTTCTTTGGAGAAGAAGCTCAAGACATCTTCTCTATTGTCTTGCGAGCTTTAAAGCTAGAATGGAAACTGTCTGATGGCTACCAGGAATTTACTCAATCACATGAATGTCTCATCTAAGAATAAAAGCCAAATACACATTTCTTTGGGTTTTTGCATATATTTACAATATAAATACTAATTTGCTTTCAAAGTACATATTCTTTTTAACAATTTGCAAAAGTTATCTAGCATGGGACAGCAATTTAATGTAAAGCCTCTGTAGTAGTAATTAAGGAAAAATAGAATTGTTTGGGGGATAAGAAGTTCTAGAAGGAATATGAATGGGCATAATGATTTGAACTTGCAAAGGGAATGTGAAGCAGTTTAGTCCATACTGCACTGCCAAAACAGCATGTTAAAGGACTAGTATGTGAGGCAGCAACCTGGGTGGCGTGTTGTAAAAACTAAACCTGGGAGATATAAAAGGTACACATGCTTGCATAGTGCGTTAATCTTAAAGAAGCTCAACATTTCATTCTCATTTCCAATAAATTAAATGAATAGTACTTAAAACACATCACACAAAATTAAAGACTTGTGCATATATTTTGGATTTCAACATTAATGTCAAAAATACATAGTATGATTTTACATAGGATTTGTGCTACATTAGAACACTAGAGACAAACATCACTTGAGTATTAAGGAAAACATTAAATATTAAATAACTGAGAAATAAAATGTGTAAACACTAATCTAACTGGGGGGATTTTTGCTATTGCAACACGTCCAATGAAGTGGTTTCAACAGTACAAAAAGGATTATTAGGACATGAGTGTTTCCAGTCTACTTGGAATATGTGGATCTCATTCCAGGAATCCTTTAATAAAAACTGGTCCAGGATAACAGGAGAGGATCCACTCTCCTGGTTGTTAATTGGTACACTCCGTTCTACACTAATTTTTACTTTCAAACTTGGGTACTGAGCGAATACTTTAAATTGTCACTCCTTATCAACATCTTGGTGAAAACTGAGGGTTTGTTGGCGATTCAGTGTAAGATTTGAGTTCATATGCAGCACCGCTATCAACTTCCATGGACTTTCTTGAGAACAGGAGCCGTACATCTCTATGGAGGTAGATCTTTCCAGATTTAGAACTCTGGAACCTAAACAAACAAGCAAACAGAAAGATGCATCATTTCAGGGACTGAGTCTTTAAAACAAACAAACTTGAGTAATTAAAATTTCAAAATAGGAAGAATTAGTATTGCTACAATATTAAGAGTAACTCTCTAACAACATATTTATTTAGTCTTCTATGGCCAAAGTATGTGCTGGTATTTAAGTGCTTCTTCCTTACTACTCTCTAAACATTCCATACTCCCTTTGCTTTTCATAGTATCAGAGATGTTTCTTTCTATAAGGCTTGCTTGTTTCACACACCATCCTACTTTTCATCCCTGATACCATATCCCGTGCACACTCCCTCATCTACAGTGTCAGGTTTCAGTTCACATCAGTCAATCATACTACATTTGGGCTTTGCAGACCTAGTATCCTCTGGTCACATCCCATTTCATATAATGTGCCCTCTTCCAATTGTGAGTACATTAAAAGGGATTCCATACTTGAAAAGTCACCACAGAAAATAATCAAGTACTGAGGAGAATTACTGCTATCATTGGTAATGGCTAGGTAAATAAACCCTAATCATCATTAAAAAGATAAAAGTTTGTAGTGAAATGAAAATGGTTATGAAAACTGTGTATTGAACTGTCTATCCTCCCCTAATATCTATAACATAATACATATAAGCTTATCTGGAAGACGATCAAACATAAAATATACGCTTTAGTGCTAATCTCTCCGGTTTTCCCTTTGCAAAGCAGAAATACTCTTTGGGTTTGCGAATTTTACTTCTAAATTAGCTGAAAAATCTGGTCGTCAGTTATATGTGAGCTGAATGTCAGCTCACTCATTCTGTCTGAATTTTTTCACCTTCTCAATCTGAAGAAAACTGAGACCTTTAGGAAGTATAACATACTTGTACATATATGGTTTATTTCCCAAAGAGGTTTTTTTCCCCAGGATTTAAAGTATTTAATCACTATGTAGGGATTATAAAGGCTGGGGTAGTTGACGTTCGCTTTGGACAATGTTGGTTATGTATGGCTACAGTGGTTAAACTTCAAGAGGAATGGTATCAAATGAACGTTTAGAGAGAGTTGAATCTCATCCTAGATTGGGCTGGGAGCTATCCTTATAGTCTACTATTTCATATCATTTCTCTTTATAAAAGCCTTCCAAATCTGTTTTCAGATTTTCATTCCCACAATCTGTATAACATTTCCCATTAGGCTCATGATAGGTAGGGTAGAATTAGGTTTAAAAACACTGAACCAGTTGAACATGTCCTTAGGATGCAGAACCCCAGCAGAAGACCCCAAGGTAAGAGTACCAATTAAGCACTATGTGAGAATCCATTTATGGGCTTTTTCAAACATGGACTTGAGTGGACAGCTCATTCTTTATTCATTCCAGACACCACACAGCAGATCTACTGAAGGATAGCTGGTGGTCACCATCCACAGCAGATTAAAGAGGTCTGCTGCCTGCAGCCTTGATGAGAGGTGCCTCCTTCTTATGAATAGGGACTTTCGGAGTAAGGAGTTAGGCTAAAATGAATTACTCTCACTGATGTGATTGAGAACTTACTAAGAACAAAGTTATAAGTAAAAGGCTGATACTCAGCTCTCTGTTAAACAATAGATTTGCTCATTGCCTGAGAGCTACTACGATTTCAGGGCCGAAAACCTAACCCTAGAATATTGGCAATTTGGACCCCAAGGGCAAACAGTTTCCCACAACCTAGCGCTGTGATTTGGGTAGCAAAAGTTAGAGGAGAAAGTACTTCTGATGGAATTATTAGAATATAAACTCTTTGGGAACTGAGATTTTCACATTGCTGTTTCCTTAATGCCCAGAAGCATATCTGACACATAAATATTTGTTAAATGAATGAAGGTTAAAAACTTCCTTGCCCAATACAGTAGCCACTAGCTACATGTAGCTATTGAGCACTTGAAATGTGGCTAGTTCAAATTGAGTTGTGCTTGTTCATGTAAATCTATACTTGATTTCAAATAGTCTGATAAAAGAAAGTAAAATACCTCATTCATAATTTTTATGTTGATTATATACTCAAATTATAACATTTGGATATGTTGGGTTAAATAAAACATATTACTCTTTCCTTTTTCTTATTACTTTTTTTTAATATGCCTACTAGAAAATACGGAACCACATATGTGGTTCATATTAAAATTCTATTGGTTTTGAAAATGTTTCGACCACCCTAGATATGTCAGCATTTGTTTTCATATAAAATATTTTACATTACATAGCTACAAATGAAAACTCTCCTGATTCAACAAGTAACAATGACTGCAGGAAGATATGCCATGTGTTTTCTGCATCTTGGCATATGAAGAGTTTCCAAATAAAGCAAATTCCAAAGGACACTGGTCTAGTTAGAGTGACAGGTATTACACTAAAATTTTGGAGTTGTTCTTCTGAAGTAACGTATTTTCATATTTATCTGAAACATTACCTCAGATGTATGAGGTAGCGTAATAACCGTTCTTCTGTATGTCGGATGTTCTCTTTATTAACACTTCTCTTCATCTCTTGTTTAACAGGTACAGAAAAAGTTCTTTGTCGTAGGAATGTCTGATGATTGGCTGGCATATCTCGTAAGTCATATATCACAACAAACATCTTCACCACAGTCTTATTAGGATTAAATAAGGTCTAAAGAAACAACATAAAAATCATTCTTTAAAAAGTGACCTGTTGATTTGATGTAAGATGATTGTGCCAATAAAAAAATAGGTTTTTAAATAATAAGTTAATCCCAGTGGATATAATTTTGGGAACTAAAGTTAACATTTTGAAGTTGATGAAGTTATATTCAATATTTTTAAAAAATGGTTTAATTTTTATTTCCCATTATAAAATCCTGTAACAAATAAAAAATTTTAGTCACAAATTTCATATGAGACAACACATAGCTTTTCCTCTTTATTCAGATTTTAGGAAATGCTTCCATTAAAGTAAGCAAAATATACTCTTACTGAACACCCAGTTCACTTATTTCAAACATTAGCTTTATTACAGTATATCAACTGCAAAGTGCTCAGAATGTTAATTTTCCTCAAATTTTGATAGTGAGTAAATAGAAAAAATTTAAAATAAAATAGCTAGGTAAAACTAGACTTTTTTGGTATATTAGGTATATATAGTTATATAAAATAAAAAATATGTTCTCAAAAAAGAGAAACTTTATTATTTGGAAATTTTTCCAGGTTTAGAAAATAAAGTTCATTATTTTTAGTTACTAAGGAGGCTGAAAAATACTTAATGTTCTCACAGTTGGATTCATTGCAAAAACTGTAGTGATTACTAAACTTTTAAAAAATCATCAATATCATAATAGACCAAAATATGTATCCTTGGTGAAGACTGAAGTACATTCAATTGATACTTGGCTATCAATAATTGGAGGAATACTATTTTTTAAAGTACTAATTTTTAAACAAGTCCCCAAGCTGCTGATCTGACTTTAACCAAATTACCAACACATCAATAGGTAACTTGGTGCCCATGCTTTCAGAAGCTCATCCGTGGCACTGGACATCACTCACTGAATCAAAATGAGAAATATATCAATATTATGATCCAACTTTCGAAATCTCGTGAGTCTTAAGATTAAGGCTAATACAGTCAACAACCACAACAACTAGTAAGCCAAGAGTTCAAACCATGTTTATACATAATTAAACCATATAAGGAATGAAAGATAAACCTAAATTTCAGATTTAAAATTAATCATTAAAGTTGCAGTCCTCAAACAGACTCCTTGCTGTATTCAAACAAAGGTGATGAGTAAAAGTGGTCTGGTAAAGCATTGATCACATTGAGGCCAAAAGTCATAAAAAGGTTTACTAAATTAGACCAGATTCCGAGTGTAAGGAACTTAGCTAGACTTTATTTTTTATTATTTTTTTTATATTTTATTTTTATTTTTTAATTTTGGCTTTATTGAGGTATAACTGAGAAATATCAGATTCTTTTCAGTCTGCAAGAGCCAGCTTTCTAATAGACTTCTGGGCCTGCAGGATTATCCTGGATCTGATTTGGAGATGAACTTAATCGCAAACTGGCCTTGATATCAAATAACTCTTCTGAGAATCCAAGACCAATGATGATGAATGATTGCTCTGGGCTAGAGGAATTCTCCTGAGCCAAAACTAGATCAACACCTAGACCAAAAGGAAAGGATGCCTTCTCTGCCCACACATCTGTCAGACTACATTTCTACCTTGTGTAACCATCTTAGTAAATTAACTTAGAAATTATTACACTAGGGATAATATAATTTTGTTCCTGACAAAACAATACTAATATTTGAGGTCTCCTTTTAAATAAGTCAATCTCAATCTGGCTAATTATATTAATAGAAGACACTAGTAATGTTAAATTCTAATTACATTGAAAATAGCTCTATTTAAGTTATGTAAACTGTCATAAACTATTTTTCTAAAGTATTCACCTTCATTAGATTATTTATGCTTTCCTTTTATGAAGGTCCCCAACATGGCCATTCCTGGGGCAGAGCAGGGAAACTCCAAAGAAAGCTGCAGCCCCACTGTTACTTACCAAAGTTGTTGCAGCAGCAGTAGCAGGAGAAAGGGCTAAGTTCTATATGTATGTGAGAGAATGATTATTGCAATTGTAGGCTATAAAACACATACCACTTGTATCGTTCCTGAAGGAGGTACTCGATAACCCCTTTTACCAAGGGACTCTAAAGTAATCACACCCTTAAAAAAAAGAAGACAAATTGAGTACAAACTCAAGCAAATTTATATAAAAGACTAAGAATAATAAATCACATAATTACTAAAATTTTAGAATTCTACTTATATGAAAAAATATTCCCATCAATAGATATATTCAAAGTATGTAATAGTGAGGGTCCCACCCAAAAGAAAACAATTTACTGTTCTTCCTGGAGATGTTGCAATAAATAACATATCACAGTGCTTGCAGTTTCTATTAAGATATACAATACAGAAGAAGCTCCTTAACTAAAAAGGAAATAAAGGGAGAAGATAGGATTATTCCCTTCTATATAACATGGGAAGAGGGAAATGAAGAAGCAACCAATGTATTGTTCTTTGGACATACGAAAAGTCAGGAATGCAGAAGGGCCTAGGTCTCAGCTAACAATGAAGTTAATTCTTCAGTCAGTAAGTTAAATTAAAATATGGATTTTTGACTAAAGACATACCAGCATCATCAGCATCACCTGTAAACTACTGAGAAACACAATTTATGGCTTCTCCCTACACCTATCAAATCAAAGCTGTATTTTAAGATCCCCCAGATGATATTATATATGTACATATGATAAAGTTTGAGAAGCACTACTGTACTATATAGTTTTCTGAGAATAAAATTCTCATCAGTACAGAAGCCCAAACAACGGGAAACAAGCATAAATTAAAATAAGGAAAGCTAGGATTTAATATGTGAAAGTTTCTAGGTAACCATGATGACCAAATGACAGGTGGTAACTATGATATTTAATTCTTAGATAGCTTTAAGAAAGGAAGGCTGATTCACTTGTTTTAACTGGGGTAACAGTTTTAAGTAGTTAAGTTGAATATTGCATATTCTATATTTCATATCCCATCATTTCATATTGTACATGCCAAAACATGTACGTAAATACATGTTTAAGTAAACGTAAATATAAAATAGGACTGTCCCATCAAACATCTCTGTTGGATTTGTAAGACAGATCAAAGTTGAGGGGGGAATAAAGTGCACAAGGGTAAAAAGGAGGGCCAAACTCTGCTATGTGAATCAAGGGCCATCCTCAGACTATTAAATTAGCACATTAATATTACGAAATGTTCACGGAAAAGGGCACTGAAAGGACATAGGTCATTCTTGTCTAATCTGATTTACCACATGGTTATTTAAAGCCTGAGAAAAAGCTTTCAACAAACTGTATTCCTAAACAAAAAGAGTCACTGATGAAGCTTAAACAATTTCTCCCTAATAATCTGCTTCATCTGAAAAACAGCTATGATATATAATGCCCCTCTACTTCCTAGTTCCAGAAAAAGTAAGTAAAATATACCCAAATAAAAGCTACTTTATAATCACATTGCTACGTGCAATACATTATTGTTCTTCCTTGCTACCTTCCAGTAAATACATATAAGAAAACTGGTGGGGCAAAACTTCTATAAAGCCTCTACTTATTTCCTTTAATACATACAATTTTAATAGTTTTCAGAACATGGTAATGGTAACTAAAATGAATTTATACAGACAGTATGCACATTTTAAAACCTTATATTTTATGCCAACACTTTACAATCATCTAAGCAATGTAAGATCAGTAGGGGTATTGGCAAATCAGGAATTTTAAACAGAAATTGAGAACTTACTTGGAATTTCATTAAGATTATTATTATAATTATTATTTATTGTATTTTAATAATTTATTTTAATTGGGCAGCATATTAATGCATCTACCTATCTATTTTATTTTACATAAAGAAGAGAAATACGTTTTCTTCTGGCATTGTAGAATGGAATAGAAGGTTAATATAAACTAAGGTGGGTCAAAATCTCACACAAAAATTCCTCAAATTACTCTGCTATAGAAAATATGAAATAAGTAAAACTGAACAAAGTGTATCTTAATTTGGTGAATTACAAATACAAAAAATAATATGTGATCCTGTTAATAATGATAACTGAAGTTACCACTGGCATATATTCTTTAGACCATTTTACTGCTTTCACCAATTCAGTAATTTCTAAACAGTGAAATATTGCAATGTAGCAGTTGGAGAACTTTTTTTACCACTGATATCCAAGCTGGACAAAGAGATTATGTGACTCTGAGCTAATTTTTAAGGAATTATTTAATGAAAAGTCCTGTACCACTTCTACACCACAAGGACAAAATTTTCTGTGCAAAATTTTACTTTTATGAGTCATTTGTATTATTTGTGAAGAGCGGTCCCAAGGTAAAAAGTAGGAATTTGGTGTTTCAGTTCTGCTGGTCTATGATACACTATCTTATCAAAATGTGATCAGTCCTTTGAAAACATACCAAACTACCAAAATATAAATAAGATTCCCTGAAGAAACAAAATTAAGTTTATTAATTTATAGTAGGAAAGATTCGTGGTCTAAGATTTGAATTAGGTCATTTACAAAAGGAACCCATTCTTAATGAATAAACTAATCTAGAAAAATTTAATTACATAATGGAAAGTTTATTGAAGAATATTATAGAAAAGCAAGTCAGGGAATCTTAAAGGACAGATTAAGTCAACTCAATAACCTGATTTATACCCTTTCCAATATCAAAAGCTGTAATCATTTGTGTGTACTTTCTGGAGACAAAGTGACAAAACCTTTTATCTCTTAATCCTATGTTTTTAATTTAATTTAATTTTTTTAAAAAAGATTTTATTTATTTATTCATAATAGACACAGAGAGATAGGTAGAAACATAGGCAGAGGGAGAAGCAGGCTCCCTGTGGGAAGCCTGATGTGGGACTTGATCCTAGAACTCTGGAATCATGTCCGGAGCCAAAGGCAGACACTCAACTGCTGAGCCAGGCATCCCAATCTTGTTTTTTAGATGTCAATCAAGGTCAAAGATTAATGCTGTTCTGCTTTTTAAAAGTGTAGTTCAGGGGATCCCTGGGTGGCTCAGCGGTTTAGCACCTGCCTTTGGCCCAGGGTGTGATCCTGAAGTCCCGGGATCGAGTCCTACAGCAGGCTCCCTGCATGGAGCTTGCTTCTCCCTCTGCCTGTGTCTCTGCCTCTCCCTCTCTCTCTCTCTCTCTCTCTCTGTTTCTCATGAATAAATAAAATCTTTAAAAAAAAGTGTAGTTCAAATTCTCTCTTACTTGTAAACTTCACTTAAAGATATTTATTTGAGCTGATTTCCAGCCATTTACTTTTATCTTGTTTCTAAGCCACCCTACTGGTCAATGGAGACTTTATACGTTATGACAGATTACAATATTGTAGACCTTATATCTCCATTCTGTAATTATTAAGTGCCAATAGAATATGCGAAACTGATGAGACTTATTTATGTCCTGGTAAAGCAAAATGGATACCTTTATAGCTCTATTCTAATATGATAAGCATTTTAGCATAATACATTTATTCTGATACTGAACTTAAGTCAATTGTACATTCCATGTTACTAGTTATCCGATATTAGCTGTTATTTTTTCAAAATCATACTGGAAAAGTGAATATAGCTTTCCATGGAAAATGAATTAACAGGTGGCTCAATTATCACAATTGGACAGGTTTGTGAAGGGGTGGATCTGTTTTTGATAATGCTGTACATCTTTAGGACTATGATCTATGATCCATAAGTGTAAATATTACTGGGGAAAGAAAACTTGAGTAAATGAGCAGACAAAACTGTTTTTCTTTTTTTTTTAAACCAAAGTGTGAAACACGAATCAGGCTCTTAAGTAAAATTTTCAGGGGCACCTGGGTAGCTCAGTCAGTTGAGTGTCTGCCTTCGGATCAGCTCATGGTCCTGGGGTCCTGGGATGGAGCCCAGGATTATGGGGCTCCTTGATCAGCGGGGAATCTCCTTCCCTCTCCCTTTCTACCTCCCCCTGCTTGTACTCATTCTCCCTCTCTCTCTGTCTCTCTCTCTCAAATAAATAAATAAAATCTAAAAAAAATTTTTTTCACCCTTAAAATGGAGTAAGGCTAAAATTACTTTTTTGAGCACACTGGGCCAATAATGAATAGGCTATATTTAGTCCCCCAAAATGTATAATTTCCTTTCCTTTGTTGTTTCTCAATTGCATAGAATCCCTTTTCACAACTTTTAGTCCTTGAAAATCAAGAAGGTTGAAGAGAAGGATCTTAGGAGACGAATCAATAGGACCATGTGGTAAGCTAGGAAATTCAAGTAGCAAGGCCAGAACAGTATAGTTCTGAGACTATAGCAATTTGTGCTTCTCAAAGTAAGATCTAACATGAAAACACAGATCTGACTCTGTATTTGATATCATCACTGTAAACTTCTTATAGACTTGTATCATTAGGCTCTTTTTCCTCTCTGTCCTTTGCAAAGGGCTGATACTAAACACACACTAGGATGCAGTATCATTTTTGCAGTTGAAGGCTTATTTTATCTTCAAGCGATCAGAATTTAAAAATGGGAAAGATGAAATCATAAGATCATAAAGTTCAGAACTGCTCTTACTCTCTCCATTAGAACATTAGTATGGAAACAGAAATAGCTAAGATTAGAAAAAAATCGTCTCAAAACAAATAGGAAAAAGGCGGTGAAAGGATCTGACTGAAGATTTAATTCACCAAATCTTTACCTAGATCTTCCTGAGATGAGGATCACGTGTGAAGATGACACTTGGGGACCAGTGAGCACAGTAAGCACTTGAGAATTTGTGTTAACTCTCAGAGATATGAAATTATAGTGTCACTAATCAAAGTTTTATCATGTTTTCAAATCACATAGAAACAAGTAAGTTTTCAGCAGATCCTCAAATGCCAAAGAGGAAATTTGTTGTTAGAGCTACCTGGAAAAGAAGTTATGAGGCAACATATTGATATTTTAGCCTCTACTCAGCCTTCAGTTTTGTTAGGAAATGCTTAATGTTTTCAAGCATTGCCAGAAAGCAGTCTTAAATCTCTTTGAATTTAAAGACATCTGTCATTAAATTGGTTGATTTTAGCCAACAAAGATTTTTAAAATACTTGCCATATAAGGAGAGGGAGCATTATCATCTGAAACACTGTAGAATGACACTTCGACTGGAAGAGTCAAATGTGTGGGGCAGAAAACACCACTTGCCCCTACCTCAGCAGTAAAACCATCAACAATGCCAAGAGGATCTAACCGATAGTTTAAGACAGATTCCTGGAAGACAAAATAATTTTTAAGAAATAAATTTTAGAAGTTGACACATATTCATTTTTTTTTTCATTTAAAGAAATACATTATTATCTTTTCTGGCACTAGAAAATGGTAGCTACTCAAACAATCCAACAATACATTAAAAAAAAATCAGGGGCAGCCCCGGTGGCGGTGGCGCAGCAGCCTGCAGCCTGAGGCGTGATCCTGGGGACCCTGGATGAGTTCCACGTCGGGCTCTCTGGGTGGAGCCTGCTTCTCCCTCTGCCTGTGTCTCGGCCTCTCATTCTCTCTCTGTGTCTCTATGAGTAGATAAATAAAATCTTTAAAAAATTTAAAAAAAAAAAAAAAAAATTTTAAAAATAAAAAATAAAATAAAAAAATAAAAATAAATAAATCATTCACCACAATCAAGTGGGATTTATTTCAGGGATGCAAGAGTGGGGTTCAATGTTTGCAAATCAATTAATGTGATATATAACTTCAATAAGAGAAAGGATAAAAACCATATGATCATTTCAATAGATACAGAAAAACCATTTGATAAAGTATAACACCCATTCATGATAAAAGCCCTCGACAAAGTAGGCTTAGAGGGAACACACCTCAACATAATAAAGGTTATCTATGAAAACCCCACAGTGAACACCATGCTTAATGGGGAAAAACTGAGAACTTTTCTCCCCAAGGTCAGGAGCAAGACAAGGATATCCACTCTCACCTCTTTTGTTCAACATAGTACTGGAAGTCCTAGCCACAGCAATTAGACAACCAAAAGCATCCAAACTAGTAAGAAAGAAGTAAAACCCTATTTGCAGATGACATGATACTATATATAGAAAACCCTAAAGACTGCATTAAAAAAACTACTAGAACTGATAAATGAATTCAGTGAAGTCTCAGCACACAAAATCAGTGTGCAGAAATCCGTTGCATTTCTATACACTAATAATGAAGCAGGAGAAAGAGAAATTAAGAAAACAATCCCATCTACAACTGCACCAAAAATAGTAAGATACCTAGGAATAAGCCTAACCAAAGAGGTAAAAAAGACCATACCCTAAAAACTATAAAATACTGATGAAATTGAGGAGGACACAAAGAAATAAACGGAAAGACTTCCACGCTCATGGAATAGAAGAACAAATATTGTTAAAATGTCTGTACTAGGGGATCCCTTGGTGGCTCAGCGGTTTAGCGCCTGCCTTCGGCCCAGAGCGTGATCCTAGAGTCTAGGGATGGAGTCCCACATCGGGCTCCCTGCATGAAGCCTGCTTCTCCCTCTGCCTGTGTTTCTGCCTCTCTCTCTCTCTCTCTCTCTCTCTCTGTCTCTCATGAATAAATAAAATCTTAAAAAAAAAAGTCTGTACTAGCCAAAGCAATCTACATATTTAATGCAAATCAAAACACTAACAGCATTTTTCACCAGAACTAGAAAAACAAAAAAACAAAAACAAAAACAAAAACAAAAAACCACCTAAAATTTATATGGAACCCAAAAAGACACCAAATAACCAAAGCAATATTGAAACAGGAAAGCAAAGCTGGAGACATCACAATTCTAGATTTCAAGTTATATTACAATGCTGTAGTAATCAAAACAATATGGTACTGGCAAAAAACAGATATAATACATCAACAGAACAGAATAGAAAAACCAGAAATCCACAACTATATGGTCAATTAATCTTCAACAAAGTAGGAAAGAATATCCAATGGGGAAAAGTTTCTTCAACAAATGGTGCTGGGAAAACTAGACAGCCACATGCAAAAGAATGAAACTGGATCACTTTCTTACACCATAAACAAAAATAAATTCAGGGGCACCTAGGTGGCTCAATGGTTGAGCATCTACCTTTGGCTCAGGTTGTGATCCCCAGGTCCTCGGATTGAGTCCCACATCAGGCACCCCACAGTGAGCCTGCTTCTTTCCCTCTGCCTATGTCTCTGCCTTTCTTTCTGTATCTCTCATGAATAAATAAATAAAATCTTTATTAGAGAAAATAGATTTAAAAAGTAGATTAAAGACCTAAATGTGAGGTCTGAAGCCATAAAAATTCTAGAAGAGAGCACAGGCAGTAATGTCTCTGACATCAGCCATAATAACATTTTTCTACATATGTTGCCTGAGGCACGGGAAATAAAAGCAAAAATGAACTATTGGGACTACATCAAAATAAAAAGCCTCTGCACAGCAAAGAAAACAATCAACAAAACTAAAAGGCAACCTACTGAATGAGAAGATATACGCAAATGACATATGTGATAAAGGGTTAGTATCCAAAAAAATGTAAAGAACTTACACAATCCAACACCCAAAAACTGAATAATCCAATTTAAAAATGGGCAGAAGACATGAACAGACATTTCTTCAAAGAAAACATATAGATGGCCAACAGACAAATGAAAAAATGCTCAACATCATACATCATCAGGGAAATGCAAATTCAAATTACAATGAGAGATCACCTCAGACCTGTCGTAAGAGCTAAAATCAAAAACATAAGAAACAACAAGTGTTGACAAAAACGTGGAGAAAAAGGAACCCTTGTGCACTGTTGGTGAGAACACAAACTGGTGAAGCCACTAGAGAAAACAGTATGGACGTTCTTTACAAAGTTAAAAATAGAATTACCCTATGATCCAGTAATCAAACTACTGGGTATTTACACAAAAAATACAAAAACATTAATTCAAAGGAATACATGCAGCACTTATAACAGCATTATTTACAATAGCCAAATTATGGAAAGAGCCCAAGTGTCCATCAATAGATCAATGGATAAAGATGTTGGGTGTGAGGAATGCTGGGTGGCTCAGCCTGGTTAAGTGCCTGCCTTTGGCTCAGGTCATGATCAGGGGGTCCTGGGATTGAGCCCTGAGTGGGGCTCTTTGCTCCCATTAAAAATTGTATTACCACTTTGTAAAACAGTTTGGCAGTTTCTTAAAAAGTTAAACATAGGGCAGCCCTGGTGGCTCAGCAGTTTGGAACCACCTTTGTCCTGGGGTGTGATCTTGGAGACCCGGGATGGAGTCCCGCATCGGGCTCCCTGCATGGAGCCTGCTTCTCCCTCTGCCTATGTCTCTGCCTCTCTCTCTCTCTCTCTCTCTCTCTCTCTCTCTCTGTGTCTCTCATGAATGAATAAATAAAATCTTAAAAAAAAAAAAAAGTTAAACATATACCTATCATATTACCCAGACATTCCATTCTGGGTAGTTACCCAAGCAAAATGAAAACTTATGTCCACACAAAAATGCATATATGAATATTCACAGCAGGTGTTTTTGTTTGTTTTATTTTTTTTAGAGAGTACACAAATGACGGAGGGGAGAGGGAATAGAAAAGAATCTTAAGCGGGTTCCACGAGGCTCAATCTCATGACCCTGAGATCATGATCTGAGCTGAAATCAAGAATCAAATGCTTAACCAACTGAACTACCCAGGCACCCCTTACAACAGCTTCATTTGTAATAGACCAAAACTGGAAACAACCCAAAGGTCCAAAATCAGGTGAATGAATAAACAAATTGTGGCATATCCATATGGCGACAATAAAAAGAAATAAACTCTTGATACACAGGACAGCTATAAATTAAAAAGGACCTATAAGTTGGACAGTCTCAGAACTTCTCTGTACCTTTTTCCACTGAAGTCGAATGAAAATGTATGTATAACTGTACAAATGTACAAATACATTCCAGTGTACTAATCTTGTAACCATCTTCCCTTTCCTAAGGTTTTTACATGTCAGATGTTCTTTTTTCCCTTCACAAATTTTCTTATAATACAAAGGTTGCAGAACATCTGACACTCAGTGGCCTTATGCAATTTTAAAATACTGTCAGAGAATAGAGAGAGTTCAACATCTCTGAAGTGATATCTTGATCCCAAGTAGGACTATTCTTATTAAATAAAATGGCACATTACTGGAGACCTTTACCCATTCAATTTTTTAAAAATAGTCTTATTTTAGAATAGATTTAGATTTGAAACAAAGTTACAAATATAGTTTAAAGAACTATTTGATTTTGAATATCAACCTTCTTGATCATGAAGGGGGTGTTATCAGCCCACTATTCTCATTCCTGGGTATCAGAGTCAGTACTACCATGTAAGGTGTGGTTAACTCCCTCCTTTAGCCAGAGTAATGGACACCTGACTCCACTTTACGTAAGTCCTCTATCTTCCTCACAAGGTACCCAATTTGAGGATGTCACTGCCAACAATTCTAACTTTACTTCTTACAAAAAGTAAAGGCAAAAGGAAATGAAAAGGAAAGAAGGTGATTTCAAAGCTTTGAAAAATACAATCCATTTATTTACTTCCTTTTCACAAACAAATGACATAAATAACACCCTGGATCTAGGATAAGAAATGTCAACTCTTTAAATAATTCTTAAAAACATTACCTCAAAATTTCCTAAGAGACTAAGACTTGTAATAGGTGGAGCACTAGAACTCAGAAATGGTTTTTCATGAATATCTGGATCATCTTCAATGTTTAAACATGGTCGAGGACTATTAAAAAGAAAATTAACAAACGAACATATTAAACACAACATTTTCTAATTTACCTTTTGTACAAAATTAAATTAGGAGAATTTGATCAATTTCAAATTTACTTAAACTACATGATAAAAAATTAATCCTACCAAATTTTAAGATAGGAAATATCTAGTTTAAAATCCTGATTTGATTTTGTAGTCTGTGTTATAATATTTGACAAAAAATATAAGTAAAACTCTGGAAGGTTCCAGGATTGAATGTATAATTTATCATATAGTGGCATTTACTAGAAATATAATGCAGCCTTCTTTCAGTCTTCATTTTCAGTGAAAAATGAGAATACAAAGGCAAAATTATGTCACTAAAGAAAATAATGAAGGTATTTACTTGTCAACATGGAACACATTTCTAAGGCTTTTTTGCAAAGAAGCATAAGGCAAAGGAGAAGGTGACTGACCAGAAATACTCAAGCCCACTAAGTGTTAAAACCAAAGTGTTTATTATGATGACCAATATAGCTACTCATTGTCTTACTTTCTCCCTTCTTCACCCTTAATAACTGTGTGTGAAATAATATTGCAAATGACAACTAGAAAATAATATTCCTGTTAAAATTGTGATTTTTGTAGAAAATATTTATTCCCCAAGACTAGAAATTAGTGTAGTATTATTTCACATACACAAACGAGTTTTAGAATAAATACCTTCTAGACGATAAGCTTTTCAGATGCAGTAATGAAGAATCCAAATCAAAGCAACCTGATTGTGTCTTTCTTTGAGGAACCTAAGATCAAAATATTCATTTGTGATATTTAAAAACACTGTAATTTTTTTCTTGAATTGATAGAACACTTTTCAAAAGAAAGCTAAGCATATCTGACAAATAATAAAACTTCTCCCAAAACACCTTACTTACAATCATGCTCTGTATTACAAATTGTTCTTATGTTCTCATTTTATTAACTGGTAGGAGAAAACAGATAATTAATAAAAGCACTTTTACCAGGTTTTGACTTTTTAAGAAGCAGAATTTGTTTTTTTCTAAAACCAAATCTTACATGGGATCCTAATATATAAAAAAAGACTTTTATTTTTTACTTTATTATATACAGTTGACCCTTGAACAACACAAGGATTATGAGACACTGACCCTCTGCCCAGGGCAGTTGAAAATTAACATATAAGTTTTGGCTCCCCAAAAACTTTACTAATAGCCTACGGTTGACTGGAAGCCTTACCAGTAACATAAATAGCTGATTAACACACATTTTGTATATTGTTATATACTGTATTATATTCTTAAAGCTAAAGAACATGTTATTAAGAAAATTAGAAGAGAAAATACGTTTACAGAAACAAAACAAAACCCACATATATAAGTGGACCCGTCCAGTTCAAATCTGTGTTGTTCAAGGGTCTACTACACTTCTGTATTTTGTTGGGGGGAATAAAAGATTGATAGCTTTAAAATAAAAAGAAAGAATAATTAAATAGTGACGGGAGCCTGGAGTCCTGCCCAGCTCTACCACTACCCCACTGTACATTTCCAAGAACCCTGGAGTTTCACAGAGAATAGGTCTGAAAAATACTACCCTGGATGTTCAACCACCATTGTATACCATATTACATTTAAGACACCAATCACACCACCGTCTAGCTAAAAATATCCTAAAAAATGAAAGATCCAGATATCAAAGGTAAAAACACATGCAACATGCAAATTAGAAAGACTTGTTTTCTAGAATATCATATATGTATCCATGCTATTTTTTGTAGTCAGAGCTCAATGTGAAGTTTTCTATCTAAACTCTCATGTCTTCGCCTGGGTGGCTCAGCGGTTGAATGTCTGCCTTGGCTCAGGGTGTGATCCCGGTCCCGGGATCAAGTGCCACATCGGGCTCTCTGCCAGAAGCCTACCTCTCCTTCTGTCTATGTCTCTGCCTCTCTTTCTGTGTCTCTCATGAATAAATAAATAAAATCTTAGGGAAAAAAACTCTCATGTCTTCAGTTCTGAAAAGTTCTTTACCTTAATTTCTTCTGACACTGCATTTTCCTTCTTCCATCTACTTTTTTGGAATTTGTACTAGACTTACACTAAACATCTCATTTTATCTTCCGTGGCTCTTTTACCTTTTACCATCTCTTTTCCCTTCTGTACTTCCATTCTAAGTGCTTTCTTAATATGTCTCCCATTCACTCAATTGCTCTTCAGCTGATTCTAGGCCACTGTTAATCCATCTGTATTTGTATGCACACGTGTGTATATACAGCAATTAAAATGTTTTTTCATATTTAGAATTTTGATTTAGTTGTTTTAGGTAGGTCAAATGTTTGGCATTATTTTAAATTGTTTAGAATTTAGCTTCTCTAAAATAAATTATAAATTAAAGTTATAAATTTAAATTCTAGATTTCTTATTCAATAATTATTTTTTAATATAGGCCAGATATTGTATGCTTTGAGTTTACTTAAAAAATACAGATAAAACAGCAAAAATTATCTTATGTTTGTAGCAAAATATACGTGTTTTTACTTCTGCTTTGATACTGATCACTTGCCTCAGGTTTAACTGAAACGGCAGGTAGAACAACTACTGACGGCTTACTATGTGTTAGAAATGATACTACTCATCCTCACAACACTAAAGGAGACATTTTCACCCCTTTTTTAATGATGAAGAGACTGAGGCTCAGATTATATTACTCAAATAAGGTCACAAATGTCACACAGGTAGAGTGAAGTCTTTATGACTCGAAAGCAACACTCTTTTTTTTTTTTTTCCAAAGCAACACTCTTAACCTTCACACTCTGACCCACAAATCTATTTGTAAATGTAGAGTGGGGAAATTTATATGTCTTAAAATAAGATGTTGCATGAGTTCCACATCAAAGACAACCACAAATTTGATTGTCAAATGATCCAGCTGTTGATGTCAACTAGCTTCAGTGTAAAGATAAAAATCTACTTACAAACTCGTTTGACACTAAATATTTCCTTTATATGTAATAATAATTAAAATATTAGACAAAAGACTTTCAGAGAAATTTTATAATCCTAATATTTTTATTCATAATTTTAGCCTTTGCCCATGTTAACACATAGTTATTAAATACATCAAAAAATAAAATGTTTTCTAACTGGAAATTTCTGTTAAAGGTATTTAAATTTTTTCAAACACAATTTGGATAAAATGATCTGTAAACATTTAGATGTTTCCAATATGGAATAAGAGGAAAAAAACCTTACAGGACTTGAAAGAAGAGGCAATCCAGTTCGAGGATGAAAGGCTCTCGTTGAGATTCCATCTAAGGAATGAAAATTATGTTTCTGCCAGACACTTGAATGTTTCAGTGGTATAGTCTTCTGCTAGGAAAATAATTAGATTTTAATGTTAATATTTAAGTAATTTTTGGTTTTAGTCTTATTCTAATACGTAGTGAGGTATTACATCCTTGGTGGTGAAGATTTAATCAGAAAACAATTTCTAAATTTTTTCTAGGATACTGAATAAATTCAAATATTCTAAAGAAAGTATGTCCAAATATAATTGCCTTATCAATATATGGTCATATTTATAAATACTGAATCTAATATCTGGTAAGCTAACATTTGATATTTTTAATTTGTTAACTAAACAACTACTCACAGGTAGAAAAAATAGAATATTCTAAAATATAAAACTATGTTGATATTAAGAGCCATTCTCAGAGCATATAATTTGGTGGAGCATAACAGAGAAATATAGTAAATGCAAACTTAAAAATATATCTAACGCAGCTGCAGTACCATGTTTTTGAAGTGATACTGGAAACAAGCTAGTCCTTAACAATTAGGCAAGTTTAAGCGCAAAAAACAGAAATTCATGAAAATCCTGGGACGCCTGGGTGGCTCAGTGGTTGAGTGTCTACCTTCAGCTTAGAGCATGATTCCAGAGTCCCGGGATCAAGTCCCACATCAGACTCCCTGCATGGAGCCTGCTTCTCCCTCTCCCTATATCTCTGCCTCTCTCTGTGTTTCTCATGAATAAATAAATAAAATCTTAAAAAAAAAAAATAAAGAAATTCATAAAAATCCAGAAAGACTTATCTACCATTTACTAGCTTTGTGACCTTGGGCAAGATACTTAACTTCTCCAAGCTAAGGGTCCTCTTTTTTAAATTGGAGTTAGTAATAACACCTAACCTCATAGTTTAGTGGAAGGATTAAGTATGCCAACATGTGTAAAATATTCAGAAAAGGGCTTGGGTACTTAGTAAATTTAAGCATAACAATAATTTTCTAAAGTTAAAAATAGTTTGGTAGAAAGGTAAATCAAATGGAAATGACTGAAGTATCTTATTTACATAGTGCATCGAAGGTTTACAAAACTTATTTATTTTTTATTTATTTTTAAAGATTTTATTTCTTTATTCATGAGAAACACAGAGAGAGAAACAGAGACACAGGCAGAGGGAGAAGCAGGCTCCATGCAGGGAGCCCGATGCGGGACCCAATCCCGGAACTCCTGGGATCACGCCCTGAGCCAAAGGCAGACACTCAACTGCTGAGCCACCCAGGGGTCCCTACAAAATATTTAAAATTTGTTATTTGACTGTCACAACTGAGATAGGCACAAGAGATTTATCATTCTTATTTTAAAGCTGAGGAAACTGAAGTTTTTAAAAGTTACATGACTTAGTCAGTGTGACTTAGGGACCAAATTGTGAAGTCAGGACTGGAACCCAACTATTCTGACCAACAGCCTAGTGATTTCACCATAGACATTCCTAAAATCCTTAGCTGAGCAGTGGCATAGCACAATGGGGACACTGTTTTAGGCCAGAGCTGCTAACAAACAATACATTAAGTTAATATGAATTTCATTTCTGACGCCTATTTACTCTCCAGCAATTGTTCAGAATATTGAAACAACCAAAAATGGCAACAGGAAGAATTTACCTAACATTTGCTATTAAGATGGTTATTTTCAAAGGATGTTAATACTACTTTTATTGCAGGTTCATTTTAATAGACTGTGTGTATTATAATTAGTGGGCACCTTGGGCCTTCATAACTAAATTTCCTGTAAAACAAAATTCAAACTATAATAAATGAGAATTATATTTGAAATATTAGATGTTACCTACCAGTGCCTCTGTACTTTTTAATCGTTCACATGTAGACAAACAGTTTTTTATATTCTTTCTCTGAGAACAGTTTTGAAATTTTTCATCAATTGTCTCTTCTTTCTTATCCTGTTCATTTTTTAATTGGTCTGGCTTTTTGCATTTGAAAACTTCATTATTACTGAGATAATTTTCTATACTATTAAGTTGATTATTTTGCTCACATGTTTTGGGCCTTTTAAAGTCTTTATTTGAGCACTTGTTTTCATGTTTGTTCAAATATCCAGACATTTCCAACATAGCAGTTTTTATTTTTGAGTCATTTTTCTTAGAATCCTCAAATTGATCATTGTTAAAAGACTCTGGATTACAATTTTCATTTTTTATTTTTTCTTTATATTTATTTGTACAAATTTGTTTTTCAATATTGTTGCAATTTGAATACTGTTTATCAGTTTCATTGCTAATTTCTTGCTCCTTAAACTGACACTCAGAAAGTGTATTTTCCAATCTGACTGTCAAATCTAAGTTATTTTTTTTGCAGTGAGGCATATTTGAGGGAGTCAATATACCAGCGGTTTTGTTCTGTCTCTCTTGAAATGTATTTTGGATGATTTCACTAGGATTGTCCTGATACAGATTTCTTATTTGAGGTTTCAAAGAGGACTTGACTTTACTATCGCATTTAAAAGAACTCAATGATTTTTTGGGTATTAAGTTTGTCCCTTCACTGCTATCTTCCAAAAAGGAAAATTTTGTATTAGAAATGGAAATGGAAGTGTCATCCTTGTTTTTCTTCAACAAATTTTTATCTTCATACAAACTCCTAAACACCTTAGAAGGAACCGAACTGGAGTCATGCATGTTGAATGACTGCCGGGATAAATGTGATGCTGTTGGATCAATATGCTCCAAGTGTTGAGCAATCCTTGCGATAACATCTTGCCGCTCTTGGAGTAAGGAGCCTATCAAAGGATTAGTCTCACCAACAGACTGACGAGAATAAAGACCATCAGAAATGCCAGTTGCACTTCGAAGAGTTTCTGTTTTTACTTGAATTTTTCCCTCACTGGTATCTTCTGAGGAGGAAAGCTCCGGACTACCAAAAGAAATGGAGAAAGGTTCTTTACATTTTCTCACGTTTTCATTTTCTTGTGCAACCCGGAAAAGTTTTGAATTAAGTGAACTAGACTCTTGCATATTAAATGGATGTCCAGGAACATGTGAAGTGCTTGGATCACAATGAATCAAATGCTGAGCAATTCTTGCAATAACTTCTTGTCGATCCTGAATTAAAGAACCTATTAAAGGATTAGTCTCACCAACTGATGGCCAGGAACTCTGGTGGCTAGATACACTGGAATCAATCATTGAAAATGATTTTAATGTTCTCACTGGTGTTTCGTGTGACTTTCTATCTCCTCTACCACTGAAGCCCAGAATATTAGCTTGACATGTTCCATAGTCAGATTTATTGCCAGTGCCTGGATACAGTTTGACATTTTTGACAGCTGCAGTATACTCTGAAGTTGTGCCATTTTTTGCGTTTTCAGGTGCCAGGGCCCAAGATTGTTTGCTACACAGACGCTGTGAACTATTTGTACTACATTGTTCAGCTTCATTAGAATTGCGGTGCTGATGGGCTTTAAGTTCATGTTCTTGAATTCTTTTCTCATAAAGGCCAATATTAGTGTGAATACTACAGGTCAACACTGGGTAATTAGATTGTCTGGGCAAGGACTGCACGCTGACTTTCAAGGCCACATTGTGAGAAACATTAGGAACAGGAAACACATGTTCAATTGGAGTCTGTGAAAAATTCCACTGCAGGTCTACATCAGCAGCACTGATTCTAGAATCATACAGAAAAATAGAGAATCAATGGATTATACAATTCATAACATTATAGTATATTATAAAAAATTTTAGGCAGTCATAGACTGATCTTTGTTTGCATTAATTACTATCAAGGCTTTACTTTCAGCTACTTTACCATGCATGTCATTCTGATAAAACCAAATAAAGTACAATAGTTTAGAACAGAGAGTATCTCTTTTTAAGATTTTATTTATTTATTCATGAGAGACACAGAGAGAGAGAGGCAGAGATATAGGTCGAGGGAGAAGCAGGCTCCCCATGGGAAGCCTGATGCAGCACTTGATCCTGGGACCCCTGGATCGTGATCTGAGCTGAAGACAGATGCTTGACCACTGAGCCACCCAGATGCAATACATTTTGAGAGATGTATTTTTTTAAGAATATTAGCCCACATAAGCATTAAAGCTTAAGAATGTTTTTATTATTATTTAAGATTTTATTTATTTATTCATGAGACACACAGAGAGAGAGAGAGAGGTAGAGACTTATGCAGAGAGAGAAGCAGGGTCCATGCAGGGAGCCCGATGTGGGACTCAATCCCAGGACTCCAGGATCATGCCCTGGGCCAAAGGCAGATGCTCAACGCTGAGCCACCCAGGTGTCCCTAAAGCTTAAGAATATTATGAGTTACTTGTCAAAAGAGAAAAAATGGACTTTGTATTTACTACTAAATAAATAGAGTCAGCTAATTCTTTTATACAAGGTGATTAAGAAATGCTCTTCATCTCATGGCCACCTGCCTACAGAGACAATTAGATAGCTGTTCAGCAGCCTGTAAATTTATAGTTTTCAAGATACAAAAATTAAGTAAGTATACCATTATGGAAACTCAGCAGCCCAGAAAGTTTTCTACTGTGTATACACTGGCAGCATTATATCCACTATTGGTTTTGAAAGCTAAAAAATGTTCTGAAAACTATTCTATGCCAAATTTAACCCAAAAGCAAAACTCATACTGATTCCCATTTAAATTTCTCTAACTTTTGAGAAAAACTTCAGTAAATTTTATCTACTTACATTTAGGAATGAAGGAAATAAACTACTTAAAAGGTAAAATATTCAGTATCTAACCAACATAATTGAATATGCACTGTTCTTATTTTGCCCTAGACATACCTGTAAAGAATATTTCGTGGAATAGCACCATGAGAAACACTCAGCCAAGCACTTAATTGAGAAAAAAACACAAATGAGCGGACAGCCAATAGAAGAGTCTTTTCTTCAATAAATCGATCACCACTCCTAAGGGAAGTAAAAAGTATCATTTAAATGTCAGCAAGTACAAAATGACTGAATTGTAGAAAGATTGAAGCTAAAACATTTAGGATGTGTGCTTTCAAGAGTATAGAAGTGCACTTACTAGTGTTACTTCAAGTCACACAAGTATGAAATGTTTAAATTTTACTACATAAATGGAAGAATTCAATGACATGATATATTATTAAAATAATTTATAGAAAGCAATGGAAAACCTGATCTACCAACAACTTATAACTCTGTGCAACTTACTGTCGAGGAACTGGCTCCAATATCCATCTTTCTAATAATAATGCATCTTGCTTAATTGCAGGATCATTAAGATCAATCCCTTCTGTGGTGGGTCCATCATCACTGTAGCAGCAGTCTGGTAGTAGCATCACTTCCACCATGATTGGAAGGTTGTTCTTCCACAACAATGAGACCTCAGACCTAGTTCTTCTGGCTTGGCGACACTTGAGAGAAAATGAATATAAGCAAAATGTCTTGATGGGCCAAAAATTTCATGTTTAAATTTTAAAATTATAATTGTAAAACAGACAACTCTATGACAAATGAGTTATCAATTGCAGAGCTTTGCTTAGGCTTGTCTATTTAGATTTCATCATTAAATAATGGGTTAACACTAGTGAGTTCTAGAGTGTGAGATGTAGCACTAAACATTTGTGATGCAAATTTTCTTGGAGGGATATTTTTGCTCTATTTTGCAGAAAAATAACTGCCACAACACAAATCTGACAGGCCTTGAGATGGCCCAGCCTAATATGTAAATTATATCATCATTACAGAAGAAAGATTCATTCTAAGTGGAAAGCAAAATATTAAAAATTAATTTTCATTAAATGATCAAAATAGATAAGATTTAAAAAGTGTAAAATTTGAGGCACCTGGGTGGCTCAGTGACTGAGCATCTGCCTTTGACTTAAGTCATGATCCTGGGGTTCTGGGACCAAGCCTGCATTGGGCTCCCTGCTCAGCAGGGAGTCTGCTTCTTTGTCTCCCTCTGCTCCTCCCCTTCTCTCATGCTCACTCTCTCTCAAATAAATAAAGAAAATCTAAAAAAAAAAAAAAAAAAAAGAAGTGTAAAGGGATGTCTGGGTGGCTCAGCAGTTGAGCCATCTACCTTTGGCCCAGGGCGTGATCCTGGAGTCCCAGGATCAAATCCATATCAGGCTCCCTGCTCTCTCTGTGTCTCTCATGAATAAATAAAATCGCAAAAAAAAAAAAAAAGTATAAAATTTAAGACTATATTTAAGAAACAAACTATTGAGAAAAATCCTTATAACAAATTTTACTACCTACCAAAATAAATATTTTTAAACATTATATGATAGTAAAAAATATCTTGACATAGGAAAAAAGAAAGGACTATCAGAGAGAAATTGGCTAATGTGAGGAAAATAATCATGAAGATAATTCTACTAAATAAACACAAAGTCAATAGTAACAATAATTTTAAATCTGGCACGGGAGAAGGCAGGTATGAAATTGGTCGTCAACCTGCAAGCTGATCTACAAAGGCACCTGCTGTGCTTTCAAGAGCATTAAGATCAAGATTATTAGCCATGGTCCAGAATTAGGATTTTTTTCATTATAGTTTTAACCGATTTTATATTTAAATGTCAACATTATAATTACCACGTACCAAAGATGATGACCGAATTTAAACCAGTTGACATAAAAGATAAATAAAAAATACTCAATACATAATTCTTACCTGAGCCAGCTTGTCACTGCATTCATGTTTGGTAGTTGCTGGGTAACAGGACTGTGCTGGAGGGCAATGGAAACTTTCTGTGCGACCTTTTACAGAACATTCTGGTGTTCGTCCTTCTGTTATTAACAAGGCCAAAGAGACCAAGAACTCCTCTGCATCATATTCAAAATATTCATCTAAAGTATCTGGTACGTAAAAAAAGAAAAAGAGTCTCCAATGTAATGTATTCTTGATAAGAGCTCACCTTTTACGTCAAAAATATCTAATATCACAATCCATATTCAAGTATATTTACTAACAAAGAGGGAAAGGGAAATAAAAATGAGGCAATTAAAATACAGTAAACTCTTGATTCACAAGTTATACAGGGTAAGGAGAGGATGGATTATTCCAAATTTCAGTTAAGACAAAGATGGTTAAAATTACAGCACAAAATTGTTTCTATGTGAACTTCAATTCAAATGTGTAAGAATTCAGGAATACACTTATAATCCTATAGATATTTAGATTTTTGGATGTCAAGTGCAACAGTTTTCATATGTAAAATCCCACCAATAACCAAAAGATTAAAAAGTCTTGTGTCACATTTTTAGCTAAGATGCTTTATTATTATTGTCAAATATTGAAGATGTAAATTCAAATGCATGTTTCTCCCCTCTCCCTTGCTCCTTTCTTATCTATCTAGTTCCTTGTTCTCACAACCCCAGTTCTGTGCTGTGGACATTCAGAGTTATGGAGTCCTTCTCTGCCTATGCTATACCACAGTATTAATTTCAAAAAGAGTAATGCTGTAATTATCCACCAGGCGATGCAGACACAAATTACAACATATAAAGTGTGTTTTTTTGGTTACTGTACAGTTGAGAACAATTTAATCTGTAGCTGTTTTTACTTACTTGCAGTAACTTTTAAATTTCTCATAAATGCTCCAAGTTTGCAAACAAAACACAGTTAAATTTCAAAAGTGTTAACCTGCTACACAGGTTGAACATGTGTGCAAATGCACAAACACAAAATTCAATTTGTTGTGCAATCCAAGTAAACAACATATAACTTAAGTACTTACTACACTTATTCGGTGACGGGGATACAGAGTTGTACTGCATATAGCTCCTGGTTGCAAAAGGTTTTTGATTCACAAATGAGTTAAAACCCAATAGGAGGGCAGCCCAGGTGGCTCAACAGTGTAGTGCGGCCTTCACCCCAGGGCGTGAGCCTGGAGACTGGGGATGGAGTCCCACATCGGGCTTCCTGCATGGAGCCTGCTTCTCCCTCTGCCTGTGTCTCTGCCTTTCTCTCTCTCTCTCTCTCTCTCTGTCTCTCATGAATAAATAAATAAAATCTAAAAAAAACAAAAAACAACAAAAACAAAAAATAAAAGCAAATAGGATACTACAGCATGTGATAAATTCCAATGTTGTTTGGATAACAGTGGTAAAATTTTGCAAAAGAGGTTGGCATTGAAATAAACAAAAAGCAGAATCAGACCTATAAATACAGAGAACAAATTGACTGTTCTCAGAAGGGGTTGGGGGATTGGCAAAATGGGTGAAGGGGAGTGGGGATACAGGCTTCCAGTTATGGAATAAGTCACAGGAATAAAAGTCTCAACACAGGGAATATAGTCAATAATACTGTAATAGTGTTGTATGGTGACAGATGGTAGCTATACTTGTGGTGAGCATAGCATAAACTGAATTGCTATGTTGTACATATGAAACTAATATAACATTGTATGTCAACTATACTGAAAAAAAAAAAAGAGGTAGGCACTGAGCAGAAGCAGGAGTTAGAAAATGGAGCTTGAGTAGAAAATTTGTATAGAGAAAGCAAGGAAAAGAAACTGGAGTCAGATGTGAATAGCCTTGAAGGGTATGATGAAGAATGCTTATTTCTAGCTTTAGGAAGGCTTTAAGAAAAAGAAGCAGCCTTAAAAGCTAACTTTATTGAGCTGGTATTTAAAAACCATTCAGAAAAATGTCCCTAAAATGTCCATGTGCAACACATAAAACAACAGCCAACACTTAGTAATATTGTCAGGCATTGCTAGTTCTAAGTACTTTCTATACATTAACTAATTTAATCCACAGAACAGCTCCAAAGGTGAGAAGTGTTAGCACCATTTTGCAGATAACTAACTGAAGCATAGAAAAGTAACTTTCTCAAGATCATCCAGCTAGTAAGTAGCAAAGTCGGAATTTGAATCTACAGAGTCTAGCTCCAGAATCTAGGTCCTTAACCACCCCATACTTGCTTTCTTTCATTGCAACTATAAATATTGCTATGATATATCTTAACATATGTTTGTAAAATAATATATATGCTATATTTTAGTAACACATTTTAGAACATTTATTGTATAGAATTACAATCCTTGATCAACTTATGATTTTTTGACTTGACAATGGTGTGAAAGTGATATATATTCAGTAGAAACCTTACTCTGAATTTTGAACTTTTCCCAGGCTAGCAATGTGGTAGGATATTCTTTTGTGATGCTGGGCAGCTGCAGTGAGCTCCAGCTCCCAGTCAGCCATATGATGGAGGGGGTAAACAACCAATACACTTACAACCATTCTGTACCCGTACAACCATCCTATTTCTCACTTTTAGTACAGTATTCAATAAATTTTACAACATATTCAACACTTTATTATAAAATAGGCTTCGTGTTAGATGACTTTCCCCAGATGCAGGCTAATGTCCTAAGCACATTCAAAGCAGGCTAGGCTAAGCTATTTTGTTTGCTAGCTAAGGAGTAATAAGTGCTTTTTTCACTTAAGATATTTTCAATTTACAGTAGGTTTATCAGGACATAACCACTGGAAGTCAAGGAAGATCTGTAGTTTTCAGGAATAGGACTCTAATTTACAATAATGTGCAAACAAGAGAGTAGTCTTAGCTTTCAACTTTCCTCAAGAAATCAATTAGATGGGGGATCCCTGGGTGGCTCAGAGGTTTGGCACCTGCCTTTGGCCCAGGGCGTGATCCTGGAGTCTCAGGATTGAGACCCACGTCAGGCTCCCTGCATGGAGCCTGCTTCTCCCTCTGCCTGTGTCTCTGCCTCTCTCTCTCTCTCTCTCCCTCTCTCCCTCTCTGTCTTTCATGAATAAATAAGTAAAAATCTTTAAATAAAAAAAAAAAGAAACCAATTAAGATTAAAAATCAAGGGTCTCCTGTGGTGTCCTTCAGATGGAAGCAAAAGATGTAAAAGATTCTACTCAATCCCCTTCTCTGTTGGTTCTGTGGATTTTCGAGGCTATTTAAGACTTGTCATGGGCTACATGGCATGATTTTGGCTCCTGGGAGATTTCTCTGGGCTCATCCTGTTTCTTCCCCTAAACTTGTCAGGTAATCCTGAAAAGCTAAGAATTGTGGTAGAGCAGTGGCTCCTAATCTATGGAATGCTGAGTGACGACGCCAAGATGACAGCTACTCCATGTGAATAACAAGGATGGTGGACAACCTAAGTAGTAAGTCTCATCTTTATGTGCTACTACTTAAAAAAAAGATCTGTAGTTCATCTGACCTGCTAAGTTTTTTCTTAAGAAAGGGGAAAGGGTGTGGATCCCTGGGTGGCTCAGTGGTTTAGCGCCTGCCTTTGGCCCAGGGCATGATCCTGGAGTCCCAGGATTGAGTCCCATATCAGGCTCCCTGCATGGAGCCTGCTTCTCCCTCTGCCTGTGTCTCTGCCCCGCTCTCTCTCTTTCTCTCTCTCTCTCTCTCTCTCTCTGTGTGTGTCTCATGAATAAGTAAATAAAATCTTAAAAAAAAAAAAAGAAAAGAAAGAAAAGGGAAAGGGCACAAGAGTAGGGAGTATAAGAGTGTTATCCTTATGCCTGCCAAACTATATTTATCACTACAGTCCCAGCAGAGAATGGCTTACACAGTAGGAATCATCAAGTTGATAAAAACTAAACTATTGTGAAAAGTACTTTTGAATAACACAGCATTTGCTGAAACTTGGTTAAGTCATCATCTCCTCAGATGGTAAGGTAAAAAAATTCCAGGGGTGCCTGGCTGGTACAATTGGTAGAGCATATAACTCTTGATCTTGGGGGCATGAGTTCAAGCCCCACATTGGGGGTAGAGCTTACTTTAAAAAAACCATAAAAAGCAAAAAAAAAAAGCTCTCCAAAATCATGACTGGAGTCTATAATCCTTTGGATAACTAACTGAGCTAGCCAGAGTATTAAATATTTAAATGAAAAATTTGAGGGATCCCTGGGTGGCGCAGCGGTTTGGCGCCTGCCTTTGGCCCGGGGCGTGATCCTGGAGACCCAGGATCGAATCCCACGTCGGGCTCCCGGTGCATGGAGCCTGCTTCTCCCTCTGCCTGTGTCTCTGCCTCTCTCTCTCTCTCTATCATAAATAAAAATTAAAAAAAAAAAAAAGAAAAATTTGAAACAAAGATTAGAGATGACAGTAGTTACCTATTAGTTATCTATACAAATATTACATAAGAATTACAAGGGGGCAGCCCCAGTGGCTCAGCGGTTTAGGGCTGCCTTCAGCCCAGGGCGTGATCCTGGAGACCTGAGATGGAGTCTCATGTCAGGCTCCCTGCATGGAGCCTGCTTCTCCCTCTGCCTGTGTATCTGCCTCTCTCTCTCTCTCTCTCTGCGTGTGTCTCTCATGAATAAATAAGTAAACAAATCTTAAAAAAAAATTACAAGGAATAGCAGGGATTATACAGTGGTATTATAAAAACTAAAATACTACCTAAATGCATGTGGACTATGTGATGACAGTCTTTAGGAATTTCTCAGGAAAAATGTATGGGTGTCTGAATTTTAAGAAATGAGAATACTAAATCATGGTAGCCATTAGAAAAGTTGTATAGTTAAAATTTCTATAATGTCAATCTCTAAAACACCAGACAGCAGAGTTTACCATAAGGAATATGAATAGTAAATGAGAAATTTGTTATGCTAATGAAAATTCTATAGATATAACCTAATATTTTGAGGACACAGATTATTCCAGATATAAATTATTATCTTAGGGCTTCTGAAAACAATTTGCTTTTACAAAAAGTATTTCATATCTAGACAAATATGGACTGTTGGGGCTTACTAATAGTTTTAGAAGAAACAATTTTAGAAGAAATAATTTATTTGATGTAAAGCATAACATTGAAGAAAACAAAGCATTTATAAATTTTCAAGGTTATAAAGGATGTATCTTTGAAGACTGGTGATTAATGACTCAAAACATAGTTGTAGAGTCCTACCTCTAAGACTTCAATAAGGATTATGACTACATCCCAGTCTGTCTGGGAGCTATGCTGCTCTTGTAGTGGCCTGCACTTCTGGCTCTAGAGTTTAACCATGTTTTTTAAAGTTCCCCATCTGTTCAACAAAAGAGATAAACAATTTGGCCACTGGGAAAACTCTGATCAGAGTGATCCATAGATAAAATGGACTAACTCACATGAGAAGTAAATTCTTTATCATCACCAGTGGTATTCAAGGACAGATTCATAGACACATGCCAGGGGTGGGGGGTGGGGGTTGGAGGGATTTAGATTATCAAGTGGTAGCTCAGTTAGATTTGCAAGAGTTCTTTCCATTCAGAGAGTCTATGAATCTCTGTTATTCAGAAGTTGCTCAAAAACAAAACAAAACAAAACAAACAAACAAACAAAAAAACCCAGGAGAGAGGCCAAAACCACTATCTCCTTTTCAAGAGACCCTAACTAGGAGCCCATCTGAACCAGTACTCATCACATAGTCATTTAGAACAAAAACCCAGTATGGCTCAAAGCTACTTCAAGACTCTGTCTAGATGTAATGGAAGAAGAATGTCTTACACATCACTGGGCTGTTGTATATGCTGTTCAGTTTACTTTGAAAGCCTGACAAGGTAGTAGAAAGATTCCATGTTTTTCATGGCATGGAATACAATAACAAGAGAAGTAGAACAACCTGGGAGGTGCTGTAAAATAATGTCCCTGGGGCGCCTGGGTGGCTCAGTCGGTTAAGTGTCTGCCTTTGGCTCAGGTCGTGATCTCAGAGTCCTGGGACTGAGCTCAGCATGGAGCTCCTTGCTCAGCGGGGAGCCTGCTTCTCCCTCTGCCCCTCATCCCGCTTGTCCTCACTCTCTCTTTCTCAAATAAATAAATAAAATAAATAATAAAACATAAAATTTTATTGGATTTAAACTTCCTTTTTAACCTCAAGTTAGGCTCCTATATTTTTTAAAATATTTTATTTGTTTATTTTATACCTGAATTACTACAATAGTATCCTAGCTATGGTTTAGGACTCTAAGTCCCTTTTTACTCACTTTGTACCCTAGTCCAATTAATCTTCCTGAAAAGCCATTCTATTACATGCTTCTCAGCTCAAAGCTTTCTGTGTTTATTTTACTGGCTACCCAACTGCCTGTTGATCCCAAAGTGAATTCTTTAAGTTTGACATTAGGGCCAGAACCACCATACCTGGCTGTGCCCCGCCAGATTCTGAAGTGAATGCTGCCCCTTGGAGATATACAGTGAGGTGACCCTACTTCAGACTCCACCTATGGAGTCTTCATTGTCTCCACTTTTGCTTGTTCATCTCTTTTACTGCTCCTCACATAGTCTCTGTTCCAGCCAAATTGCTCCCTATACCATATTCTACTCATTTCCCTCCTTGTGCCACTGTTGCTTTTTTTTAACCTATAAAACATGGCTTCTTTTTCTCATTTCCAACAAGTCTGAGATTTCTGAAGAGTTTCCCGATTCCCAATTTTTGTCCACAAAAGAGTCCTTCCTAACTCACTTTCACACTGATCTTTCACAGATTTTATACTCTTCCCCAGAATTTACATCTAGGCTATGAATGGTTACTTCAGAGTCCTAGAGCACAGTCCCAAGCTCATGAATTTTACCTCCACATGGCTAAGTTTCACTGTGTTCTATGAACAGACTGTACTGCTAACTTCAGCCAACCTTTGCCCAGACATGGGGCACTTATCACAAATGTGGTCATGAAAAAGGAAAGGATAGTTTAGTGCAAATCAACTTTCAGGAATAACTCAGCATTATATTAGCCCAGCCATTTCTTTATAATAATATTTTTAATATTTCATGGATGAATATCTCCTAATGGATTAAAATCTATATACACCAAAAGGGTTTTGGTATCTCATCTATATGTTCCAATCTCAAAGGTATGTGTTGTATGGCTCTGTTTTGAGTGAGAATTGTAAAGGTTCTTAGAAATCATGTAGCCTAATCTACCTTACTTCCAGATGAAGAAAATAAGACACAAAGATGCCATCTTTCTTGTTCAGAGCTGTATACTATTGGAAATTAGAATCCAGTTTTCTTCATTTCAAGTGCAACTTGATTTACAAACCATAAGAAGTCTTTAAGCAGAGAATAAAAAGCAAAGCTGACTTTAGTGACTAGAGCAAAGAATAGCGGCTATCACGATAAACAAGCAATTTCCCATGTGCACTATTATTTTATTAATATTATTTACACATAAATATTTTCACTTACAGAATAATTTCTTCACATACAAAAATATTGTTATTAAGCAACAATAAAACATAAAATGAATTTTTAAAAGTCCTCAGTACTCTATTAATAAAAAGGCAAGTGATCTATAAAGAAACTTATAATGGACTTACTTTTAAAAGCAACTTTCTGGACGTGTGTGTGGCTTGATTTCAACCAAATATTTTTGCTATACATCTACATAATACAATAATCACCATAGTGCAAAATTATAATTAAAGCATTGCAATATTCTGAAGTGTCATCTGGAAAACTAAGTCATATATATGTTTTTATAATAATCTATCTTTTCAAAAGTTGGCCATATGTTTTGTCACATAATCCAAGCATCAAATTAAACAAAGATGATTACCAACATCTTGAGTTGTGAAGTATTTTATCAAGTGCTTCTTCCTTTTAATTCTTATGATGAAGCATAGACTAATAGTTAAGAGCATGAACTCTGAGGTCAAGCAACCAGTTCTACTACTTGCTAGTTGTTTGGCTTTCTACAAGTTATATAGCCCCTCTTTGCCTCAGTTTTTCTATTAAATGGGGATGATGATAGTATCAACCTTCAGAAAGTACTTACAAGAAATAAGTAATTTGTTATAATTTTTAGAATATTACATAACACATAGTGATCACTATGGAAGTGTTTGCTAAATTTAAGATAAATACAAATACAATGACACAGGTCTTCCTTTCATTTTAAAGATGTGAAAACTAATTTTGTAAAATCATTTGCCTAAAGTCACATATATATTATCACAAAGTAGAGAATTATCTCTAAAAATCTGCTTACTGCTACCAATAGTTCTTAATTCTCAGTTACAGAAGTTCATATTTATTTTTCATTTCACACAAAAATGACTGAAGAGTCTAACCTACCAACTCAGACAGACATACCTTTTTTTTGTTGTTGTTGTTTTTTTTTTTTTTTCAGACAGACATATCTTGAACGATTCCTGGTACTAAATGAATTTGGACTACTCCTTTCCTGACTTGTGTCTTCCCTGTTTAAAGTTCTTTCAATTTAGATATTATGGAAAGGTCTAGATTATGCACTTCTAGAAAGAGCAAGAAGATATCCCACCTAGAAACATTATTCTTATACTGTTTAGCAAAACTGTACAATTACATCTGCTTATAAATAAAGTGTCTCAATGTACTACTGTCTGCATTTAAAAACAGACAAAGGCATCCTGAAACGACCATTCTGGGAAGAATGCAGAGTAGTAGCCATGTAAAATGGTTAAGTCCAGTTAGAATTCACAGGAAGGCAATGGGACGCCTAGGTGGCTCAGTGGTTGAGCGTCTGCCTTTGGCTCAGGGCATGATCCCAGAATCCTCCCCTCGAGGAGCCTGCTTCTCCCTCTGCCTGTGTCTCTGCCTCTCTCTCTGTGTCTGTCTCTCTGGTATGTATCTCTTCCCATGAAAACACTCTGAATCCTATTTTTTGCCACTGATACATAAGGGGCTTCCACCCAAGTGTATTTCCTCTATATTTATTATATGATACGAATTGCTACATGCGATGGTCACCCAAACTAAACCTGACACTTTCACAGTTGCAAAAGAAAAACTCTGAATGAGTTAGAAAGCACCAAAGAGGGAAGAGAAGCAGGAATTAAAAGGCTTAACAAAAAAATACACTGTTACAAGCAGCATATTCTCTAATGGAGAAGTTGAAAATCTACCAACTTCTTTCTAGTTCCTGATTTCAGTTCAATTTCAACTTAGGTGGGAAGCAAATGCAGAAAAAAATCCCCTTATAAGCTTCATGCATTCCCACTGCAATTCTCACACTACTACGATGGCTGTATATCTCTAGACCATAAGCTCTACATCTGTAGGAGCCAAATATAATATAGTCATCATTCTATTACCAGTGCCTAGGACAGTGCCTGACATATAGGAGATGCTCAATAAATCTATAAGCAAAATAAAAAAGTGTTTAAGTGTAGCTATTAGCATTTGTAGATCAACAAGATCTATGTTGAAGTATGACAAGCTCTGAAGAATTCAGATATTATAGGAAAGGTAAACTCAAATGATAAGCCCTACAACAAATGGCAGGTTGAAGGTGGTTAGGAATATCAAGCAACGTATGAGAAGTTCTTTCAGTTCTATTTTAACTTCAATTTACGTTTTTTGAAAATCTAACTTATTCACACTAGAATTATAATAAAGAGTTGTTAATTGCCTCTCCCACCACTAAAATTATTATACTTATATATGTTCCTGGACCTTAGTAGTCACTTTTCAAGATAATTTACTTAATTAATTACAACTTGATACCCACTTCTACCATCTGATAGTGTCCTCTCTAAAATACTGAGAGCAGGTAACTTTGAGGGGCAGGTCTCACAGACTTCACACTAAATCTCACAGAAACCAAAGGAAAGGCCGTGGTTCTCTAATCATAAATCCTCTACACTTAATAATTAGCACAACCAGTATAACCAATGGAAATGAACAAAAGGCAGGCTTAGGGATTTGACATGTGAAAATTAGGGTATTTCAATTATTTTCAATGCTTTAAAATGTTTTTCAATTTTTTCTAATGCTACTGCTCATGTCTGTAGACATTTGACTTACAGGAACTAGTATTTTGAAAATTTTATATACATACAAAAACTTAATTGTGAACAAATCCAACATAAGATATTCACTTAATCATTCTTAGGTATTTTAAGTTTAATAGTATTTTTTTTTAAGATTTTAATTTATTTATTTAAGAGAGAGAGGGAGAGCACAAGCAGGGGCAGCAGCAGAGTGAGCACTAGAGGGAGAGGGAGAAGCAGACTCCTAGCTCAGCAGGGAGCCCAATGTAGGGCTCGATCCTAGGCCTTTGGGGATCATGATCTGAACTGAAGGTAGACACTTAACCGGCTGAGCCAGCCAGGTACCCCAAGTTTAATAGTATTTTATAAAGCACTTTGAACTTTTTGGAACAGAATCTAAATAGTGTTTTTTTAAAAAGTATTTATTTATTTGATACAGAGATAAAGAGAGCACAATTGGGGACAGAGGTAGAGGAAGAAGCAGGTTGCCTGCTGAGGGACTTGATCCCAGGAGGCTGGCTTGATCATGACCTGAGCCTATGCTTAACCGACTAAGCTACTCAGGCACCCCAGGATCTAAATAATGTTAAAAGCTGAATATTTCTAGTTTCTAGACTAAAAATTACCTTTAAAAATTCTGAAATGTGAGGTATGACAGGCCTTGTGTACCCAGAACTCAGGCCACACTTAGTTTCTTTTTTTTTTTTTTCACACTTAGTTTCAATGTTCTCTAAGTTAATTACAGCCAAGTAATAAAATAAGTAGTAACCGTTTTTCCATCTTTGCAAATATTGCATAATATAAAACAGCAATAACTTACCAAATTGAATTTACCATAGTCATTTACTATAGCAATTAGTAATAAAATGTTTTATAGTTTTTAAAAACACTATGATACATTATAGCAAAACCTTAAAAAGGCATACATTTTATATCATTTAAACTGCTCAGATTATATTAAATAGATTAAAAGCCTATATGACCAAAAAAATGGCCTTTATTAGCATTTACATATCTTCCATTAAAATAAAATTTTTTAAAGATTTTATCTATAAAAAAAAAGATTTTATTTATTTATTCATGAGAGAGAGAGAGAGAGAGAGGCAGAGACACAGGCAGGAGAAGCAGGCTCCATGCAGGGAGCCCGACGTGGGACTCGATCTCAGGACTCCAGGATCACACCCTGGGCTGAAGGCGGCGCTAAACTGCTGAGCCACCCGGGCTGCCCTCCATTAAAATAATTTTAACTAAAAATGCTACAAAGGCATAAAATAAAATAAACAACTTTTTATAGTAATAAAACAATTAGCAAATTCATAAAAAGCTCAATCTAATTTGTGCAACTTTGTGTTGGCTTTTCCCCTCCAATTGTTAATAAAGATATTTTCTAGGCCACAAAAGAGTAGAGTTCATCAGAGGCTAAGGAAGGTAAAACTTTTATACCATACAACTCTGAAAGGCAATTCTCTTCCCTGAGGACTATAATGGGCAGTCATAACAGATATTTCCTTTCCTTCTTCAATTGCAATTTCCAATTACACAAAGCCTCTAGCTTATAAGTGCCATCTATATTCCCCTCCTGGCTCCTTACTAACTTCACTGTAGTCATTTGTGAGGAGATAAGGGTATTTTTAAGAAACAAACAGAATAAGATAATTAAGATTTGGAATCAAAATACAGAGGAAAAAATAAGAGGAAAGGAATAAAAGGAAACAAAATATATGAAGTGGAAATAACAAGAAAAATAAGAAGGGAGAAAATCTAAAAGAAGAATAAGGAAAACAGTAAGAGTAGAGCTAGAGGAAATTGAACAAATAAAGGGGGAGAAAACTTCTAAGGAAAGCCAATACTCTGTTTCCTAATTGTTCCTCAGACTCTTTTCCCAAACTCCCATCTTTCAAATACTCCAAAGTGGATAAATTGTGGTATATGCATAACAGGACACAATATAACAGTGGACATAAAGTCAAGAACGAGTGATAGCTACCAAGTTATAGAAGACTATAACTAGGATGAGTCTATTTACATAAAAGTTTAAAATACAAGTAAAATTAAACAAGATACCTGGCGATTACATACAAATGTGATAAAAGTATAAAGAAGTACAAGGGAATAATTAACACAAAATTCAAAACAGTGGATATTTCAAGTATGAATGGTGGAGCTATAGATGAACAAGGCACACAGTTATCATCACATAAGAGACTGATGAGCTTGTATAGTCACTATGTGAGAAATTGTAACATACATACTCTTTATGTACTCTTTGTACTTAGAAGCAGGCTCCTCGCAGGGAGCCCGATGTAGAACTCAATCCCGGATCCCGGGATCATGCCCTGAGCCAAAGGCAGATGCCCAACCACTGAGCCACCCAGGTATCCCAAAAAATTTCTAATTTTATATGGAAAACTGACATGTGGGAATTCCGCACTATTGTGAAACAGCACTATGTAGTGAAAACTAAGCTGGGATTGGGGTGCCTGGGTGGCTCAGTCAGTTAAGCATCTGACTCTTATAATATCAGCTCAGGTCTTCATCTTAGGGTCGTGAGTTCAAGCCCCACATTGGCCTCCATGATGGGTGTGGAACCTACTTTAAAGAAAAAACAAAAACTGGGATTCATATTATCTACATTCTCCCATTATTAACTTCTTTTGTTCTAAGTTTCTTTGACTTTTGTCAGACTACACTACTTCTAAAAAACTCTGCCAGCTTCAGGATTCTTGATGAAAATATTAAGGTGAAGAATCACAGTATAAAAGAAAGGGGAAAAATACTCAATTTCTAGTACTGTTTAACTTTCTATACTATAAAAAGCTGATAAATGCAAATGATAGGACAAATATTTAAACCTAAATTTTGATATATATTATTTCTAGAATAAATTTTACCTCTTTCATGTAACAACCATGCTTTCAAGCAAGACTTATTTTGCATTGAACACCAAAACTGAAAGCTATAACTAATGAAAAGTTCAAAGATTTCCTTGTCATTTGGACAAGTAACTAAAATGTTCTAAAATATAATGCCATCCCAAGTAATTGCATGGCTCACATTTTCTTATGAAACTGAAGAGGCAGCCCTTTGCTTTCAAATTAGCACAATATTTACTTTTGGGGTAAGTAAACATCACTAACTATACAATAGAGCTAGTCTATGCTACAACAAAGTTGTACAACTACCACTCACTTCCTTAGGGTGTTGTTTGCATCTTGTGAGGTAGTCTTCTAGAAGTCACGGGCCTTCATGTTTGTGACAGAACTTAAATCACTTCTATTAGCCAAACTGATTCTCCTTACAAATTATATCATTTAGTGTTTTATATTGTTACCATCTGTCTACCTCCTGAAAACTCCACAATGGCAGGGATTTTGATCAGTTCTGTTGACTGATAATAGACTCAATACCCAAGGACTATGACTAGCACATAAAAGGCACTAAAAAAAATTTGTAAATATATTATTTAATTCTCACTTTGAAGAAGCTAATTATAAAAATCAATACCATACCCAGCCAAGGACCATGTTAGTATTTCTTAAATAACATTCCCTTAATTATAAGAAGTTAGCTGTATGGGCAGCCCCGGTGGCGCAGTGGTTTAGTGCCGCCTGCAGCCCAGGGTGTGATCTGGAGACTCTGGATCGAGTCCCACGTCAGGCTCTCTGCATGGAGCCTGCTTCTCCTTCTGCCTGTGTCTCTGCCTCTCTCTCTCTGCATCTCTATGAATAAATAAATAAAATCTTAAAAAAAAAAAAAAAGAAGTTAGCTGTATATCCATTGGTTAAAAATCTTTAAAGCAAAAAGACCAACTCGATCTGAATTTTAGTTCACAAAGTGCTCAAAAGGTACAGTGCTTCAATTTAGTAAGCATAAAATACTGACTGTAACTTAAGCAAGTAGTTTTCATAATTTTTTTTTAAGATTTTATTTATTCATGAGAGACAGAGAGAGAGAGAGGCAGACACACAGGCAGAGGGAGAAGCAGGCTCCATGCAAGGAGCCCAATGTGGGACTCGATCCCGGGACTCCAGGATCATGCCCTGAGCTGAAGGCAGACGCTCAACCACTGAGCCACCCAGGCATCCCTCATAATTATTTCTCTAGTATCTAAGAGAGGATTTATTGTTTGGTAACTATATTGCTCATATCACTTCTTCTGTTAGTTTTACATAAATGATCTTAAAGATTAATTCTGCTAAGGGTTAAATAAGATGCCAAAATTATAACTCATTTTATTTTTAATGATTGTTGAGAGAGAGAGAAAGAGAGAACGCGCAAGCATGTGAGGGGAGGAGCAGAGGGAGAGGAGGAAAATCCCACCTCCACACTGAGCATGTAGCCTGATGCAGAACTTGATCCCACAACCCTGAGATCACGACCTGAGCTGAAATCAAGAGTTGGACACTCAACGGACTGAGCTACCCAGGTGCCCATATAACTCATTTTCAACCTGAAATATTAAAATTTGATATTCTTTCAATAGCACTGTGATGGTCCTGTAACTGTGGCCTAACTGGAAGAAAAAAATAAGCTTTATGTTCAAGTAGATGCAAGTTCAAATACTGAGTGACTGTAGGCAAGCTGAACTAATAATTCTAATTTCTAGGAAAAAAAAAAGAGACTGCCCTTGATTTGGCATACTTTGCTATGGCAGGAACTGAGATTACATTTCAATTATTATTTAACATTAAACAGCAAACTCAGTGTTAGTTGACAAATATTTAAAAACCCACTATAGGGGCACCTGGGTAGCTCAGTTAGGCATCTGCCTTTCAGCTCGGGTCATGATCCCAGGATCCTGGGATTGAGCCCCACATTGCGCTTCCTGCTCCACAGGAAGCCTGCTTCTGCCTCTTCCTCTGCCATTTCCCCTGCTGATGCTCTCTGGCCTATCTCCATGTCAAATAAATAAACAAAATCTTTTTAAAAAAATTAATAAAATAAAATAAAACCCCACTACAAATGAATGCATTCCTCCTTAAAGTCAGAAGACATATCTGGTGAAGTTTTCATATAAAGGATCAGAATATAAATCAAGAAATCATTTAAAAGAAAGAAAGAAAAATTATTGGTTTCATGGGGTATTTCCTTTATAACATATTTGATTCAATGAAACATAAACTCCTCCTAACTTCAGAAATGAAATGAAATTATATACAACACAACTGATGGTCAAAGTAAAAATTAAAATTCATGTAAAGGTTTAAAAACAAAATTGACTTTTTTTTTTTTTTTAAGAGTTTATTTATTGGAGACAGAGAGAGAGAGAGCACAGAAGCAGGAGGGAGGGGCAGAGGAGGAGGGTGAGAAGCAGGCTCTTCACTGAGCAGGGACCCTGCTGTGGGACTTAATCCCAGGACCCTGGGATCATGACCTGAGCCGAAGACAGATGCTTACCCAACTGAGCCACCCAGGTGCCCCCCAAATTGATCTTTAATAAAATAACTATTTCATAACCGTAGTAGGTAAAACATTCACTGTAGAATTTGAAATTCAAAATTTTACCATTTTCACAAAGATAGCAAGATCCAGTGAGTCCAATCCTGGGCAAATTCAGGCATGTTACTTAATTTCTTCATTTATAAAATGGTAAGCCTAAGTGTTAGGGGAAAAAGAACTTTTTACTAGGTTGGGCCTCTGTACACAAGGAAAGCAGGACTTTAGTACAAATCTGATCTTCCCACCAGTGGATATACTGAAAGGGAAACAGCTAATGTCTATTCACCCATTTTACAAATTCTTTCACCAGGCAGATGAGGTGGCTAGGCTGACTGGTTTGATTTTGGTAGTCATTGGGCTATTTCCAATCACAATGGAGTAATAGGGACCTGATTTACCCATACACCCCGAATCACACAAAATACACAAAACAATTGTTTTCAGACCCTACACAAAAGACAGTATAGGACCGTGTTCTCTGAGAGAGAAATAAACAGGTGAGCCCTACAACTGCCCATCCTTACTGTCTCAAGTAAGGTTTCAAGCTGAAGTGTAGAAGAAGGGAAGCCAGACAGAGCCTAAGAGTCTCCCTGAAGAGAGGACAAAAAAATTAGGGGTAAGGGAAGTCCCCTTAGCAATTACAGTAACTATCCTACCACTTTATACAATTGTGATGATCTGAAGTGAGGTATGTCAAACACTGAATCGTTAAATTACTCTCACTCAGAATGAAAAAACAGAAAACTTCTGTTCTATGGTATAACTACTTAATAAAGTCAAGGGAAAGGCAAATGGAGAAAATTGAGAGAAGAGTGAGAAATAAAGGGAAAACAAAAATAAAGATGATAAAAACATTTAGAATTCACTAAGTCCAATATTATATCCTACTCCTCCCTACCACTCATGCTCCTCCAATGCCAAATTTGCTCCTCCTTCTTGAGTTCTCCATATAGTCTAACATTTCCCATATTTAATTGGCCAAGCAAAAAACTTGGTAATTGAGTCCTATAAATTATACTTCCTAAAGTAGCTCTAGCCACTTTCTTCCTCCGTCTATGACCTCTGTCAAAATTATTAAGGCCATGCATGATCTCTTATATGGATATTACAACGCCTCTGTGACTGATCTCCCTGCATCTAGTCTCTTACCTTTCCCATCCAGCCCCATCTCCCTTCTTAGAATTCTATCTGAAATATAAATGTGATTATGTTGGCCTAAATCTCTGTAATGGTTCTGTTATTTACAATTTAAAGCCCAAACTATATTAAGTAAGAACCAGTTTAAAAACTACATAATAGAGGCACAGGTGAAACATCCTAACTTCCTCAGGCAGATATTTCTTATGATATGTATTGGTATTAAAACTACTAAGCAGTGATACTCTTGAATAGCTCATTCATTTCTGTACCTTTTATATCAGGATTTTCTATATAAACAATTATGTCACTACAAATAGAATTTTGCTTCTTTCTTTCCAGGCTTTATGCCAATTTCTTTTTCTTTCATTATGGCAAAGGCTAGGTAAACAATATGGTATAGAAGTGAGGGGAACTAGGTGGCTCAGTCAGTTGAGCATCTGACTCTTGATTTTTGGCTCAGGTCATGATCGCAGGGTTGTGAGACTGAGCCCTGAATTGGGCTCTGTGCTCAGTGGGGAATCTGCTTGAGGATTTTCTCTCTCTCTCTCTCTCTCTCTCTCCCCTTCTCCCTCTGCCCATCCTCACCCCCATCCCATGGGTGCGCGCTCTCTCTCCCTAAAATAAGTAAATCTTTTTAAAAAAAATAATAAAAGAAGTGGCTAGAGTGCATATCTTCTTTCTGATGTTAGCAAAAAAGTATTCAATATTTCACCACTAAATGTGATATTAGGTATAGATTTTTCATAGATGTCCTTTATCAGGTTGAAAAGGCTTATAATAAAGTCATTTTGATTTTATAAATAAGCATGTAAAATAAATCCCTCAAAGAAATGCCATCTTTTACTTAATTTAGAATGCTCCATGAATGCAAAAGAAATTTTTTATGAAGCAAACAACTGTTTGGACAAGAACTGCCAAAAAATATCATTTTTCAATGTATATTACTTACTTTTAGTTAAAAAAAAATAACCATGTTAAAAAATATTTACCTCCTATAAAATGCCAGAAAAAAAAATATTCTTATTCACCAAGAGTGAACTCTAATGTAAACTATGGACTTTGGGTGATGATAATATGTCAATATAGGTTCATCTATTATAATAAATATACCACTGTGGCATGTGGCATGAAATGTGGATAGTGGGAGAGCTTGTATATCTGTGGGGACAAGGCATATATGGGAACTTTGTATTTTGTGCTGGTTTATTGTAAAACTAAAACTATTCTAATCAAATAAAGTTTATTAATTAAAAAAATTACCCATTATAAAATGCTAGAAAAATATTATTTTTTACTTTTTCATTAAGAAAATAAAAATGAGAAATGAAAATAATACATTCACTTATCCCAAAATTGTACTTAAGATGTTTCCCTCTGGAAGCATGAATTACAAAGAATAAAAACAAAAATTATAGAGGGCAACTTCACAAGCAGAAATGATAAGTATCAAAGTTCAGATGAGTCTTTACTGTCCTAGAACAACAACAACAAAATAGCCTCTACACAAACTTATATTAACATAGTTTATATTTACATTAAACATTTTAATGCCTGGTAGGTATGCACATACTTAAGAAGTCTTCAGGGCCTGGATAAAAGAGGTTACTGGAGGAAGGGAGAAATGTTGCCTCTGTAACATTGTTATTGGATTTGCATCACAAGTAAAAAGTTGTTATGTGACTGAAGGAAGCATAGTTCTTATAATAACTGACATTCTGAAGTCTACTGACAATAACCTTGTTACTCATATAATCTCTAGTGCTGAGTTTCTTGGACAAAATTGCCCTGGATTAGGCTATTTAGTATCTATATTAAATTCTATATTTTGAGAATATGCCAGAATAAGAGTCCCCAAGGAGTACAATATGTTGTACAACTATCGCTTTCAACATTCTGTAAATACAGGAGTCTGGAAAATACGAATTTAATGCCAGCTGGATTTCTGTTTATAAAAGCACTTGTCTATAGAAAATAGCTGGAAAACAGTTTATTCCATTTATACTGAAGGAAAGATTGCTGTACACTGCTCTCTGGTCTGTGGTTGGGGATCTACCACGCAGTTTTAACACCAATAGTTATAATTACACCTGATAGTTCTTAAGCTCTTACCATAGTGCCTATATACTTATGAAGTTTTACCTTACTTTATTTTTACAACAATACTAATAATACATTGTTTTACCTCCAAAAATAGGCTGATAATATATTGGTCATCTTGGGTAACAATCACTATTGTCAATTTATCAAAACTAAAATATCAATTTTTTAAGATATCAATTTTAAGACAGAACTATTTTATCTTTCACTAAAAAAGAAAAAAATTTGCTAATTAAACTACAATGCACCATCAGGTACAAGAAACAAACTGATTTCAAAGATTTTGAATGTAGAAAGTGTGCACACTTAAAATCAACCAAATAACTAAAATTACCAGTTTTATCAGATTGATTTAAATGCAATATATATACTTTTTAAGATTATATTTATTTATTCATGAAAGACACAGAGAGAGAGAGAGAGAGAGAGAGAGGCAGAGACACAGGCAGAGGGAGAAGCAGGCTCCATGCAGGGAGCCCGATGTGGGACTTGATCCCAGGACCCCAGGACCAGGCCCTGGGCTGAAGGTAGCACTAAACTGCTGAGCCAACCGGGCTGCCCTAAATGCAATATATTTTAATAACCCTGAAAACAAATAACTAATTGAATGCTTTCTCAGCCTCTTTCGAAAAGAAATCCAGTCTTTTAAGACAGAAATAATTTATCCAACAAACTTCAATTTGTTCAATTTCAGTTTTTTCCCCCTCAATTCAGAAGGGGGAAAAAAGACACAGCTATTGTGCAGGTGTTCATACAAACTGCATTCATACTTTATGCTTACTTAAAATTTTTTTTTAAATTATTTTAGAGAGAGTGTGTGCACACACAAGAGGCAGAGGGAGAGAGAATCTCAGGCAGACTCCAAGCTTAGTGAAGAACTCAACAGGGGCCTTGATCCTACGACCCTGAGATCATGACCTATGCCAAAATGCAGTGTCAGATGCTTAACTAACTGAGCCACTCAGGCACCCCAATGTTTATATATTTCTTTGTGGTTTTTTTTTTTTGGCTTATATATTTCTAATCAAAATAAAAATACTTCCATCAAAATATGTGTTTAATAATGATTGGTTAGGGATCCCTGGGTGGCGCAGCGGTTTGGCGCCTGCCTTTGGCTTAGGGCGTGATCCTGGAGACCCGGGATCGAGTCCCACGTCGGGCTCCTGGTGCATGGAGCCTGCTTCTCCCTCTGCCTGTGTCTCTGCCTCTCTCTGTGTGTGACTATCATAAAAAAGATAATAATAATAATGATTGGTTAAAGTAAATCTTTAGTGTAATAATGGGGTAAAAAGACTGGATAGTTCTAGTTTTATGGTTAACAGACAATTTGAGTCCTGGTTCTGCTGTTAATAACTATGTAGTCAAGGAAACCTATTTAGTCTTTCTAAACTTCACTTTCCTGAAAAAATGGAGGTAATATCTATCTTACAGTATCACCAATTTCCTGAGGTAACAGTATGTTCTTTAGAATACAGTATCTAGCACAGAATAAACACCATTATGTAATACATAGTTCTACTGATCCTTAATAAGCCAAAGTGCCTGAGAAATTTTCAACAGTCTAGAATCTTGTGGTTTTGAATCCTAGCAGCACATTGAACAAACTGGAGAGTTTTAAAACCAAACAACAGTAACAATAATAAAACAGAAACAAAACTCATGTATCCATTCAATACTAGGTGTTATATTATTTTAAAAGCTCCCTAGGCAATTCTAATGTGCAATGAGGACTGAAAACTACTACTCTAGTTGGAAGCTTAATATCACACAAAGGAAGGAAATGAAGATATTAGTCAAGGGGGCCCAAATAGAGAAAGTCGGGGTGGTACTAGCAAAGCAGAGACACACTTTAATTTATGAACACTGGAGTTGTGTTTTCAGTTATAACCATGAATTTGCATATATCCGTCTGTAATAACTGAGGTAGAGGTGGTTCTCATATGGGATTCTGTGGACATTCTGGGGGCCTGACATCTCTCTCCAAGTTTAACATGTGATTTAGTTTCAGTGAAAACCTCCAAAAATAAGCACAAACTTATTCTGAATCATCTGAGTGGCTAATGATAATTAAAGATTGCCTTATAATTTCAGTTTTTAATTTTTTTTTATTTTTAAAGATTTTATTTGTTTATTCATGAGAGACACAGAGAGAAAGGCAGAGATATAGGCAGAGGGAGAAGCAGGCTCCCTGCAGGGAACTGATGTAGGACTCGATTCCAGGACCAGAGGATCATGGTATGGGCCAAAGGCAAGATGCTCAACCTTTGAGCCACCCAGGTGTCCCAATTTCAGTTTCACATTCATATTTACAACTATAACTTACATTTACAGTTTTGCTAGTCTTTAAATATCATGACTTTAATAGCTCTGGGCTCATTAATAATAATAAAAACAGATGATGCTTTTATATTGTGAGCACAATGTCTCTGTGGCCTATGGTAACAACAAAAATTGACAGAGGGTTATACAACAAGCAGATAGCAAGGTACATACTCAACTCAAAAGATTTGGCCTATAATACCAAGTACTATATCCACATTTTGACTTAAGTTTGTAATATATCATAATCATTTAAAGTGTATTGGTTCTACAGGTTTGCTTTTAGTTTAGTTGTTTGTTTTTCTTTGTAGGATTTTATTTATTTGACAGAGAGAGAAAGAGCACAAGTAGGGGTAGTGGCAGACAGAGAGAGAGGTAGTAGCCAGCTCCATACTGAGCAAGGAGCCCGATGTGGGGCTGCATCCCAGCATCCCGGGATAATGACCCTAGCAGAAGGCAGACACTAAACTGAATGAGCCACCCAGGGATCCCCCTGCTTTTAAGATTTTATTTATTTATTCATGAGAGACACACAGTAGAGAGAGAGACACACACAGGCAGACGGAGAAGCAGGCTACCCATGGGGAGCTCCTCCATGGGGAGCCCGATGTGGGACTCAATCCCAGGACTCCGGGATCATGCCCACATCAGGCTCCTTGCAGGAAGCCTGCTTCTCCCTCTGACTGTGTCTCTACCTCTCTCTCTGTGTCTCTCATGAATAAATAAATAGAATCTTTAAAAAAATTAATAAAAGTAAATAAACTGTTTTTGTTTTATAGTTGTATGAGAGCTATAAGAATAAGGAAATTGTACCAAGTTCATTTTTTTACATTGTAGTAAAAAATAACATGTCAGCTGACTCAAAAAAAATTTTTTTTACTCAAACATTTGTGGGGAGTCTTGGGAGAGAAACTAAATGTATTCAAATCTCAATTCCATTTTGTAATGGGGAGCCTTTAAACTTTTTATAACAAATCCTTTTTTTTATATATAACAAATCTTTAAGATCTCTCTCTATTATCTTGAAGTTAGCAAAAAATCACAAATATCCTTTCTTAAACACATGAAAGAGATCCTAAAACTGAGAAAAGTTCCATCACTAAAGTGATTTTTCTTAACCTGCATCTTAAAGTCCATCTCAAAGTCAAGTTTACATAGATTTTTTAATATTGTAGGCCTAAGAGTTTTAGAATCACTTTAATTGAAGTCAATGCAGCACATTGTTTACATTGTAATTTTTCTGAGTCATTAATACTTTCATGTAGCTCATCTCAATTATTTTCACAAATTCTCTGATGAAACATTAAAGAATGATCAGAAAAAGTCTAGACAGATTATGTGACCATCACAAAATATACAAAAAATCTCTAGAAATAACATATCTTAGTACTTACTTCCCTAGTCTTCGCTCATTGCCGGTACTGGGTCAAATGTAGATCTAACCACCAATTTTTTTTCAACTCTTTTTGGTTAACAATAGAAACAAAGTTCTCACGACACTGGGGTGACTCAGTGGTTGAGTGTCTGCTTCATCTCAGGGCATGATCCTGGAGTCCTTGGATGGAGTCCCACAACAGGCTCCCCTCAAGGGGCCACCCTCTCTCTCTGCCTATGTCTCTGCCTCTCTCTCTGTCCCTCATGAATAAATGAATAAAATCTTAAAAACAAAAAAACCCCACAAAGTTCTCCCAGGTAAAGTCTCTGTAATGTCTTTAAGATCTAGAAATGGGCTAATCCTAAATGTCATTATTATATTTGATTATAATTTGAAACCATTAAAAATAGTGTAGTACTTAAAAAACAAAAAAGTCTACTTTTTCACAATTTTACTACTTTTAATAAGAAAATTTTAAGTGATTATACTACTAAATGTGATAGTTAAACTTTTAAACATTGCTGATATGAACACAGAAAGCTGTTACGATGTAGCAAGTAAAAAAAAGGTTGTTGCAGAACACTGCATATAAAAATGCATAACACTGATATACAGCTGATCTTAATTATTTACAGAAAACCCCAAAACATACCAAACTACTTTTTATAGTTAATTCTGGGGGTGTGAGACAGAATTATGGAAAGTCATTTACTTTCTATGATTATGGTTGCCCAATTTAGCAAATAAAAATACAGGATGCTGGTTAAAATTGAATTTCAATATAGAACATATTTACAAAAAAAATATCCATTTATCTGAAAATCAAATTTAACTGGGCATCCCATATTTTGTTAGAAATGTGACTGAATAAGTCTGTTATAGATGGGTACTGTCTGAATTTATATGCTTATAATGTTGCAGGAAGTCAGAAAGGAAAGAATATCCACATTACTAGCTCTGGAGATGGAAGAAGAGACCATGAGCCAAGGAACATGGGAGGCCCTGAGAAGTTCCAAGAGTTAAGGAGACAGATTTTCTGCTAGGGCCTCCGAAAGGAACACAGTCCTTTGGACTCATTTTCAACTTCTGAACTACAGACTTGCAAGACTAGAAATTTGTGTTAAGACATAAAGGTGTAAATTACAGCAGCAATATGATTCTAATACAAGTATCATCTCATATGTATATTTCAAGGTCTTATTCCCAGATTCTGGCTCAGGTAGCTTGCATATTTAACAAGAAAGCTCTATATGCCTCTGATGCAGGTGATCTCTGAAACACACCTTGAAAAACAGCACATCAGATCATATATCAAAATAAATACCTTGCAAAAAAGAGGCACATGTAAAGTATGAAGGCACACTTCAGAGATAGTGCAGGTTTAGTTCCAGACCATCACAATAAGGCAAATATCCCAATAAAGTAAGTCAACTAAACTTTTGGGCTTCTCAGAAGTTATGTTTATACCATACTGTAGTCTGTTAAGTGTGTAACAGGTTTACATCTAAAAAAGCAGTGTATACACCTTAATTTAAGAAAACTTTATTAAGGGATCCCTGTGTGGCGCAGCGGTTTGGTGCCTGCCTTTGGCCCAGGGCGCGATCCTGGAGACCCGGGATTGAATCCCACGTCGGGCTCCCGGTGCATGGAGCCTGCTTCTCCCTCTGCCTATGTCTCTCTCTCTCTCTCTCTCTCTATGTGTGACTATCATAAATAAATAAAAATTAAAAAAAAAAAAAAAAGGAAACTTCATTAAGATGTCGGGGTGGCTCAGTTGGTTAAGCATTTGCCTTTGGCTCAGGTCATGATCCCAGGGTACTGGAATGGAGCCCCTCCATTGGGCTCCCTGCTCAGCAAGGAATCTGATTCTCCTTCTCCCTTTGCCCCTCCCTCTCCACTCATGCTCTGTTTCTCACTTTCTCTCAAATAAATACATAAAATCTTTTAAAATGAATAAATAAGGGTGCCTGGGGCACTCAGTCAGTTAAGCTTCTGCCTTCAGCTCATGTCCGATCCCAGGGCCTTGTGATCCACCCCTGCATTGGGCTCTCTGCTCCACAGGGAGCCTGCTTCTCCCTCTCCCTCTGCCTGCTGTTCCCCCACTTGTGCTTTCTCTACCTGTCAAATAAATAAATACAATCTTTAAAAATACATAAATGAATGAATAAATGAATAAAATAAAAAATACTTTATTGGTAAAAAGTGCTAACCATCACCTGAGTTTTTAGGGAGTTCATCTTTTTGATACTGGAGGGTCTTGCCTCAATGTTAGTGACTGTTGACTGGGGTGTAACTGATGTTGGAGGGCTCTGGCAATTTCTTAAAAATAAGACAATGAACTTTGCCACATCAATAGACTCTTTCCTTTATGAGCAATTTCTCTATAGCACATGATTCTGTTCGATAACATTTTACCCATAGTACTTCTTTTTAAATGAGAGTCAATCTTTTACTAAGCTCATGCTGTATTCTAAATCTTCTGTTGTCATTTCAATAATCTTCCACAAAAATAGATTCCATCTCAAGAAACTACTTTGCTCATCCATAGGAAGCAACTCTTCATGGAAGTTTTATCATGAGATTATAGCAATTTAAATATGATAATAATGAAAAAGTTTGATATATTGCGGGAAAATTACCAAAATATGCCATAGAAATGAAGTGAATAAATACTATTGGAAAGATGGCATCAAGAGACTTGCTCAATGCAAGATTGCCACAAACCTTCAGTTTGTAAAAAAACACAATTATCTGCAAAGCTCATTAAAGTGAAGCACAATGAGGTATGCCTATAATTTTAATATGGAAACTAGTAGAATATTCAACATGTACTTATTTGACCTGTGGAATGAGAACTTTCTCAGCTTGGAAATAGAAAAATATACACAAATGAAAGCAATGTCATATTAAACTGTACAAAACCCAAATAATCTTGAAAAAAAAATACAAGTGGAAATGTTTCTCTAGTATGTTTACAAAGTGTTCTTATTTCTGTTGCATTATTCTATATGCTATTTTAATTAAGCTATTGTTATTTCAAAAATTAAATGAAAAGAGAGAAAAAAAAAAAAGAAAAAAAAACAAAAAAAAAAACAAACAAAAAAAAAAAAATGAAAAGAGAAAAAGAATTCACATGTGAAATAAAAAGAATAAACACAAAGAATGTTTAATCTCTCCAGAAAGGAAGTTTAATTAAAAAAAATAAAAATTAAAATCATACTGAAAATCCATGTTATAGTTGCGATAATAGGAAACTTTAGAGGCACCTGGGTGGCTCAGTCAGTTGAGCATCTGACTTTGACTCAGGTTGTGATCTCAGGGTCATGGGACAGAGCCTGGTATGGGGCTCCTTGCTCAGCAGGGAGTCTGCTTGTCCCTCTGCCCCTCCCCCTACTTGTGGCTCACCCTCCCAGGTAAATAAAATATTTTTTTTAAAAATAGGAAAGTTAGGGATGCCTGGGTGGCTCAGTGGTTTAGCGCCTGCCTTTGGCCCGGGGCGTGATCCTGGAGTTCTGGGATCAAGTCCCACATCAGGCTCCCTGCATGGAGCCTGTTTCTCCCTCTGTGTTTCTACCTCTCTTTGTGTGTGTCTCTCATGAATAAACAAATAAAATCTTTAAGAAAAAAATAAATATATAAATAAATAAATAAATAAATAAATAAATGAAAGTTAAAAAAATTTTTTTAATTTTCCTATAGAAAATAGTGAGTGATGTCAACATGATAAAATATCCTATGCTATTAAAATAATTGTATGAAAAAAATAAATAAAATAAAATAATTGTATGATATAGGAAAATGTATAAAGTCCATTAAGTTTAATAGCAACATATAAAATTTTATATTTATAATTTTTAATAATTTATAAACTTATACAAAGATGATCCGTATCGATGACAATATAAACAATTTTAAAAACTAAAAATTTTTAATATTTTACTTCTTAAATAAGAGCAATTTAGAAAAAGAGTATCACCTATCTTTTACTTTCACTATCATTTTGGAAAAGAAAAGGCATTTAATAATAAAAGTTGGAAAGCATAGGGGCACCTGTGTGGCTCAGTGGTTGAGCATCTGCATTTGGGTCAGGTCATGATCCTGGGGTCCTGGGATCAAGTCCTGCACTGGGCTCCCCAGAGGGAGCCTGCTTCTCCCCCTGCCTATGTCTCTGCCTCTCTTCTATGTCTCTCATGAATAAATAAAATTTTTAAAAACAAATTGGAAAGCATAATCACAGAAAAGGACAGTCCCCTTGAGAAAGGCTGTCATCTTGCCACAAACAAAGGAAAAGCTAATGCTAGACCAGTATGGGTCTAAGGACAGTCTTTGGGAACCCCCATCATAAGGTACTAAGCTGAAAGCTATCTGACTTCAGTGCCTGTGTGAATAGTAACCAAGAGCCCAGCTAACGAGGTCCTTCCCCTCCCTCTCCACTGCTTCTACCTCAATCAGTCCCAGAAGCTTATCTATTATTTGAGGGAACAATGATGGAAAGGGTAGAGACCAGGTTTCACAAAAGTGGAAAATGGCCAATTCTTAAAAAGGGAGCAAGAGACCAGAAGTCTATGAGAAGGATAGTTTGCCAGAAAAAAAAAAAAAATGAGGTGATGTAATAGCACCAAGAAAGAATACCCACCAGCTCTTCTAGTGATTCAACCAGTTGAAGCAGGCAGACAATGCCACCCTTGTAACCATTTATTTGTTCAAATGGATTCATTCATTAACCTCTGCGCAAATGTGGGGAGATCAGTTATTTAGAATGGATATTTACAGTTTAATTGTAAATGTCTTTTGTAAGGATATCACCTCAGTATAAGGTTTGTGAGAAACAATACTCTCTTCTAATTTTTTTCCTCAAAGGCAGTTTCATATTATTCTATTTCCTCTTTAAAATGGTTAACTCTGCCAAAGGCACTATTCTTTGATAAAGATAATGATCAAGCAGTAGGATTTAATGCTAATGTAATGCTTTTAATTAATGTTTTATTGGATGACTCTGTGGTCATTATCATCAACTTCAGTCAGGCAAGTATAGAATATTTCCTAGAATCAGATTAAACTGGTTTTAGTTCCGCCAATTCACATGCAATTAGAACTATAATCAATTGAACATAGCTATTATGATCAAGCAATTATTTGTTGTTGTATTTTTCCAAAATCATCTGTTTTGAAAATAGACTTACTAATCTCCTTGCACTCCACATTTAACTTATATCTTTCCCCTAAATTTTGGCATCTAAATAACAGAGCTTAATAACATTTATACTTGTAAAGGATCTTGAAATTCACAGATCTCTCAGTAAAACAAAAACCTAATAAAAAAAAAATATTACAGCAACTTGCAGAAAGCATGAAAAAAATCCATGTACTAGAAGCCAGAAGACCTGGATTCTAATTTCAGCTTTGTAATAAACTAGCTCCAAGACCCTGGAAAAGGTCAATTAAACTCTGTGACCCTCAGCAAACTATAAAATCAAGGTGTGTGAAACTAGGTGTCTCCTTCCAACTTAAACAATATCTGACCCTACTTGTGTCCATTTTTCAAATTATAAAACACTATCTCATTTATTGTTAGTACCACTTTGGCCACAAGCACAAACTGATCCTGGTACATATATTCAACCACAAACTAAAAACAGTCATGGGGTTGCTAGCTAGTGAGATCACAAATCTTGTCCCAAGGCCAGCTATTTTTGCCTTTTGTGACTTGAAATCTTAGAATCACCTACACCTTTGTCTTGTTCACAATAAACAGTCAGTGATAAGGCATCACTTCTTCTATTAACAATCTCCCATAACTGATACCTCACCATTCCCAGTTTGGTTGGTGCATCGGATGCATAAAGGAGAATAATGAGAGATGAGGTGAAAAAGAACCCTATCTACCTTTTTTCATCTCTCATTACTACCTTTATGCATCCAACGCCCTGGCCAAACTGATCTACTCATTCTCTCTTAGAGTCACCACAAGATATCCCACCCTCTGCATTTCAATGGATCACTTAGAATTCCTCCTGTTTCCAGCACTGCCCCCTCATGCAGGCCTCACAGCCCTACCTCAGTTATTTTAATCCTTCCCTCCAGCAGTGCATCTATATTCTTAAAGCCACATCATAGAAAAACCTTGTGGTAAAGAGGTGATGCATCCGTCTGTGCATCAGGAGAGCACTCCAACTCTCTTAACATTCCTACTGTTTCCTGATCTTCAGACACCTAATTATCAATAATTCTCCCAAATTATAACTAGTGCCTCAAAAATCACAATTTTTTTGAAAACTGCATATTAAAGATTAAAATCTCACCATTTATGTAAGCCTTTTAAAACACTCTTTGGCAGACTTAAAATTTTCTTCATAAAAGTCTTAAATTTCTCTATTGAGTTCATCCAAGATTAGATTTGTTTGTAGTTCTTATGCATGGGATTTTTCTCATTACATTTTTTCCCACTGATTATATTTTCTAACATAATTTCTACTCATATGGGGTAAAAAATTTAACTTTACCACTTAATCAAAATTCTACAGATTAGGGTGCCTGGCTGGCTCAGCTGGCAGAGCATGTGACTCTTAATCTCAAGGTAGTAAATTCAAGCCCCATTCACAGAAAAAGTTCCACAGGTAAAAATTTAGGACAAAAGGTGGAGAGAGGAGTTAAATAGGTGAAGAGCTTATGGTAATGTCCAGAATTGTTGAATCACATATTATATACTTGAAACTAATATAACACTGTATGTTAATTATATGGGAATAATAATGAAAGAAAGAATGAGGGGCACCTGGGTGACTTTAATAGGTTAAGCATCTGACTCTTGATTTCAACTCAGGTCCTGGAATCAAGCCCCAGGTCAGGCTCAGGGCTCAGTGGAGAATCTGAAGATTGTTTCCTGGGATACTTGGGTGGCTCAAGTTGCGGGCCTGCCTTCAGCTCAGGGCCTGATCCTGGAGTCCTGGGATCAAGTCCCACATGGGGCTTCCTGCATGGAGCCTGGTTCTCCCTCTGTCTACGTCTCTGCCTCTCTCTCTGTGTGTCTCTCATGAACAAATAAAATCTTCAAAAAAAAAAAAAAGATTCTCTCCTTTTCCCTCTGATCCTCCCCCTGCTCATACTCCCTCTCTTTCATATAAATAATCTTTAAAAATAAATAAATATGGTAAAAAATAATGAGATGATCTCTATTTAAGTTTAAATACATAATTCATCATTGGGTCTTACCCATCTCATTTGATTCCATTATACTTTTCCAGGGCTTTTTATTCTTTTGTAAGAGTTCATTGCACCTTACGCTTTTCCCTTCCTAAAACTTAACACAAATAAAATTAAATCAGAATTTGTGTCTCTCCTCTAACCCATTAAACTCCACAAGAACAAGTTAGTCCTGTTGCCCAGCCTAGCTGTTTGGCATGAACAAGCACTAGAACATTTGTTCTATTATATGGTCAATGTTCCATTATATCTTGTTTTCTTCTTATTTCAGCTTATTTCTGATTAAAGTGATAAAAGCTTGCTATTACCTTTCAGATAATTATTTTATTCTCTTGGGTTTAATATTTTAATTGCCAACTGGTTTTCTATTTTTTTCAAATTTGAAAATTCAAAGTTGGAAATAAAATTCTACAAATATATCACCTGAAACATTGTGCTAAACCTAGTTAGAATCTCCTTAACTTTGCTTCCTAAAGCAGGTCTTAATTTAGTCAAGAGGGACTAAATTTTGTACTGAAAAAGTTTTGTACTGAAAATGTTTTGTTGGTTTTCATGCCTTTTATGGGTATAATTCTTTTTAAATTTTTTAAAGTAAAAATTTTTAGGTAAACTCTATTCCCAACATGGGACTCAAAATCATGACCCCCAAGATCAAGAGTTGCTCTACCTACTGAGTTGGCCAGGCACCCCAATTTAATTCTCTTAACTGAACAAGGAAACATTTGCTTTCAAAACAATGAAGTTAGATTAGGTAATCACTAAATCTCTAGTCTAGGGCAAAAAACATTTAAACTGTCAAAAATAAGGAAAGAGAGAGAGAGAGCACTTTCTGAGTTCTAATTCCCTTACTGATTATTGGAATTTTGTCCCTTTTCCAGGAATTAATAGAATTCATCATAATAATCTACTGGCTGTTTATATGATAAACTGGGGGCAGCTTAAGCTCCAGAAAAGAAAGTTAAATTTTAAGAAATCTTGAAGACTGGCTACAAGATAAGAATTGAAAAAGAAGTATCTACCTCTCAAAAACATCAGTGAAATCTAGTTCTTCTCTCAAAGGCAATGGGGAGCTCAAGTTGTTGTGCTACCCTCAAGAAGAGGATAGTCTGATAGAGATGCTAGGTATGTCTAATTCATGGTGATGTGATAAATAATAACAGGAGTAGAGTAGGGTACCATGAGAATACTTAGGAAGAAACTCAATCTTGGAAATCAAAGAAAGCTCCCAGAAGACTTGATATTTAAAGTGTAAGAATTAAAACTAGTTGGTGTTATTGAGGAAATTTCCATTTGTCTTGCTTCTTTTAAGTCCAGGTTGCCAGAATTGTGCTTTAAGCCATGCCATCATGGATGCACAGGCACAAACTTAGAGTTATACAAATTTTATTCATTTCCTTTAACTGCACTAACCCTATTTAATTTCTCTGTGTTCTGCATAAACTGTTAGACCTAATTCTTCATCACTGTTCCAGAGTCCAAAAAATCCTCAACTGGCAAATATTGTCCTCTTCCTTGTCCTTTGTGGGAATATTTCTAATTATATGGTATTATCACTCCATACCTCAGAAAAGAATCATGGGAAAAAAGCTGAGAAAACGGTGTCAGAGAAGGAAACAAAGTACCATCTCTCAGAACCACAAATTCCAGATTTCCCTGTACACTCAGATGACCCTGTGCTAAAAAGGCAAAAAAAAATTTTAAATTAACACCTTTATTCTCTAAAACCAAGGTATGTTCAACAGCTTTATTAATCTAAGAGAATTTATGAACTTTAAATATTTTCCTCAAAATCAAATGTGAATATGCATAGATGTGGAGTTTTTTCCCAGTAAGGGGATTCACAGTTTTCAGCAGATTCGCAAAAGTCAGTACCCCAAACTGAGAAACACTGACATAGAGCAATCTCTCTTTTGTTCTTTTTTCTGATTTCTGTGTGGGTTTTTTTTGAGAAAAGCGATTAAAGTAAGTATGTTTTACACTCCTCCCACACACAGCCAAATACACCAATGCAATGGAATTAGGTAAAACCAGGATACTTATTTCTAAAATGGTTCTCCTATCCTTTTTGTCAGTTGCAAAATAATCTCTGGACCCAAAGCAGAAGCTAGCTAGTTGGGTAGTACTACTGAACATATTAACAGTGATAAAATGCAATACATTTGGAAAATATGGTCTTTTCTTTACACTTGTTTATTCTCTAATTCTCCATAAGCTAAACAGTATCTTCAGCAAGTTGGAGAGCTAATCAAGAGAAGTTTATATAGGGATGCCTGGGTGGCTCAGCAGTTGAGCGTCTGCCTTTGTTTCAGGGGGTGACCCCAGGGTCCCGGGATCGAGTCCTACATTGGGCTCCTTGCATGGAGCCCGCTTCTCCTCTGCCTATATCTCTGCCTCTCTCTCTCTGTGTCTCTCATGAGTAAACAAATAAAATCTTAAAAACAAAAACACACGTTTATATAAGAATCACAAAATCTTAGCACTTGATGAAAATATGAAAACCAGGATGGGAATTCAGATTATCTCTCTCTCCTAAAAGAATGTTAAATTATGACCATTCAAAGCAATGAAAAATCTGTAGTCAGTTGAAATTGTGTGTACTTATTAAATTGACTAAAGACCATTTTCTGAACATACTGTCTTGGAAATTTGAGTTTACAAGGTCACCCTTAGCCTAATTCTAGCTGAGGGATTCAAAAGAAAAATCAGAAACAAGTTACTTCCCAGGAAACAAATCCCTAATGCATTTAGCAACTCTAGTCAGTCAGCTCAGCATTTGTGGATACTTATGTGCACATGCATGCACATGTACACACACACACACACACACACACACAAGTTAACACTACATCAAACAGAATACTTTTTTGGTCTTTCCTTCTTTACTTACCTTTCTATTTTACCCATTATTTCCTTCTATTATCTTTCTCCAAAAATGTAGTCATGTATTTCTCTATGAACCCAATGCCCTTTCTTCTGCCCAAATTCCATTTATTTCTATGACTCCCTAGATCATGAAGTATTAGAAAACTGAGAAACCTAGAATTCTATCAACATATGTGAAATTCAGGGGGAAGTCTGAAAAACTACACTTAAAATTCTCAGAACTCAAATATGTACAATAATTTAAAAGACTTTATTATAAAATCTCACGTTTTTGAATGTTAACTCAGTGCCACTAACCTAAGTAGTTTCCTTACATTGTTTCATTTAAATTCCACAATTAGATCTCTTTATGTTAATTGAAACTACTGCTCAAAGAGATGAAATCATGCCCTATATTGCTAACTAATAATAAATCAGGGGTGCCTGGGTGGTTCAGTAGGTTAAGTGTCTGACTATTTTGGCTCAGGTCATGATCTCAGGGTTGTGGGATGTAGTCCCTTGACAGGCTCTACGATCACTGTCGAGTCTGCTTATCTTTCTCCCTCTAATCCTTCCCCTGCTCTCTCTCTCCCCTTTAAGTAAACAAACAAGCAAACAAATAAATAAAGCTTTTAAAAAATAAATCACACAGGATAAGCCACCCCAAATTTGAACCTCTCCGCAAAAAATCTCAAAATATTAAGAAATTAGAAATCAATATTTAGCAATAAAATGTTAAATAACAGAGACATATATAACTGATTGGGAGTTCCCTTTCATACTCAGGATGACAAGAAGCTTCAAGCAAAATCTCAGGCCCAACTACGTATAAACCTTATTTTTTCGAAGCCATTTCGACAAGTTTATCATAAAGCTTATAATTCAAATCCTTTGATGTTCAGAAGTCTTTGAATAAAATTGAGAAGACTAGCAAAGAAGGAACAAGAAGCTATCTCTAGTTTCTCAATTAATGGTCATCATGCTACCACTTTTAACTTAGCCTCATCACAAAGGATTATATAATCAGACTCAAGCAATATTGCAAATGACTAAATTTTTAAAACCTAGATCTTTGATTTTAGATATAGCAACATCTAAAGATCAAAAATATTAATAAGATTTACTATATTCTTGCAAAAGTAACAGAGTATATGCAACAGCATGTTGCTAAATGAAAATGCCTGACAAAAACGTTGTCATGACTAAACTTCCTACTCAGATATGACATCAAACCTTTTTGGGATTCAGAATATGAAAAAATAATGAAATCTGCAAGAAGGAGGCAAAAAAGGGGGGGGACAATAAACAAAACTGTATCATATAGCATTCAAGCACACATATTGGAATCAAACATTTGGAATATTACTTAAAGTAAGAATGATTTAAAAAAAAAAAGATGGGATCCCTGGGTGGCGCAGCGGTTTGGCGCCTGCCTTTGGCCCAGGGCATGATCCTGGAGACCCGGGATCGAATCCCACGTCAGGCTCCCGGTGCGTGGAGCCTGCTTCTCCCTCTGCCTGTGTCTCTGCCTCTCTCTCTTTGTGACTATCATAAATAAAAATTAAAAAAAAAAAAAAAAAAAGATTTCACAGAAGATTTGGAGAAAAAAGAAAAACTCAGATTTTCACCCCTTCCTGAGGTTTTAAGTTACAGAATTTTTTTGAACTGCACATGAAACACTATTTACATATTATTGCTTGGTGATTCCAAAATAAACAAAAATAACTTTATTTAAAATAAAATCAAGGGATCCCTGGGTGGCTCAGCGGTTTGGCGCCTGCCTTTGGCCTGGGGTGTGATCCTGGAGTCCTGGGATCGAGTCCCACATTGGGCTCCCTGCACGGAACCTGCTTCTCCCTCTGCCTGTGTGTCTGTCTGTCTGTCTCTCTCTCATTAATAAATAAATAAAATCTTAAAATAAAATAAAATAAAATAAAATAAAATCAGTTATATCAGTTATTGCACCTGATAAATATTAGTAAGTGGACAAGAGAAAAAAGAAATCACTATTTTCAGGAACTGAACTATTTTTCTACCTTACAAGTACATAAAAGTATAACCAATTTAAAGATCTGAAATAGGGATCCCTGGGTGGCGCAGCGGTTTGGCGCCTGCCTTTGGCCCAGGGCGCGATCCTGGAGACCCGGGATCGAATCCCACGTCGGGCTCCCGGTGCATGGAGCCTGCTTCTCCCTCTGCCTATGTCTCTGCCTCTCTCTCTCTCTCTCTGTGACTATCATAAATAAATAAAAAAAAAATTTTAAAAATAAAAATAAAAAAATAAAGATCTGAAATAGAGTAAGACAATAAAAATTATATTGTCAAATAATAAATTCAAAAAGTTGAATGTTACTGTATTTGACCAGACAATAAACATCAACTATTACCCTGAGGTTTTGATACTAGACAGGAACTTTCAGATGTTCCAGTATAAAAAACATCTTTAGGTACTCAGCCCAAGAACAAAACCTGAAATTCTGCCAAGACTATTCCTCCTGCAACACAATGGCAAAGCTTTTATGTGACACACCAGTAGGCTAAACTTTCTTGCCAATATCATGTTCCTTCATCTTTTGCAGCATATGAATAAAACTAGCCTGCTCTTGGGAAGTCTATTAATTCTCAAGAAAGAATCAAGAGGAAAAAATAGCAAATTAATTAAAGCAAAATTTCAGTTTTTGTGGTTCCATATTTCAAAATAAAATTAAAGATTGATGAGAAAGATAGCTCAAGAAAACAGAAACACCTACAATGGTTCCCATGTGGTTAGAGTTATATTTAATGAACTTGAGTCCTATCATCCTCTGCCTCTCAACCCCTGTCCTCTCACAGATCTTCTTTTGCACATGAGTTCTTTATACTGGGGAGGCCATCAAGGTCAAAGAATAGCTCCCTTTATTTTGCTATATAATTTTTCTTAAGGTTTTATTTAAGTAATCTCTACACCTAACGTGGGGCTCAAACTCATGACTCTGAGATCAAGAGTCACATGTTCTTCTAACTGAGCCAGCCAAGTGTCCCTATTATGCTACATTTTTTTATGATAACTCCTATCAAGTTCATGTTTTTTGGCTAAACCTAACATGAAAAAACTAAGAAATGCCAGAGTCTTATTTTAAAGTTTAGTAACAAGCATGTTCATGTGAAATACTATTAATGTTTATGGACAATTTATTTTATAAATTTGCATCTATTATCTGAAGTCTTTAACTTAACACAAATATATGTATCAATAAAAATGATTAGTGATGGGCACCAAAGCATGAGATATCTTTTGAGTTCTCTCCAAAGAAAAGAAATATCCCTCCTCAAATCATGCTAACATTGCCTGCTAAGCCTACTTAATGACAGGTACTTCTTGAAAAGAACAAAACAAATCCCTATAGAAATGAGAAATAAAGCTCTAATTTTAATTTTAAATGTATATTATTCATCAGACATAAATCACTGAGTGAATTAAAAAGCCATTTACAACCAGGTGAAAATGAATAAGCAAAAGAAAATTATTCATCAATGGCAATATGCTATTAGCCTTCTGTCCTGCTTTAATTAATTTAAAAGAATTATTAGCTAAATCAATTATGTAAACTCTACGTGAGACTATGTAAAAAACTTTAAAGATATTTTAAAACTTCCGTATCAGTTGGATAAACTGGTTTTTCCAGGTCCCATAAAACCAAATTGTAACCCATATTCTGTTCAATTATAAAAAAATATTTAATTACTGAGGTTCAATTTAGTAAGATTTTACTATATTTGCAGTTTTCAGACAAGTATAGAATTCTTACATTTAAGAGGCTTACTCTAATTTTATAATACTATCTTAACTATTTGTGGTAATGCTGTCTTAAATATCCTTTATTTTTCCACTTTCCATTTGCACATTTAATAGAACATGACACTGACTTTGCGGTTAGATTAAACTATCATCCTTTATCTGAACTGCACAGAACTAGTCTACAGATCAAATAATTACAGACTGTACAATCTGAAGTAGCATCTTTAGAAATCCTTTATAAAAAAGATAGCACATAAATGTCTTAAACTATGCCAAAATTCTAAGCTAAATTCTGACAATGTCAAATTCAGAAACCATGAAATCAATTAAAAATATGTAACTTATTTTATAAATACATTCTCTTTAACAGCTTTCATTAAAAAAAAAAAATACCCCCTGCTCCCAAATAACGATTAATGCTTCTGGCTAACCCCCATTCTCTTCCCTGTATTCTCATTTTTACCACATTTTCCCTCTATCATTGTATTTTGGCTTCTTTTCTTCCTACTCATTGTTCAGAGCAGCATTTTAATAATCTTTTAAAGCAAGGCTGTTCAAAGAAAATATGAAGCTAAAGAAAATTCCCTAAGTTCAAGGTTTTTCAGTGAGATCATTTTTCTAGACCTATTTATTAAAAAATCTATGCAAAGCAAACCCCACCACTGGTAAACAGCTACAGAAAATTGGAAGTTTAAAAATAAAGCCGTTAAAAACACTTCATTACACACCTTCTCTGTGAAGCCCTTTGTTTCCACTGAAAACCATACTGGAATCCTTGTATAAAAGAAGTTGCCTTCTGGCTGTCAATAGCTACACAGTCACTAACTGAGGGATCCAGATGTCTGCAGTGGTTAAAACAAATGTTCAGCGGTGGGTGCTGATTCCGCTTCCCTCTGTGTAAGGTTTTCCACAAAGGCAGCAGAGTAAGAGCGCACATAGCAACAGCCCTCACAGCTGATTGGACGGAGCGCGTGCTCGGCCGCCCCTGCCTGCCGGGTCCGCTACAGCTTCCTGTCTACTTGGCAGCACTATCATGTTGTCTTCGCTCTTCTTACCAACTCAGCTGTGTTTAGGCAACTTGAAAGAACAGTAGAACGAGAATGACAGGAGTATTCTAGCAGAAGCCCCTAAAAAGCGTGTCTCTGGATGTTTTCAGAAGAGAGAAATTCAAAAGGCAAACATTTACTTCAGGCAGTGTTTCACAGAAAACAGGACAAAGGGGTGGTAGAGGAAATCAACTTATTATTTCACCTTTCAAGTAAGGTTCTACCAAGAGAAACCCTCTGAAACCACAGAAATCTAAAAATGTACAATTAGAATAAAACATCAACCTCCATCTACCTATAACAAAGAATTACTTTACAACAGACTTCACAAATTCCTAGAAAAGGACAACCTGTTAGATAGTTAAAATGGAATCGGGCATCAAATAGCCCCTCTCAGATTTACACAGTGCCTTTTAAGGGGTAAGGAAAATTGAGGTTAACAGATTAGAAAAAGACCTAAAAAGGGAAAATAGTTTCGTAACAAACTCTCAGAACAATGAAAATTTAACTAGGTATTTGCATCAAAACATCTTTTTACAGGGATCCCTGGGTGGCGCAGCGGTTTGGCGCCTGCCTTTGGCCTAGGGTGCGATCCTGGAGACCCAGGATCGAATCCCACATCAGGCTCCCGGTGCATGGAGCCTGCTTCTCCCTCTGCCTGTGTCTCTGCCTCTCTCTCTCTCTCTCTGTGACTATCATAAATAAATAAAAATTAAAAAAAAAAATTAAAAAAAAAACATCTTTTTACATAAAATGACATTTAGCCTGAATTAATCTATTTTATCATAAAATTATCTGGAGATATTGAAGGCACAGGAGATTTTCTTCAGGTTTCCAATCCCAGGCTTCAATGTACCAGTCTATACTAACTCCTAAGCTTTAAGAACAACAACCTACAAAGATGTTTTGGGGGAGATAGTGTCAGTGTTAAGAGAAAAACAGATACAAAGGATCAGAAAAATTCCCTTTTAGGGAATATTTCCTCTGAACATCACATAAACTAGGATAGTGTTTCTTAAGCTTTTAAGGCAATTAAACTCTTTTTATTGACATTTTTCCAATAAAATGCATTATTCGCAGTGGCTTTAGGATTTCAGTATGACAGAGGTTTGCAGGCATAGGCAGAGGCTACAGGAGCAGCACTACTGTTTATTACTCGGATCTTTGTTTATCTGGAGTGTCTTGGGGGTAGGGAGCAGAGGCTGATGGAAATTTTGGCTCTATTAAGGCACCCCATGAGCAACATGAGGCTATTTTTAAATGAGAGGCCACAAACACTGCAGTTTCAAATCAGCCCCAGTCCACAAGATTCCTACCCCTGAAAAAGCTTCTAGGATCCCTGCGGTTTTACAGTATACAAGTAAGAGTACAAAGTACAGAACCTGTAAGAGTTAAACATCATTATTACCGTAAAGAAAGAATCGGATCATTGGCTCCACAATTAGCCAGACGGAGAGCTGCTAAGCCCTCTGAGAAATAACAGGAGGGAAGATGTGTTTGGGAGCACAAGAAGCCTGTGAGGTAAGTGACACAGAGAAGAATGGCACAGTGGAGAGAACATTAGTTTGGAGTCAGGCCAACCAACCTGGGTTCAAAACCTGAAACTGAGGGCCGCCTGGGTGGCTCATTGGTTTAGCGCCGCCTTCAGCTCAGAGTGTGATCCTGGAGACCCAGGATCGAGTCCCACATCGGGCTCCCTGCATGGAGCCTGCTTCTCCCTCTGCCTGTGTCTCAGCCTCTCTCTCTCTCTCTCTCTGCTTCTCCCTCTGCCTGTGTCTCTGCGCCTCTCTCTCTCTCTCTCTCTCTCTCGGTTTCTCATGAATAAATAAAATATTTAATTAAAAAAACCTGAAACTGCCATTTATAAACAATAATACACAATATGATTTACTAAACTACTTTGAGCTTCTGTTTTCTTATCTGTAAAATAGTCAACTCACAGGTCTATTGTGAAGGCTGAAAGGTGCTGTCTGCCAGACTGGACTTTTGGTTACTAAAGATCCTAAGCTTCTTCAAAACTTGAGAGTTTTTGCAAATACTATTCCTCTTCTACTAGGAGTAGTCTCCCACAATCCCTTCAATTGATAAGTGCCAGCTTAAATTTCTCTTTCCCAGGGCAGCTTTCCTTGATCTAAGACTAGTCTTAGACTCCCTGTACCTCCTTAGTACTTAATTCATAGAAGTTAAATAATTATTTGCGAAATGACTGGTTTAATGACATTCTCCTCCAATACCTGTGCTTTAAAGAGAAGTACTAGTTTGTCTACATTATTGCTTACCTAGCACCATATCTGATTTATATCCCAAATAATAGTTGATTTGATTTCAAAATCATGGGAGGTAAACAGAACAAGTATTTTTTTTTTTTAAGATTTATTTATTTATGATAGACATAGAGACAGAGACACAGGAGGAGGGAGAAGCAGGCCCATGCCGAAAGCCTGATGTGGGACTCGATCCTGGGACTCCAAGATCGCGCCCTGGGCCAAAGGCAGATGCTAAACCGCTGAGCCACCCAGGGATCCCCCAGAACAAGTATTATTATCTGCATTGTTCAAATAAGAGAATCAGCACTGAGTTTATTTACTCAAGTCATACATCTAGAAGTCAAAGGAAATAAAAATTTTTTATTAAAGATTTTATTCATTTATTAGAGAGAGAGAGAGAATGAGTGATGGGGAGAGGGAGAGGGAGAGAGAGAAGCAGACTCCATGTGGAGCAGGAAGCCTGATGTGGCACTGGATCCCAGGAACCATGAGAGATCATGACCTGAGCCAAAGGCAGACGCTTAACGGAGCCACCCAGGGACCCTGAAAATTTTTTTTAATTTTTTGATGAATAAGTTTGTAATTCAAAACTAATCTCTTCCACTCTCAAAAACATAAAATGAATATATAATATAAATATATTTAATACCTAAGTTAAATATTAATTTATATATTAAATTACATAATTATATGAATATTATAAATTATATAATTTTTATAAATATAGATATATTTAATACCTAAATTATTTTGGAATATTTCCTTTCAGTTATAACCTTCAAACTTTCTAATTAAAGGCTAATGATAGCCTCTATCTATAATCTAAAACTACTGATTAACATACAAAAAGAACTTATAAAAATTAAATTTAGTCAGGGGCACCTGGGTGGCTCAGTTGGTAGGTGACTATTGATTTCAGCTCAGGTCATGATCTCAGGGTCATAGATCGAGCCCTCCATCAGGCTCGGTTTTAAGTATGGAACTTGCTTAAGATTCTTACCCTCTCCCCCTGTCCTCCCTCCTTAAAAAAATTAAATTTAGTTGAAAACATGTCATTATAAATGAATAAAACATAAATAAATAAATAAATAAATAAATAAATAAATAAATAAATAAATAAAATAAAACATAAGACATGCCACCTTAAAAACTAAAATCCAACAAAGAGAATTAGTTAAGTGTTTCTTCTGTGCTGCCAGTTTTCCAATAAATTTCAAAACGGCACTTTACTTAATTCTGAAGAATGCCTGCTTTTCCCTGCTTTTGTTTATCTTAGTACACAAAGCTATAAATGGGTATGCTGTAAAAGAATGGTATGTTATCTACTTTGTAGGTCTCAAAAGTCTACATGTTAAGAATCTGAATAATATGAAATTCCATACTCAGTGTTAATCCAAGGTTCTCAATTCTCAAACCCCCAATCATGAAAAGCCCTGTTTTTCCCCTGCAACACATATAGCATGGTCATAACTGTGCTCTCCAAATAGATAGCTCAGGAAATAGAAGTTACTTATAATATCCTAATATAAGGAAATAAATTAAAAAGGAGACCTTTCGGGCAGCCCTGGTGGCACAGAGGTTTAGCACCGCCTTCAGCCCAGGGCGTGATCCTGGAGACCCAGGATCCAGTCCCCTGTCAGGTTCCCTGCATGGACCCTGCTTCTCTGCCTGCCTGTGTCTCTGCCTCTCTCTCTCTCTGTCTCTCATGAATAAATAAATAAATAAATAAATAAATAAATAAATAAATAAATAAATAAATCTTTTTTTAAAAAATTAAAATAAAATAAATATAAAATGAAAAATCTCAAACATTAAATGCTTCAGATCATCTGTGCCCTACGTTAGCAGAAATAATTGGGAACAATTTGCTTTTAAGATACTTCAGAGATGGGCAGCCCCGGTGGCACAGCGGTTTAGCACCGCCTGCAGCCCAGGGCATGATCCTGGAGACCCTGGATCGAGTCCCATGTCGGGCTCTCTGCATGGAGCCTGCTTCTCTCTCTGCCTCTCTCTCTCTCTGTGTCTCTATGAATAAATAAGTAAAATCTTTAAAAAAAAAAAAAAAAGATACTTCAGAGATAATCATGCTAGCTTGGATATATTCTAAACAAAACAATATGTAACTATTAGAAAAGATAAAAGAAGGTAATGATTCAACAGTTTTTATATAGGTAGGCCCATGGCTCAGGCATGGTGTTAGTCTCTTTACCTACCTATCTTCTGTGACCCAGCAGCAGTTACTATCCCCAAAGAGGAGGAAACTGGCTTGTTACTTGCCCAAGTAACTAGAAGTGGGCAAAGCCAGCATTCAAGTTTAGGTCTTCCTGAATCTAACATGCATGCTCTTAACCAATCCTTCCCTTAACATCTCCTTTCTCTTTCTTTCTTTCCTTTCTTTCTTTCTTTTTTTTTTAAGATTTTATTTATTTATTCATGAGAGACACAGAGACAGAGAAAGAGGCAGAGACACAGGCAGGGGGAGAAGCAGGCTCTATGCTGGGAGCCCGACATGGGACTCGATCCCGGGTCTCCAAGATCATGCCCTGGGCTGAAGGCAGTGCTAAACCGCTGAGCTAACCGGGCTGCCCCATTTCCTTTCTAATATACATTTCCATAAGGCAAATATGGCATCATACAAGAATAAAATTTAATTATAGAAATCTCAACATTTTCCATTTATTACTCAGTAAGTACTCTTACAGCCCCATTATACCTCAGATCTGTCACTGATACATTACCCATAGTACAGGAAAACAGGATTTGACTGCTAAACAGGAAGCTAGGCCATAGGTATGGTGTGATCACTACTACATGAAGACGCAATAAAAGATTCAATCTGTGAAACTTCACTACTTCATGATCATAGATCACATACATCATCCAGAGAAAATAAAAGGAGAAAGAACACTGACCAGGAACCACAGATCTGGGTTCTAATTTAAACTCCACTTCTAATCAATTTTATAATCTTACGTACTTCTCTGAAATTGCTCATTTCTAAATTAGGAATCCTTTTTTCTTTTCCTTTTTGCCTGCAATGTTGGTTTGTTGTTAGGATCAAATAGCATAGGATAAAATGGCTTTGAAAACAGCAATGTTCTACACACATAGAATATCACCTTCCCTGGTGGTCTTCTAGGGCATAGCAGTGTAAACACGCTTGCACAAAAATCAACCTCATTACTGGAATGACTCTTTAAAACAGCAAAACAAAATGAGGGAAAGCCAGAGAGTCTAGGAGTTCAAGATCTTTCCACTTAATAAGCTGTGCAAATTGAATTATGTAACCTGAGTCTATTTCTTTCTCTGTAAAAGTGGGAATAATAATTTCTCTAAGAGTTATAAATCACCTAGCCCAGGACTTGGTTCTCAAGCAATTCAAGTCTCCTCTTTCCCTATACAAACATTAGGCCTACAGAATGCACATATATACACACATACACACACAGATAAAGGGCAATTACTATTAATGAATAGTATACTATATTAATAACAAAATGATAAAATTTAAATCTTGACTACTAAAGATTTATGACACTATTTTTTTTTTTTTTTATTTATGATAGTCACACAGAGAGAGAAAGAGAGGCAGAGACACAAGCAGAGGGAGAAGCAGGCTCCATGCACCAGGAGCCTGATGTGGGATTCGATCCCGGGTGTCCAGGATCGTGCCCTGCGCCAAAGACAGGCGCCAAACCGCTGCGCCACCCAGGGATCCCCATGACACTATTTTTTTTTAATATTTTATTTATTCATGAGAGACACACAGAGAGAGAGGCACAGACACAGGCAGAAGCAGGCTCCATGCAGGGTGCCCGACACAGGACTTGATCCCAGGTCTCCAGGATTACGCCCTGGGCTGAAGGTGGCGCTAAACCGTTGAGCCACGTGGGCTGCCCAACACTGCTTTTTTTTTTTTAATTTATGATAGGAACACAGTGAGAGAGAGAGAGGCAGAGACACAGGCAGAGGGAGAAGCAGGCTCCATGCACCAGGAGCCCGACGTGGGATTCAATCCCGGGTCTCCAGGATCGCGCCCTGGGCCAAAGGCAGGCGCCAAACCGCTGCGCCACCCAGGGATCCCAACACTGCTATTTTTAAAGCTTCTTAAGTAATGCCACATTTAACACCACATTTCACAGTTCAATAATTTCCAGTAAAGACTAAATAACTAAAATTTAACATTGTTAATAGTTTTAGAAATTAGGAAACTTATGGTTTTTCTCATTAAATCACTTTTTATTCAAAAACAAAATGTTATACTGTTAGGTCAGTACTGGGATAAATTAAGCCATAATAAGTTAATTAATTTCCACTCACACAAAGATTTCTAGCCACCATTATAGCCGAAATAATTACCCAGTGATTTCTATTCATTATGAAATGGTACAAAATAGCTAAGTGGCCAAACAGCAATCCAAAAATACTGTTTTTAAGAACTAAAACATTTCTTAAAATTAAAATATTAAAAAGTACCTAAGAGACTTAATTGAGTTTCTCATCCTTAAAAAGATTTTGGGTTATGATGACCTAGATTAGCTCCAGGAGCAGAGCCTTGTTTACAAAATCTCAAATCTTGGAGAGAAGAAAATGTTCTAGCCTGTTTTTTGGCATCATTCCTACTACATTGTTTAAAATGAGCTAGAACAGGGGTTATTTATAATCTAAGCTATTGGACAAACACTTTGTCTAATAATATCTTGTACACATACTAGTCTGACTTAATAAGTATGAATATCAGATATAACAATTCACTTTAATATCCTATAATTCTCTTTATAAGTGATTATCATCATTACATAAAACATGTGCCCAGATGCATGTGGGTTCCTCTTTACCTATACCCATTATTTCTTTAAATACAAGTTCTAAAATGCTGTTAATCTCCTGCTGTTATATTATAAGGAATGGTATGTTTAATTCAGTCTTAAAATCTAGAGCAATCATGAATTTTTTATTCTGCTAAAAACCATGTTTTACTAAAAGTATCTCAATGGAAATTAATGTTATCTTACACTCATTTGTCCCTTTGACAATCGAACTTTGTGAAATAAGAATGCTTTATAGATAAAGAAAGTGAACCTTAAAGATTAAGGCAGCTGATGGATTACCTAGTTCAATCACCTAAGCCAGGTTTCATTCCTAGTCCTATGTTTTTCTTTTTCCACAACTACCTATCACTGGTACTTTACCTCTACTACTTATGCCAAGTCATACAAATGACAGATTCTATATTATAAATTTTGGACAATGTCAGCAGAAAGCTGGTAAAGTGAAACAGTTATATAGAATTAAATAAACCTCATGTAGCTTTAAGAAAGACAATTGTTAAGTCTGCAAAATTTGCTTGCATTTTTAAAAATTTGCTAATTTCAGACTATTTCATATAGTCTTATTTCCAAATAATATGACTAAACTCTCTGGCTACCTTTAACACCTCGAATGCTAACACATCTAAAACTGAGTTAATTTTCCTCTGAACAGGATTCACCATTATTATCATTCCCAACTCCCTAAGCTTACAAACTTTGGAAACAATTGAAAATAGCCATTAATTATGTGCTTATTAAATGCCTGGCACAACCACTTTATTCAGGTTGTGTCATTCTAACAAAATCAGGTTATGTCATTATGAGAAACCTATGAAATGAAATTACCTCAATTTCCATCAATGAGGAAACTGAAGCTCAGAGAAGGTAGGTAATTTGATCAAGGTTATACAGAGCAGGTGACAAAATCAGAACCTGAATCCAAGTCTTTCTAGTTCTTCTAAATGTGAAAACAATCCATAGGATTAAAAGTGCTGTCAAATTAACTTAAAGGATTGGAACTATCATTTTCTTTTTAAATAAAATGGGAAAAACAAAATATCAGCTACTACCACAGAACAAGACTAAATAATGACTTCTGTTTAGGTGGACAGAGTGTTAGGTTGGAGCAGCCATCCCAACACTCGGTCTGTAACAGTGGGTTGATAAAAAAATGTTAAAGCCACTTCTCCATGTGATACTCTCTCTCAATTACCACAATCCCCTGCCATGTCCCAAAAGGTATTTGGTTCAACCTTATCACATTCAACCAACATGGACTTTGGAAGTACACATTAAAGGCTGATATTAAGTTTGAGGGGCACCTAGGTGGCTCAGGAGTTGAGCATTTGTCTTTGGCTCAGGTCGTGATCCTGGGGTCCTGGGATCGAGTCCCACACCAGGTTCCTCACGGGAAGCCTGCCTTTCCCTCTGCCTATGTCTCTGCCTCTCTGTGTCTCTCATGAATGAATAATAAAATCCTTCAAAAATAAAATAAAATAAATAAAATAAAATAAAATAAATAAAATAAAATAAATAAAATAAAATAAAATAAAATAAAATAAAGGCTGATATTTTCATTTTACTAAATAGAGTTTTAAAAAGAAGTAGTTGCTGGAGATTTACAATCAAAACTCATACACCTCACGTGCTGCCAGTTCTATAAATCCTTCTTTACTAGGAAATGACACTACACTACCAGAGACACAAAAGCTTAGAGATATTTAAAGATTCAGAATGTACAAATTCTGTAATTTATTGCGTATAGCTTTTTGTGGAGAGGTAGACAGTTGTTTTTTTCCCTCATTTAAATGCTACAATCTTTTTTTTTTTTTAAGATTTTATTTATTTATTCATGACAGACACAGAGAGAGAGAGAGAGAGAGAGGCAGAGACACAGGCAGAGGGAGAAGCAGGCTCCATGCAGGGAGCCTGACGTGGGACTGGATCCCAGGACCCCAGGAACAGGTGCTGGGCTGAAGGCGGTGCTAAACCGGTGGGCCACCGAGGCTGCCCACAATCAATCTTTCAAAGCTGTTAATTTTCAACATTATTTTAGTTAATACAATGATGTCACCCAGAAAGCTGGTGAAAAGTACTTATCATTGACTGCCTCAATAGTTTCTAACCTTTTGGACAAGGAAGGTTTTAGTTATTACACTGACTAGGGGGCAAAATCAAGAAGGCCTCAAAAACTGAGCACTTCAACTAAAACTTGCAGTTACTGAGAAATAAATTTCCATTCCACATTCTCTAAAACAAATATCTAACACACACACACACACACACACACACACACAAGCACACACTCTATATTCAAACCAAATTTGAGATCACTACAAATAAGAGAGGGTAGTGGGATGTAGGGGTTCTACAGATCTGTGCAGGTATCCTCTGGGCCACGTCCCCTACTCCCCCACCTAAGCTTCTTTCAACACAGCACTGGGTAACTAACCCTCCAGTCTTGATCTGTTTGTTGACTCAGGAAAAAAGTCAGAAAAGACCACAACCAGAGGCCTTTCCAGAGGCCAAGTTAGTTCTTACTCATCATTGCATTTCCAGCACAGCATTCAATGCATATTTCTTTCAGAGAAGGAAAAGGATCCAAATGTCTATAAAGTTTTACTATATTTAACAATAAATTCTAAAAATGATGTTATTTTACCAATGTTATATAATCGTTAATTTATCACAGAAGGCATTTTTCTTAAGAATTCAGATGACTTTGAATAAAAACATTTTGTCAAAATATGTGATTTTGATAAAAACATCTCAGAAATCAAGCATTTCTGAAACAAAGTTCAAGTGTTTTGTACTAAATCCAAGTGAGCATTCCATGTTGTTAATTCCTTGATTTAAACAAGAGTCCACACATATTATAAAATATTATATGTAATATTCTACAGAACACAGCTGGGGCAAATGATCTACCTCAAGCTATACTTAAGCTATTTTAATACAGAAAGAAATAGGAGTTACAGAGTGTGCTAGTAGAACACCAAAATGGCTAGTAATTAGGGTGACCATAAAATTCTTTGTATAAACAATGACACATTTAGAGTGAAAGAAGACAATTGTGAAATAGGATTAGACAGAGGTAACAGGTATAAACCAGGACCATCCCAGAGAGCATTTTCATCTGATCCACCAGGAAAATATGAATTTCGTGGTAAAATGGTTAACTCAAATTACTTGATTTTTCAAATTACTTTAAATAAAAATGTTTTTATTCCCTGAAACTATTTCAAAATATAAAATTTATATTTTATATTTGAAATAATTTATACTTCAGTTATTCAAATGCTCTTTAAAAAAAAAGTCAGCTATGTACAATTCACTGCATCCTACCACACTTCTGTCTGAAAGGAGAAAGGAAAATCCAGTCCTCATCACAAGGCACTGATGGTGATTAAGCATACAATAGGCACTTAAATGTTTTTTCAAGTGTCTGATAAATGTCAACTCCCTACCAACTACTGTCACAGGTGTGAGGGAAGAAGTCAGATATGTCCCAACCCTTGGAGAACAAATATTCTAGTAAAGGAGACTATCTAAAATAAGCAAATGAAGGAAATACAAATTATGGTATATGGGGGATCCCTGGGTGGCTCAGTGGTTTGGTGCCTGCCTTCAGCCCAGGGCGTGATCCTGGAGTCCCGGGATCGAGTCCCACATTGGGTTCCTTGCATGAAGCCTGCTTCTCCCTCTGCCTGTGTCCCTGCCTCTCTCTCTCTCTCTCTCTCTCTCTCTGTGTCTTTCATGAATAAATGAATAAAATCTTTTTAAAAAAATTAAGGTGTATGTTCTTTCAGCTCCTAAAGCATGCCAGGTTCTTTCTAAATTCAAGATCGTTGCACATACTACTCCTCTGGCCTAGAATGTTCTTTCCCTCAATCCTTACATAATTGCCTCTTTCACATCCTTGCCTTACTTTCCAAGAGGCCTTATTTATTTAATCATCCTAACCAAAGATACTTTTCCCGGCCCTTGGTTAGTCACCCTCTTAGCCCTTGTAGGTTCCTTTGTAGAACATTTACAATATATACCTATTAGGGTGCTTGGGTGGCTCAGTGAGTTAAGCATCTGACTCTTGGTTTCGGCTCAGGTCCTGATCTCAGGGTGGTTGAAATCGAGCGCTGAGTTGAGCTCTGCACTCGGTGCAGAGTCTGTTTGATGATTCTAACCACCCTGAGCCCCTACCTACCTCCCACTATCCTCTCTCTCAAATAAGTAAATACATCTTTCTAAAAACCGTACTTATTTTTGAAGAAATGTTAATACATTAATAAGTAACATTTTACCATTTCTTCATAATCAAATACTATTCTAAGCACTTTACATGGATTACTTCATTTAATCACTATGATAGCCCTTTAAGTACTATAGCTAGCCCTGTTTTTCATATGATAAAATTAAAGACAGATTTTTCTCTGTATTTCTAAATAATAAGCTTATACTGCTAATTCTTCATGTTTAAATTTGACATTATCTCTAATTTCTAATTTCATTATATTCTTTTTACCATCCCATTTCAAGGATGAAAGGTCTTTCACTTTGAGTCTATTACCGTTGACTTTCTTCTATTCTATTTGGAGAATAATGTTAATATATAATCACCTAGTCTTTGTTTCTTCCAAGTTCCTTGAGGAAGGCTGATTGATCATTATGTCATTTCTGGTGCAGAACCTAGAGGCAGTTGTGCTCTTGCTAAAGGTAGAAGTACAGACACACTAGACTGACTAGCAGGAAATCTGAGTTTTACTTTCATAGTTGGATAGGTTACTTCTTTTTCTCTGGGTCTTGTTTTCCTACTGTAAAAATGAAAGAGACTCACACTTTGTAATGACCTTTCCAACTCTGATTTCTAGCAACAGCATGATTTTCAAAGTAATTTCAGAATAACAAAAGGATTTTAGTGTCCTGAGCTCTTGGTAATGGAATTTAATCTGTACCACTGTGTAACCTGAGGATTTTTTTTCACTGTTCGCTATTCAGAGTTCCCTGGCAGATACCTGAACTCTGTAACAGAAGCTGAAAGAAAAAGCACAGGTCACAGTTGTTATATACTGGACTGTAGAACTATGCCTCCAGGACCAGCATTTAATGGACAAAATAATTACTCAGATTTGAATACACTTCCTCAAAGGCATAGGTATATTCCTTATCCCAACTTCTAAATGAGTTTTCTAACTTAAGAACACACATTTCAGACAATTTTGAAGGAGTTATGAATGACGGGATCTAAGATTTCCTGCTTTGTGCTTTCTACTAGTAATACATTGAACAAATCCCTCCTATGGCCAAAAAAAATTTTTTTCCTTGAAGCTTTGGTGTAAAAATGTTTATTTTGTTGGGTAGCGGGGAGGAGACATATCCATTCCCTCCTTAACACAGGTAGGAAAGCTTATTCAGTATTGGGGGGGGAGGGGGATCTCCTTACTCCCATAGTTCACATGTGGTTGGAAGGTACAAAGGCCTCTAATCCCAGAGTTTATGACGTTTCTGCCAGCAAATGTCTGAAATGAGAGAAAAATTTCCAAATTTATCCTGTTTTTCTCCTATTTGTTATAACACAGAGCTGCTTTAAAATAATGTAGTTTAACTATTCTGACAAAAGAGGATCATAAAACAATAGCTATGACATTGTAATATTATGTACATGTTAATACTCCCAAGAATTTTCATATAAGGGAAAACTAATCCCTCATATATTACAAAGAATGGTGGCAAAGGAAAAAGAAAAAATTAGCCAACAGTAGAGATGAGTGTCAGGTAATTTTTAGAATACCAGGTCATAATATAACTTTGAGAGCTAAAAACTGATTTAAGACTGCCAGATACTCAATAGTAATTCTTTGCTTGCTTACAATGAAATTAAATAATACAAATATACTCTCAAGGGCACCTGGCTGGCTCAGTCAGAGGACTCTTAACCTCAGGGTTGTGAGTTTGAGCCCCATATGGGGTATATAGAGGTTAAATAAATAAGACTTAAAAAAAAAGAAATATACTGCCAAATTATTCTTCCAAAAAGTTCTCTTCAATCAGACCAAACTACTTAATGGTGCCCCTCTATCAAGCGAATGAAGCTCGAACCCCTTAGTGTGACATTCAAAACCCTAATTTTCCTCATTTATAAGTAAGCCCTACAATTCATGTTAGTCTACCTGCTATCCCTTAAACATCTTAATTGCTCAGATTGTCCTCTTCCAGTCCTCCCTGCCTAAATCTCTTCCACCTATCTCAAACTCCCACCTATTTATCCCAAACATAACTGTCTTATGTCTTTTTTTTTTAATTATTTTATTTTATTTATTTATGATAGGCACACAGTGAGAGAGAGAGGCAGAGACATAGGCAGAGGGAGAAGCAGGCTCCATGCACTGGGAGCCCGACGTGGGATTCGATCCCGGGTCTCCAGGATCACGCCCTGGGCCAAAGGCAGGCGCTAAACCGCTGCGCCACCCAGGGATCCCTGTCTTATGTCTTTTAAGGCTCAACACAGCTGTTGCCTCTGATGGATCTGTGCCATGAAATTAATCACTCCAGCTGAAATTCATTATTTCCTACAAAGTCTGATGGTATGCATTTTTACCAGTCAATTATCAAGTGTCTTATGTTTATATAGTTATTTCATTTGATTCTCTAGTAACTTTGAGAAGTGGATATAAATATTCCCAATTAGAAACAAAAGCTGATACTGGAAAATTAATCCGTAGAGTTACAAAACTAACAAGTTCCAGGGGGAAAAATGAATAAAATTTTCCAGTGATAAACACTTTTATGGGGACGCCTGGGTGGCTCAGCAGTTGAGTGTCTGCCTTCAGCTCAGGGCATAATCCTGGGAGCCGGGATGGAGTTCCGCATCAGGTTCCTTGCAAGAAGCCTGCTTCTCCCTCTGCCTGTGTCTCTGCCTCTCTCTCTCTCTCTCTCTCTGTGTGTCTCTCATGAGTAAATAAATAAAAATCTTAAAAAAAAAAAAAAAAAGACTTTTATGGTATATCACAAAGATACTAAAATTCATGCAACATTCACTTAATAATAAGTATTTATTGAGCAGCTACTAAATGTCAAGCATCAGTCCACATATGGGGAAACACAGCAGTGAATAAACATCATTAAGTCCCTACCTTCATGAAGCTTATATTCCTACTAGGGAGAAAAACAAAAAAGTAAATAAATAAATAAATACAGAACATCCAGTCAAGCAGCGATATGAAGAAGAGTAATGCAGTGTACAGAAAAAATAAAAGAGCTGTGCTTTTCATAGGATGGTTGGGAAGGCTTCTTTGAGGAGATGACACTGAGCACAAAGTCAAATGGATTAAAGGACAGGGTCATGAGACTTGTATTTCATAAGGGGACAGCAAATGTAAAGGCCCCACAATGTCAATATGCTTGTGGTGACTGAAGAAAAAGACCAATGTGCCAAGACTACAGGGATATTAGAATACTAAAAAAAAAAAAAATGAGATCAGAGAGGTAGCCTGAGGCTTTAGAGTAAAAACATAATTCCTCTCAATTCAAATAATTATTTTCAATCAGAAAAAATCTTGGAATTTCATCAATACTCATTATTCTCTTAAATCTATTTTGTCCAAGTAACTTTTTGTTTAAAGCTAAATAAGGAAAAAAAAATCTGCTAATATCTTAATTGTCCTATATACATGACCTGATTTTTTTTCCCCAAACAGCAGTACTTCTGTGCACTTCTACCTTTACATATTCTCATGATATGCTCTAAAACCTTTCTAAATGTTGTTCAACATCAGGGTTTAACTTCTTTTCTGTAATAGAAAGCAATTTGACTGAAGACTATATTGGGACAACTTGGGAAATGTGAATCTAAACTGTATATTAGATATTAGCATTATGCCAGTGTTTGATTTCTTGAGTATGATAAATGTACAGCAGGTATGTGGAAGAATGTTCTTACTTTTAGGAGGTACATGCAGTGGTGTGATGGCAAATGTCTAACAACTGGCTCTGGAGAGGGAAAAAAAACCTGGTTTGTAGTATTGCCAATTTCCATGTTGTAAATGGCCACTAATGAGGATTACAAGCAACTAAATTGATACAGAAATGGGAAGAAATGTACATAGTCAGCTTTCACATACTGATACTAGTCAGTTCTATGTTGAAGTACTCAGGGTTGAAGTGTCATGTCTGCAACTCACTCTCAAATTATAAAAACAAAAAATAAAAATGAAAACCCCCCGTGTCTACCTATCTAATCCACCCACTTACCTATTGAAAGATAAAACGAAGGTGGTAAAGTGTTGATAATTAACCTATGAGAAGGTATTTGATTAACTGTATGATTCAACCTTTCTGTGGGTTTAAATTTTTTAAAAATTAGGTATAGTGGCAGCCCAGGTGGCTCAACGGTTTGGCGCCGCCTTCAGCCCAGGGCGTGATCCTGGAGACCTGGGATCGAGTCCCATGTCAGGTTCCCTGCATGGAGCCTGCTTCTCCCTCTGCCTGTGTATCTGCCTCTCTCATGAATTAAAAAAATAAAATAAAATAAAATAAAAAAATAAAATAAAATAAAATAAATAAATAAATAAAATAAAAAATTAAATTAAATTAAATTAAAAAATAAAATAAATAAAATAGGTATAAATTATAGAGCAAGCTATGTAGGAAGTTTAAAGAAATCCTACAGCCAATTCTCTCATGAAATGATTAAGAGTTTTATGCATCAGTATCCTTTCATCAAGTACACCAAATATGATATAGAACTTTAACCTGAAGTTGTTTTTAAGTATAACACCTCTTGGGACGCCGGGGTGGCTCAGCAGTTGAGTGCCTGCCTTTGGCTCAGGGCGTGATCCTGCAGTTCTGGGATTGAATCCGGCATTGGGCTCCCTGCATGGGGCCTGCTTCTCCCTCTGCCTAAGTCTCTACCCCTTTCTCTTTCTCATGAATAAATAAAATCTTAAAAAAAAAAAAATAACATCTCTTAAGGAGGGTACTTGTTATGATGAGCACTGGATGTTACACTATAAGTAATGGATCGCTAAATTCTATTCCTGAAACCAACATTACACTATATGTTAACTAGAATTTAAATAAAAACTTGAGGGGGAAAAAAAGGACAACAAAGGACATCTAATTCAATAAATATAATAGCAGCTAACATTAATTGAACACTTTAGATAGAGTAGTCAGAGAAAGCCTCTGTGAAAAGTGACATTTAAGCCAAGATCAGAAGGATGACAAGGAGCCATCAATTTGATGCATGTAGCAAAAAGCTTTTTAGGCAGAAGGAATAGTCCATATAAGGCCCTGAAAGGTAGTCAAAAACCTACAAGGTAACCTGTAGGGCTGGGCACGGTGAACAAGGAGAAAAAAATGCAAAAGGCCTTATTACAATTTTATGGGAGGAGTATCTTTTATATGAAAAGGAAAATATGAAAAAAAAAACCCTCAACTTATATTAGCAAAGTATCATTAGTATTACACATCAATTGTTGTCTAATATTTTGACTTAATACTGGCATTGTGACCCAGTCTATACTGTTTCAGTTTATTATGAAAAATCTGATAAGATGAATGAACTATTCTGATTTTTCATCCATTTGAGCAAAGACAGAATTAACTATTGACAAACTGACTTTGGTTTACATACTGAAAAAGAAGTACTGTTTCCAGGTACAACAATTCTGCTTTTACACTACAAAAAAAAGATCAATATTAAGTTAGAATTCTAAGTTTGATATTACCGCGGTTTTTTAATATTACCTCAGTGTTTTTAATATCCTCAGCCTCAAATGGGAAAAAAACATTCCCATAACTAGATACTAGACTGAAAAGAGAAAAAAAAGTAAATATGTAAAATTTTCTTCATTTAATCCTTTTTTTCTATACTTACTTACAATGTAGCATGCTCAGTTTGCATGGGTTTCTTCACTTTTTCAAAAGGAAATCACCTTTTAAGTCATGCTCCCTATACACACCTTAGCCTCTCAAGTCTACCTTCTTTTTTTTTTCTCATGCTTCAAAGAAATGACAGTGTTCCATCCACTGAATCATTTCCTTTTTATTAGATGACTAGCAAAAACAGACAGGGAATGGCTATATCAATCCTGGTAGTATCTAATTTCAGAAGTTCTATCAAGCCAGCAATTATTTAATAGCTACTGACGTATCAAGACCCAAAAGTGTAAATGGATGATAGACCAACCATAACTTTTGACTTGAAATCACAGTAAGTATATGTGCAGTTGAATTAACTCCTTTCTTTTGTCCTCCCCATCTTTCTCTAAATAACTGACTTTTTAAAGTATGTCTCATAATAACAAAAGCAGTTCAGGTTTGAATGTTTACTATGTACCAGCCACAGTTCTAAGCACCTTAAATACAGTTATTTAATACTAAAAATAACCCTAAGCAAGGTACTACTACTTCCCCATTGTAAAGATGAAGAGAGTGAGGCAAAGAAGGTAAGTTTTCCGAGATCACAATGCTTAACCAGATTTAGTGTTTTCTGGAGGCCAGTTTGGTCCCAGTATCTTATAATAATTTAACATTACTCACTGCTACCAGTCAGAGGATTAAGAGTATATACTTGAGCCTGCTTCAAAGCTGGCAAGCCCTCTTGTTAGCTGTGTAACCTTGGGTAACTTACCAAATCTCTCTCTGACTCAGTTTCATTGATTTATAAAATGGTGGTGACAAAAGCATCTACTTCCCTGAGCAACTGTGAAGATTAAATGAATTATACATGTAAACTACTTGAAACAGTGCCTGGCACATAGTATACACAACAGTTAGCGGTTATTACTAATATTACCACCACCACCTCCACTTGGGAATTTAATAAAAGGCTGCTAAAAGGCTGCTCTACTTAATCTAGTCAACATTTTTTTTTTAAAGATTTATTTATTTATTTATCATAGAGAGAGAGAGAGAGGCAGAGACACAGGAGGAGGGAGAAGCAGGAGCCTGACGTGGGACTCGATCCCGGGACTCCAGGATCGCGCTCTGGGCCAAAGGCAGGCGCCAAACCGCTGAGCCACCCAGGGATCCCCTAGTCAACATTTCTTTTCCTCAGACATGTCATTTCTGGCTAACAATGAATTATTTTAATCAAATAAACAAGGCAACTAATTCCCTTGCTACTTTTTTTCTAGGTCTTACCACGTCTTTCCTCCTATTTCAGTTGCCTAGGAAGCAATTGCCTGAGGTTAACAGGGTTGCCTTAAACCCTAGGTAAATTCATAAACTGCTGTAATACTAACTCTAAAGTGCAATTTATAATACAATAAAAAGGAGAAGAGGGGAGTCTCTTAGTTCATTAGGCTGTAACAAAATACCATAAAGTAAGTGGCTTATAAACAACAGAAACTTATTTCTCACAGTTCTGGAGCCTGGGAGAACCACAAGGCACCAGCAGATTCAGAGTCTGGTGAGAGCTGGCATCCTCATTGATGCCTCTCTTTTCACTGTAACTTCAGATGGTGGAAGAGCTTTCTTGGGCCACTTTTATAAAGGCACTAATGCTATTCATTAGGTCCCCACCCTCATGACCTAATCACCTTTCAAAGGCTCCACCTCCAACCATCATCACTTCATGGGGTTAGGATTTCAACACATGAATTTGGTGGGGGGAGGAGACACAAATATTCAATCTATTATAATAGGAAAAAACTAAGACAGTACTCCTCTCAGTTTTAACTTTAAAAAACATTTAATCAAAAAAAAATAAAATAAAATAAAAAATATTTAATTGGTATTTTGTGGAACAGGTTTTACACTAGTGTTTATTTAAGAATCATAAATGCTATACTATGCATTCAAATATAAATTGAAACACATACTTATTAATTTATTGATGATTTACTAGATTTTATAAACCTTAGTCTTTTGTAACTGTTGGATAAGCTCAGATAACATTCTTAGAAATGTCTGATGAAAAAGTTGTTTCTAACCAAAGCATAAAGCATTGCAAGCTGACATTTATCTTTTAAATTAAAGAGATTTTTATTCTACTTAGGTTTTCATACAATACCATAAATTTAGAAATACTTCAGAAATACCACACATTTATAACACAAATAATTATTAAATGTTAAAAACATAAAACATTGCCATTGTTTCCATGCAAAAGCCACACTTCAGACTTCTTATACCGGGCATTCAATATCTATCTGGGACCAGGTCCAAACTTTGCATCCTTAGGTATAAGATAGACTAACATTGTTGAACCTCCCAGCTGCCCAGCTCTGGTCAACAGTTAATGCATTTAATAGATTTTTAAAAATCTATTCCCAGAAAGATTAGTCCACTCATTCCACCACTTACATTTTAAGCTAATAAATGATAGTATAAAGAAATTATACATATATGTAAAGCATCCTTTCATAGCTTTTATATTTTATCAGATGACTATACATTAAGAGCCAATGAAACGTGCTTGAGCCTTAACAGACTGAACTATGAATGCCAAACAAAAGAGTATGAGGTTATTGTACATGATAATTTCCTTTCCTCTGTTGAACATTACTTTCTAACTGGCCAACCATCAGGCATCTAAAATGTCTTAACAGGATAAAAGGTACCATTGATTTAAAACCTACTATGTGCTAACCGCTGTCATATTTCATTCTAACAACTATGAGAAATTAGAATTATTCCCATTGTACACAGAACCTGGGACTCTCCGGGATTAAGTAATTTGATGAAGATTACCTAGCTAGCAAGTAATGGAACAAGGATACAAACATAGGTCTGATCCCAAAGCCTGTGCTCATGATAACATCAAAGACTCATCTTTGGCTGCATTGCCCAAGTAATGTTATGTAACTATGTGAAAATAAATTTTTTTTTTTAATTTTAACAGACCCGGGTGGCTCAGTCTGTTAAACATCTGACTCTTGATTTCAGCTCAGGGTTGTGAGATTCAGCCCCCGGTGGGGCTTGGTGCTGGGCTGCTTGGCCTGGGGCCTATTTAAGATTCTCACTGCCTGCCCCTCCCCCACTATTTTTTTTTTAACCTCAGACTATGGTAAAATACTATTAACTACTGTGAAATGTAGCCATTGTCCTACCTAATAACATCTTAATTATCTGAAAGTACAGTAGGAGCTCTCCTGACTTCCCCCTCATCAGTCAGCAAGATCCTCGAGTGCTTTCCACAGCCTCCAACAAAGCAAACTAGAAGACAACAGCAGCGAATAAGGTACTTTCTAGTTGTCTGCACATTTCTATTTCTACTAGGAGTTGCATGTTTAGACTCAGATGTTTGTTCTCAAAAGTTGTTTATGCCACCCTATTTATAATTAATTCATTTAAATATCATATAAACCTAAATAAATAAATAAATAAATAAATATCATATAAACCAATGAAATGAGTACAAAAAAATTATTTCTGTGAAAACTGCTAAATGCCTTGGAAAGAACACAGTTGATGAGCACATATATTTACCTCTCCTTCCAAAACAAATTCACTGTTGGCTTCTGTGTACATAAGACACATAAAATTGTGTGAAATTTAACAAATAATTGTAAAATGTTTTTAAAATGTAAAAGATACCATCCTCAGATTGCTCTGCAAAGTCTTATTCCACTTTTAAGAAGTTAAAACTAGAAATCTTAGGTATATATTACTGGTGTGATTTATACAAGAAAGATCATAGGTAACTGAAAAACAAACTCCACCTCCAAGAAGAATGTGGAGCATGGATAAAAGGACAGGGCAAATAATTAAACCCGTTATTTTTATGGTTCCTCACTTAAACCAGACTTTTTAAACTAGCCAACCAGCTGCTTATTTAGAATAAACTCTGGAAACATAGCTGTACCCCGTTAAGCAAATATCTCAGAGTTTCTCTCTACAGTGGAATTCACATACTTTACTCAGAGTTCTGAAAGAAATCTAAAGGGTTCTCCTCCTATTTACTCTTATTTTATAGAGAACTCAGTGTTAAGTGTGGTTACTGAGTAAGTTCTCTAGCCCAGAGACTAAAAGCATTTAAATTAAAAGGATGGAAGAATAAACATTTTAACAACAAAGACTGTTGACAGCATGAGAATTTATAATCAGATCTTACCCAAAAAAAAAAAAAAAAAGTTCATAAATTTAAATACCTCTGCAGGGCATTTCTAGATTTTAGAGGTCTATCCACATAACATCATAAAATTGAAAAATATATTTTTGGCACTTAAAAAGTAAAGTTTTAATTATACAGAAAATTCATTGTTTCTTAATCACCAATGTAGAAAAAAATGAGATATTACTGTCATCTAGCTAAGTATTGCCCGTCACTGTGCCTTTCCAACTTCAGTCAAGAAATCAATTCAGTGGGTTGTGATAGCAAATTTTAAAACAGAAAACAGAACAAGACCACACTCACATAATAAGAGTTAAATATGTTTTGTGAAAAGTTCATTTCTGTTTACCTATGCTATTTTGCAAAGTAAAAAATATTACTTAAAGGCTACGGGCCTAAAAACCCATATTATTATTATGAAATATCGTCTTAATACCAAACTTGCAATTCCATCATTTTTACATCATAATGCTAAAGAAAGCTATAATTTTAAGGAGAAAAAAGTCACTTCCTTATGAGTCTTCATGAATAAATGTATTTATTTTCCTTAGTAATCACTATTTATGTATGTGTAAATATAACATATATATGTTTTATTGTGTTTGGTACTAGTTTTGGCTAAAATAGAGACGTGTACAAATATTATTTTTTAAGCTGCTTACAACCTTAAAGCAAATTTTAACAACAAAAAACCCAAAACAAATAGCAACTTTGATTTATTTGCTTGTTTATTCTGACATGCAATTTACTGATCTTGGGGCCATTTTTCCAAAGTCACTGATGTAATCTCAAAGTCTCAACTTGGCATTTTACACAAGCAACCTCCTTAGTAACATTACACTTGATAGTATTTCATGCATATGTAGCCGATTTTAAGAAACAGCCAAACACTTAAAACTAATTTAAACCATTAACTTAAGAAGGAAGTATGGCTTTCTCCACTTCTTTCTAGTGCCATTTAAATGTATTACCAAAGACGTATTTTAACTAGAGAAGAAAATTTGTCTTTTAATACACTTTTTAAAAAGTATGGAAATATTAACCAGTTTATTACATCTTTTTTAAAAAGAGCATTTAATTCATAGGAGGATAAATTAACATTTCCAATCCTAAAGCCTCAACTCTGTCATTTAGTCGAGCTCTCTACCAAATACAATAATCCTCTTCTAATAATGTTCCTTGGAATCAAACCTCCATCTGACTGAAAAGCCTTCACGCCTAACTACTTCTATCTTAATAATCTCCTAAACTTGGTCCTTGCCACTAATCAAAGGAAGGTTGATAAATTAGTCTTTATTCCTTTGAAGTCCTTGCAAAACACAGAGTACACATTATTCCCATAAATCCTGAAAATACAAGTTTGGAAAGGAAATGGCACACTTACTTATACTGATATTTACATAAGGCCCTGAAGTACTTTGCAAACTTTTGGTCTGCCTAAAGCAGCTTAAAAAAAAAAGGCAATAATCATAATAACATATGTCAACTCTGTCTTCAATTTTCTAGATTTATCAAGTTCGAAATCTCAAGTTGAAAAAGTCTGTAAACTCTAGCTGCGGTTAGATTGACTTTACCTAAAAATAAGTAAGGTAAATCTCAAATGATGTCAACTACTGTGGCAAAAGATACAAATGCTGTTCCTGATCATCATTTTGAGTTACACTAGAGTATCCCTTGAAACTACTAGTTTACAAACATTTTTGAAGAATAAATCCTCCCATCTAGACCCTAACTCTCCTTCGGTGCGCCCTTGTCTATCTCACCAGCTGGAACCTGTAACAGAAACAAGCAGTCATATGTAATAGGCAAAGAATTGATCCTGCCCCAGAATTAGGTTAACACTTCTAAAATGGGGCACAGGGAAAAAAAAAAAAAAAAAAAAATCCTGCTTAAGGAAGTCATTTACCTCGGTCTGGCTTCATTTTCACATTCAATTTCCACCCAGGGTGCTGTGAAATACACTTGTGGGTTCTTTCAACAGGCTTGCCGCTGATGCTGCGGCTACTGCTCCGTTTTCAAAACGCTAAAAGAGACCAAAATAAAATTAATCGAGTCCCGCTCTGACACCCGGACCTTGCAAGTAAACCTCCTGTTAACAGGCCTCTTCCTGGCACTAACTGCGGTGACAGCACCATCGGCAGCTCTAAAAAAAAAAAAAAAAGAGAGAGAGAGAGAGAGAGAGAGGAAAAAAAAAAAAAGGCAAAACTCTGTGCACCGCCTCCCCCATCTCCCCGGGACCGAGCAACCCTCTTCCCCGCCCGAGCGCTCTCCAGGCCAAAGTGTCCTTCCTTGACACAGAGTCTCCGAACCAAAGAAAGGTCTATTTATAACCTGGAGGTACAGGCAAGCGGAGGGGAGGAGGAGGGGGGGGGGGGGAAGGTTCAAACAACACAAGCTAACTAACCCCTTTGTAAAAAAAAAAAACCACCGCTGGGAACAGTGGCCCCTCCGCAGTGGCCGGTACGGAGATCCTCGGTCCGGGTGCGCGGGCGCACGAAGCTCTTCAGGACCCCGGCGCCGCGCCGGGAGCTCCGCCCGCCCCGGGGGCCTCACCTGCGCGATCACCCTCGGGCTAGCCTTCCTGCGGCCGCCGCGGCCGAGTTTACACAATAAAAGGGTCAGAAGGAAACGCGAGTCATCTCCTCGCGCCCAGCCCCCAGCCCCAAACGAACTCTACCGGGCTGTCCCGGGGGCCCCCCGCCAAGCGCCCAGCCCCGCGCGGCCAGGCCGGAGCTCAGCCCCGGGAGCGGGTTTACCGCCGGGCGCTCGCCCCTGCCCCGCGCAGCCCGCCCCCCGCGGCCCCCGCCGTCCCCCCGGGGCCCCGGATTTCCTTCAGCTCCGCCGCCCCGAGCTCAGCGCCGGCCCCGCTCCCCGCCGGAGAGTTGTTTTCATGGCTCCCTCCGCCGACCTCTGCTGACTAACTCGCTCCCGTCTCCCGTCCCCAAGCCTCCTCCTCTTGGCACTTCCCTCCGCCGCTCGCCCGGCGGCTCACATCACACCCCCGCCGCAGACCCGAGGCTCCGAGAGGCGCAGGGCCGGCGAGAGCGGAGCGTGGCGCGCAGCGGCCCCCCGGGCTGCCTCAGAGGACCACGGGGGCCCGAGGGCACCAGCCCCCGCGGCCATCCACCCCCGCCTCGGCCGCCGCCTCGCTCCGCTCCGCTCCCAGCGCCCAGCCCGCCCCCCTGCCCGACTCGCACCCGAGCCCCGCGGCCCCCGGGCTTCGCCCGCCCGTCGCCCCGGCCGGCCCGCTTGCCCCGCGCCTCGGCCAGCTCCTCGCCCGCCCGCTGTCTCTAGCTCTGGCGCCCCAGCTCCCGGTCCCCCTCGCTCGCCCAGCTCTTTCTCCGCTGTTTGCCCTGTCAAAACACTGCCCGGGTCACGTGTCCCAACAACAGCCGACCCACCGCGCGTCACTTCCTCCCCGGCGGCCTCCGCGGCGGGCGCCCGGTTGTTATGGTAACAGCCCGCGCGCCGCAGGGCCCTAGCCCCGGGCCGGGCTCTCGGTGCAGGTGCGGGCGGCGGCGGGGGCGCGGCGGGGGCGCGGCGGGGGGGCCCGCGGAGCCCCGGAGGCTCGGGAGGCCCGGGACGCTGCGGGCGCGGCGACCGTGCTCCGGGCCCTGCCCGCCCTGGGAGCCCGCTGCGGCGCGACTGGAACCGGGAATCGGCGCTGCGCTATTAGAGCACCGGGTAACTGGGGAGATGTCATCCAGGGCCTGCCCCAGCCGGGGAGGATAATTATAGTCTCCTCCTCCTCCTCTTCCTCCTCCTCCTCCCTCCTCCCTCCTCCTCCCTCCTCCCTCCTCCTCCTCCTCCTCCTCCCCCCTCCTCCTCTCTCCTCCCTCCTCCTCCTCCTCCTCCCCCCTCCTCCCTCCTCCTCCTCCTCCCTCCTCCCCCTCCTCCCTCCTCCCTCCTCCCTCCTCCTCCACGGGACGTTGGCTCCCGGCTGCGGCCGAGCCCAAGTGGATTGCAGCACATGGTGGAACCCGGGTCTGAGGTGGCCGAGACAGGGGAGTGGGCAGCCATGCGTCAGCGAGTGACGAGGCAAAGAACAAGAAGCCCCTGTCACCCTACATTTCCCCCAAAATCACTAGAGATTTTAGTAGGATTCGGAACCCAAGCTCCCGAGGTACTCGCTGGGCTAAAAATAACTTTTATAACGTCTGAAACACTGACTCATGGCAGGAGGACACTTTTGACACCGTGTTATTGTTGAGGAGCTGTAATTTTGTTGTCCTATAACAATGTGACATGATGACATCTCGTGTTGTGATTCGTGTCATCACTTAAACAGATGACAAGGATCTGCTGTAATTAAAAAAAAAAAAAAAGGCAGTCTTAACGAGGGCTGAAGCTATTAGCTACCCAGTTTAGAGACAGTACAGAGGGGGGTTGTGAGCTTAAAACAGAGACAGAGAAGTACAAAATTTGCAAGGCTCTTTGGTTTCATCTGAAAAAGTGGGGTTGTTTTTTTTTTTAGAAATGATTTTGCATGCAAGAATCAAAACAGGAAAGTATTAGCATAGGTTTAAAGATGATTTACTTAAGTCTTTGTACTATTCCATAGTTCCCAAAATCTTACAGTATTACTTTTACATCAGAGAAGTTTTTTTGTAAGTAAAGGATTGGAAATTGCAAAATTTTTTTGCCTCCTATCAAAAACATGAAATTTCAATGATGAAAAATACTAGTTTTCTAAATGTTTTGATATGTATGGTAAAATTACATGGACAACTGCAGTGATTAATTTTAAGATTGTATCTAATCCAAACAGGGCAGACCATTCAGGAGGGTAACATTTCATTTTCAGGGAAATGTTCTGGTATCATGAAGATAAAACTTCTGTCAAATGGCAACAGTTCCATAATCTATGTAATGGCCACAAATATTAACTCCCAGTGGATCTGACTTAGATATTATTGAATACTGGATTATGTAGTTTCCTTTATGAAATTTTACTTGTTCTACAGTCACTTCTCAATTAACCTTGGTAATGGGAGACAGAAAGAACACTTCCAGATAATCCAAAATCCTAAATTTAGCACAACAGCTGAGACCAGATAACAGCTATTGTAAAAGGCTTAGTGGGTGAACAGATCTGGGAGCTAGATCTGTGATTTAGCTCCTCTTCCTCTGCCTAATTTGCAAAAAGTATAAAGACCAGAAAAATGTTGAGAGTAGAAGCTGAGAATATTGGATAATATGGAGCACAAAGAATAATCATTTTAAATAATTAAGTTTCTATAGCACATGGATAAATGATGATGTCTGAACATTTGTTAGACTAACTTGAAGCTTTTTATTAGGAATCTTGAATCTGTTTAAAAATTGGAGATCATTAGGGCAAATCATTATTCCAATTGTTTCATTCACTTAGAACACACTTACTGAGCACTCACTATTTGCTAGGCACATGCTAGTCTCTCCTTTTTCTTTTTTCAAAGATTTTATTTATTCAGGAGAGACACAGAGAGACAGGCAGAGACATAGGCAGAGGGAGAAGCAGGCTACCTGTGGGGATCCCGATGCAGGACTCCATCCCCAGACCCCCATGCCCTGAGCCAAAGGCAGACACTCAACCACTGAGCCACCCAAGCATCTCTACATGCTAGTTTCAATATAAGGTGATGAAAAACAAGGTCACTTCTCTTATGGAGCTTGAAGTACTGACTACTATGTTTGCACAGCTTGGGTCAAGTCACATTTTTCGCCTATGAAAAAGAAGTGTTTTGACTCTAACAAAAGGTAATTTCTTTCTAATTCTAAAGCAATTCTATAATTGTATAAAACATATCCAGAGTGGGTTGGAAATAAGGACCTTTCCACAATGGCAACTCTTTAAGTGTTAGTGATAAATGTGTTTGCACTTTGGGGGCACCCAAGCAAAGCAAACATCAATGGTTCCTACTTGGTGAGAGGTTAAGGGTCGGTGAAGCAAGGAAGTCAAAACAGTTGACAGGAACCTTACCCTCTTTCCGTCTGATTTGCTCTCCATTTTGCTTTCCCCTAGCGTTAGAAGACTTATAATTAACTTCAAAAAAGTTAATTCATCTTCAGCAAGGACATAATCTCCTCAACTTTTACAGGTTCTGTTGAAATAGGCAGCATAGGGGGCAGCCCAGGTGGCTCAGCGGTTTAGCGCCGCCTTCAGCCCAGGGTGTGATCCTGGAGGCCCAGGGTGTGATCCTGGAGACCCCGGATTGGATCGAGTCTCATGTCAGGCTCCCTGCATGAAGCTTGCTTCTCTCTCTCTCTCTCTCTCTCTCTGTCTCATAAATAAATAAATAAAACCTTTAAAAAAATGAAATAGGCAGCATATAACAAAACTGTGTATTTAATGGAGGTCTTTCTAAGTTCTTTTACTGGCTGAGGTGTTGACGATAACTGGTTTGCTCACTTTATTAATACAAGGCTGTTACTATTACCAAGGTCATGGAACAAGTCCAGCTACCAAAGTGAGGTCCACCAAGCAGAGATGGGTACCTTTTTCTTCTGTTATGTCTAGCACCAAGCAAAGGACCTGGCACAGAGTAGGAGTTCAATACATGTCAAACTTTATATTGACCAATAAAGTTTTCTTGTACCTGTCTGTAAACTATACCCCTAATACTAATTGGCATTTTCTCCTTACTGGGTCAAAGCTAGAGAGTTGGGAAATCAGTGAGTAGCACTGACTTTGTATGTGAAGGATACGTTTTCACTGTCCTTGGGCTGAAGTCTCATAATAGTAGGAACGTGTTGTGGGTTAACTGTGCCCCCCAGAATATTATGTTGAATTCCTAATTCCTGTACTTGTGAATATGACCTTATTTGGAAATGGGGTCTTTGGAGATATAGTTAACATAAAGTCATGCTGTATTGAAGTGGGCCCCTAAATCCAACTTCTAGTTTCTTTATAAAGTGAGAGCAATTTGAAGACAGAGGAGACACAGGGAAGAGGGCCGTGTGACAGAGACTGGAATGATGCAGCTGCAAGCCAAAAGAATACAAAAGATTGCCAGGAGCTACCAGAATCTAGTTAGAGGCAAGTAAGGATCTGCCCTCCCTCCCCCAGAGACTTCATGGAGAGCGTGGCTCTGCCAATGCCTTGATTTCACCCTTTTCACTTTCAGAACTATAAGGGAATAAATTTCAGTTGTCTTAAGCCCCTCAAGTTTACTGTATTTTTGTTACTTGAGCCTTAGGAAACTAATACAGAACTCTAGCAAAGACTATTGCCATACTTTTTTCTTGGCCTGTAAATTGTATTGCTGATATTGCAAGTTTTCTAAAGTTCCAGGTTCTGAATGGTCACCTAAACATGGAAATCTTTTTTTATTTTATTTTATTTTATTTTATTTTATTTTATTTTATTTTATTTTATTCATGAGAGACATACAGAGGCAGAGACATAGGCAGAGGGAGAAGCAGGCACCTCACAGGGAGCCTGATGAGGGACTCAATCCAAGGGCTCTGGGATAGTGACCTGAACCAAAGGCAAACAATCACTGAGCCACCCAGGTGCCCCAACATGGGAATCTTTTTTTTTTTTTTTCCCCATGGGAATCTTTAATTCCGTAAAAACCACAGTAAATCAGTTGCAAATGTGAAAGAAATTGCTCAAGTACCACAAAAGAACAACTTTGTGTTCTTTCAGCTAAAGGATGATCATGAATAAGTAATTGAGAATCATCAAATGAAAATACACTATTTTAAATATGATGATTGGTAAATCTATTTCATCATCAAGTTTTGTGAAAATAAAGAACGGTAGAATTAATTAAAATGTGGCGATAAAGCTAGTCTTGCATAGTGAGTAAAAAAAAAATGAAGAATTTGTGTACTTTTAGTTCTTGAAGCAACAAGAGGAAAGGCAAGCTATCTTTTCCAAAGCTAACTTGTTTCCAATGGTTCATTAAATTCATTACAGTTCATTTGTTTCTAAGGGAGAAAGATTGGAGCTGTTGCTAAGGTAGATACTGTTTACTAGAAACAATCTTCCACCTTCCCTTAAATTGATTGGCTGGTCTTTTTTTTTTTTTTTTAGGCTCCTGTTTGTCTACCTTCTATAACCACAGGTATAAGGAAATGAAAAGTGATTCTTTCTGGTTCCTGTCTGCGAAGTGACTATAGTACTTAGAAATACAAAAGCCTCTAAACTTCCAGCCATGGAAACCCTTAATCAGATATGCTGAGTTGCTAGAGGTCTCTGAGTCATCAAGATTTAAACCTTCACAAAAGTTAATAATTGTTCATTTCTGTAGCAGTAACTGTGCTCAGCACTTCACACATATTATACATTTGATCCTGATACCACCTTCTTATCTTGTGGATTAGGAAATTGAGGCTTAGAGGGGTAACTTTCCTAAGGCTACTGTTAGTAAGTAGAAGAAGTCTGCTTCCTTGATGGGCTCACTTAATGTCTATAACATTATGAAATAGATTAAATTATTCCAAATTTTTCAAATGGGGAAAACGAGGGCTCAGAAACATTGAAAATGGTTGTACATTTAGATTGTAAATTAGTTTATATAAACTTGGGCTCACTGCTTTGAGATACAAGTTCCAAATAGAATGGTTCTGGTTGTTTTATTATATATAAACTCCAAAAGCAAGCAAATAGCCACACAGTTAATAACAGTAGCTAATATTTCTTGAATACTTAAGTGGTAAGTATTATTCTGAATAACTGTATTGAGATTAATTTGTTTAATCCTCACAACATCCCTGTGAAGTATTATTATCCCTATTTTATAATTAAATGAACAGAAAGGAGGCATCTGGGTGGCTCAATTCGGTTAAGCGTCTGCCTTCGGGTGTGGTCATGATCCCAGGGTCCTGGGATCTAGTACCACCTTTGGCTCCTGGCTCAGCGGGAAGTCGCTTCTCCTTCTGCCCCTCCCCCTGCTCATGGTCTCTCTCAAAAATAAATAAGTAAAATAATTAAAAAATAAATAAAAAAAAAGAAGTTAAATGACCCGCCCAAGGTCAAGCAATTAGGAAGTGTCAGACCAGGATTCACACTCAAGAAGCATGACTTTGGGGATACCTGGGTGGCTCAGCAATTGAGCCTTTGGCTCAGAGAGTGATCCCAAAATGCCAGGATCGAGTCCCACATCGGGTTCCCTGCATGGAGCCTGCTTCTCCCTCTGCCTATGCCTCTGCCTCTCTCTCTCTCTCTCTCTCTGTCTCTCATTAATAAATAAATAGAATCTTAAAAAAAAAAAAAAAAGCATGACTTTGGTGCATAAGTTTTTTTTTTTTGTTTTGTTTTGTTTTATAAATTTATTTTTTATTGGTGTTCAATTTACCAACATACAGAATAACACCCAGTGCTCATCCCGTCAAGTCCCCCCCTCAGTGCCCGTCATCCATTCACCCCTCCCCTCCTCCCCTTCCACCACCCCTAGTTCGTTTCCCAGAGTTAGCAGTCTTTATGTTCTGTCTCCCTTTCTGATATTTCCCACTCATTTTTTCTCCTTTCCCCTTTATTCCCTTTCACTATTTTTTATATTCCCCAAATGAATGAGAACATACAATGTTTGTCCTTCTCTGATTGACTTACTTCACTCAGCATAATACCCTCCAGTTCCATACACGTCAAAGCAAATGGTGGGTATTTGTCGTTTCTAATGGCTGAGTAATATTCCATTGTATACATAGACCACAGCTTCTTTATCCATTCATCTTTCGATGGACACCGAGGCTCCTTCCACAGTTTGGCTATTGTGGACATTGCTGCTATAAACATCGGGGTGCAGGTGTCCTGGCGTTTCATTGCATTTGTATCTTTGGGGTAAATCCCCAGCAGTGCAATTGCTGGGTCGTAGGGCAGATCTATTTTTAACTCTTCGAGGAACCTCCACACAGTTTTCCAGAGTGGCTGCACCAGTTCACATTCCCACCAACAGTGTAAGAGGGTTCCCCTTTCTCCGCATCCTCTCCAACATTTGTGGTTTCCTGCCTTGTAAATTTTCCCCATTCTCACTGGTGTGAGGTGGTATCTCATTGAGGTTTTGATTTGTATTTCCCTGATGGCAAGTGATGCAGAGCATTTTCTCATGTGCATGTTGGCCATGTCTATGTCTTCCTCTGTGAGATTTCTCTTCATGTCTTTTGCCCATTTCATGATTGGATTGTTTGTTTCTTTGCTGTTGAGTTTAATAAGTTCTTTATAGATCTTGGAAACTAGCCCTTTATCTGATATGTCATTTGCAAATATCTTCTCCCATTCTGTAGGTTGTCTTTGAGTTTTGTTGACTGTATCCTTTGCTGTGCAAAAGCTTCTTATCTTGATGAAGTCCCAATAGTTCATTTTTGCTTTTGTTTCTTTTGCCTTCGTGGATGTATCTTGCAAGAAGTTACTGTGGCCGAGTTCAAAAAGGGTGTTGCCTGTGTTCTGCTCTAGGACTTTGATGGAATCTTGTCTCACATTTAGATCTTTCATCCATTTTGAGTTTATCTTTGTGTATGGTGAAAGAGAGTGGTCTAGGTGCATAAGTTCTTAATCACTACCTCATATTGGTCCCATTTAGTTTGGTTTTCCACTCAGACCCTGTACTTTCCTGCCTCTGGGCTTTTTCCATGTCCCCCAGCATTGATTCCCTCCCGAAACCTAAACCTTTCTGGACTTTTAGAGCCCAAAGTCTTACCTTACCATGTGTTCTAGAGCCACACTTGGTCTTTTGTCTGAATACATATTTATGATATTTTTTTTTAAAGATTTTATTTATTTATTCATGAGAGACACAGAGAGAGAGGCAGAGACACAGGCAGAGGGAGAAGCAGGCTCCATGTAGGGAGCCCGACGTGGGACTCGATCCCGGGTCTGCAGGATCACGCTGTGGACTGAAGGCGGCGCTTAAACCGCTGAGCCACTGGGGCTGCCCCCATATTTATGATCTTAAAACCACATATTCACTTTATCTTTTTAAAGGGCAAAGATGAACTATGAACTCAAGTTCCTTTGTAGTTCTTATGTTGAGCCGTACCAGACTCAGCACAAAGATTCAAGTAATTACTGAAGAATACCTGAAGCCATCACTGTTCTCCAGAACTGCTCCAGCCAGTCAGTAGCCACTAGTCCCATGTGTCTACTGAGCAAATGAAGTGTGGCTGGTGAAACTGAGAAACTGAATTTTTAATTTTAATTAATTAATTTAATGATAGGTTCTTGGTTTCATTATTAGAAAATGAAGCATGGTTGGAACAACTTGAGTATGTGAATCTACTTTTTCCAACTGCAAATTTAAGGAAATTTATAGATCAACTATTTCTAATGAAAATGTAGCACACAAATAGAAATGTGCTGTAAGTATAACACCAGATATCAAAGACTTAGTAGTAAAAAATATAAACCAGGTCGCCTGCATGGCTCAGTGGTTGAGCATCTGCCTTTGGCTCAGAGTGTGATCCCAGAGTCCTAGGATGGACTCCCTTCCAAGAGCCTGCTTCTCCCTGTGCCTATGTCTCTGCCTCTCTCTCATGAATAAATAAATATTTTTTTAAAAAAAACCCACACATCTCTATTAATACTTTTAAAAGTACTGATTACAGGGGCTCCTGGGTGGCTCAATTGGTTAAGCATCTACCTTCAGCTCCTGGGATCAAGTCCTGCATTGGGCTCCAAGCTCCCAGGGGAACCTGCTTCTCCCTCTGTTTCTGCCTTTCCCCCACCCCTGCCGCTTTCTCTCCGAATAAATAAAAATCTTAACCAGAAAGAAAAAAAGAAAGAAGGAAAGACTGATTACATATTGAAATGATCATGTTTTAAATACGATCATATTTAGATATTTTAACAATGTGAAGTTACATATATAGCTCACATAATATTTCTATTAGGACTGCTTTAGAATTTGGTGGCTTAGGGACTACTGGGTGGCTCAGCGGTTGAGCGTCTGCCTTTAGCAGCTCAGGGCACGATCCTGGGGTCTGGGGATCGAGTCCCACATTGGGCTTCCTGTGAGAAGTCTGCTTCTCCCTCTGCTTGTGTCTCCGCCTCTTCTCTCTCTGTGTGTCTCTCATGAATAAATAAAATCTTTTAAAAAAATAGAATTTGGGGGCTTAGCAATAACAACAACACAAAAGACATTTGAAAATCCTCTATTCTCAACCAAGTGGGGCCTTTGAGCAGCGAATTTTCAGATAAGGGAACTTGCCGCTTGCTCTGGTCCCATCAAAAGTTCCACACATCCTAATGAGAGTGCACACATTTGATTTAGTAATTTTCATCAAGCCTGTTAAAGGATCACGCTCAGAGCTACCTACCTTATCCCAAACAGTGTAAGCTATTTTGAGAAGTAGTAATGGGTGAACTTGACTAAACAGTTAAACTCTCCATGAGCTGGTCGAGCCATTAAGTCTACTATAAAGCAAATTACAGATTCTTTACATCTATTCATCAGAATATATTAGTTCATTGCATTTTTTTTTTTTTTTAGATTTATTAGAGAGAAAGAGAGAGTGGGAGGAGAAACAGAGGGAGAGAATCCTCAAGCAGACCTGAATGCAGAGCCTGACATGGGGCTCCGTCCCACCCACCCTAGGGTCATGCCCCCAGCCGAAACCAAGAGGCAGCCGCCCAACCGACTAAGCCACCCAGCTGCCCCACCACCACCCGGTTTATTGCATTCTAAGGAGAATTCTACTATATTCATTTTCATGGTTAAAAAAAAAAAAGGATCCATACTATTTGACTTGAAAAGTAGATGTAAAGAATAGCAATAATCTCCATTTCAAAATGTGCCTGGTAAACTAAATGATCAGGTATTTCAAGAAATAAAATTTGGAAGCAGAGTGTTATCCTTCAAAAAAGTTTGTAAGAAAAAATCTTTTCTTAGGTTGTATTATCATCTTAGGTTTTTCAGAAACAAAAGGTTGTAAGACTGCACAAAAATAATGCAGAAAATCCCAACTCCTTTTTACAAATGGTAAAACACATAACTGAAACTAAAGTCTTCACAGATACTGGATAGAGCATGATAGAGTAATCTGTTATGTATTTTTAATAAATCAAACTTCCATTGCTTCTGTTGGAACCCAAAAGCTCAGTTCAGCACTAAGAGAATTCTACTAGTTTTCTTTTTCTTTTACAAGCATAAAGAGAGTTCCAGAAGTGATTCCTTTATTTGACTGTTATGTATATCTCAATAATTTCATACTGCCATGCTTCAGAGAGAAGGGAACATTAGCTGCCTCTTTATTCTAAATTGCACAGGCAAAATTCTGTACTTGCAACTCAGTGTAATTGGTCTTTATTTCCAAAATGTCATTTCTGTCTAACATAAGTCTAATTCAATTCAGCGCTCATTGAGCTTTGTATGCCAAATACATTGCTGAGCCCAAGAGAGACAAAGGCCAGAAAAGCTAGTACTTACCATCAAATAATTTTATTAATCTAAAAAGGAGTTACACATGTAAATAAATAACTACAACTTAGTTTTATTACAAGAAAAAAAAATTTCATGCAGAAGGGAAATAGCCCAAAAAGGAAAAGTCTCTTCTCTCTAGGACAAGGAGTTACTAAAGAAGGAAAGGCGAACATATTAGCTATGTTTTGGAGGATGAAGAGGAGCTCACTGGACAGGCGAAATTGGGTGGGATGGCGATGGGGAAGTTGTTCCTAACAGATGAAACAGCTTGTTGCTGAAGCATGATAGAACATACTTTGTTCAAGATGCCATATTAGAAAGTCAGATTTAGGGGCTCCTGGTGGCTCAATTGGTTAAGCATCTATCTTTGGGCCATGATTTCAGGGGCCTGGGATTGAGCCCTGCCTCAGGCTCCCAGCTCAGTGGGGAATCTGCTTCTCCCTCTCCCTTTCCCCTTGCTTGTGCTCTCTGGCTCTATCTCTCCATCAAATAAATAAATAAAATCTCTTAAAAATATAGAGAAAGTCAGATTTAAGGAAGTTAAATGTAAATGATAGGTACAGCATTAGACAAAGGCCTTTGTTTGTTTGTCTTTTGCCATCGGCCCCAATTCTTCATCCTCCACCACAACCCCAATCTCCCTGCTTTTCCCATAAAAGTGCAGTCTCTCTCTCAAAAAAAGGGCAGTCTCTCTCAATAATAAGTCAGAATAAATTTCTCAGCTCCTGGCTCAGTCACACGACTTGCTGTGAAGAAGTGAATGAGACTAAAGTGATAGTTTTGAGCTAGACCTTAAGAGAACTTGGCTGTTTGCTCTCCTGTACCTCTGCCATTAACATAAAAAACACTTGCTAGGGCTAACATGGTGATCCCCGGAGGACGAGAGACAAGTGGAAAGAACTAACCACCTTTCCTGACCCACAGATCAATTCAGCTTTGATTAGTAGAACCACCACAGCCAACTCATATGTCCATTACTGTAAATTTTATTTTATGTCAGCATGTTTTGGAGATGTTTGTTATACCACATTATTGCAGCAATAGCAAACCAATACAGTCCTAGCAGTGAATTTGGATTTTATCATGTGGAAAACTCTAAAAAATTTTAATAAATAATTACATTATTTCAGAAACAATTGGCTTCTGCAACAAAGTGGAAGATGGTGATGGAAAAAGGATGGTGGGAGAGGTGGTAGCAAGAAAGCTATCTCAATGGGCCAACCCCAAGAATATGCAGACCTCAACCAAGGCAATAACAGTGGGAATGGAGTAATGAAGATACACTGGAGAGAGATTTAGGAGGCAGAAAGGATAGAAATTGGGTAATTGTCTATAGGCAAAAAAAGAAGACAACATTCTTGCCTCCACCATTCCACCCCAACCTGGCTTGGAATAGTTGGTAGATCACCATGTACTAGTAGGAAATACAAAAGAAACATCAGATTGGCTACTGAAGGCTGGGATAAGGGTAGGGAATAGAGTATTGAGTTTTAGACATACTAAGTTTGAAAAACCTGTATCTAGACAAACATTCTGAAGTTAAAGAAAGATTCTGCTCTGGAGCTTGGGGGATGAGGTCTAATCTAGATACATATTACTCTGAAACCATTAGCATACAAATGGTGGCCACTCCATGGGAGTAGATGAAGATACCATGGCATATAAGAAGGAAAGGTACTCAGCAATGTTGGCTGTTGCAGAGAAGTAAAAAAATAAATAAATAAAGTAAGGACCGAGAAATACTCTTTTGATTTGGCAATCGTGTCATCCATAAGAGAGGAAACAACTTCAAAACTCTTTATAAATGGACAGAGGTAGCCTGGGCCCAATTGAACTCACTGTGTATTCAGAAAGTACCTCACAATTGGGAATTTCACGGTGTGGTTGCGTTGAATCAGATCACTACTTTGCACCAGGTCAGTGTAGCATAATTCTGAGAATAGTCGATAGATTTACCCTGAACACCTATTTTGGGAATTCAACACCATTTGTACTATATCCCAGAAAGGCCATTACCCATGACTTCATGAAGTGTACCAGCAAAATCCAACATGCAGAGATCGCACCAAAATTGTTTTTCTGAGAGTAATGTACTTCAGAAATGTTTTATGATTTATAGGAATGTCACATATGAAAAACAAAACAAAAAACCCAACAAAACAAAATCCTCTCCAGCTCTTATTCATAAGTGCCTGTGTATTGAATTTCTCTTCAATGTGCTCTACATGACATTTTTCCTCTCAGTAAATTATGGCTTATTTCTGTCTCTTCATCAGGATACACTGTGATGATTCTAGGAAATATGACAGGAATTGATGGCTTGTCTAGCAAATGAAATCCACACAGCAAAGATGTGGCAGCATTAAAATAAAATAAAACCAGTATGGCCATTTGGATGGTTAGATATTGATACAAGACAGACCTTGGTTATTGCTTTTATTTATTTATTTTTTTTAAATATTTTTTTCTTTATTTATTTATGATAGTCACAGAGAGAGAGAGAGAGAGAGAGAGAGGCAGAGACACAGGCAGAGGGAGAAGCAGGCTCCACGCACCGGGAGCCCGACGTGGGATTCGATCCCGGATCTCCAGGATCGCGCCCTGGGCCAAAGGCAGGCGCCAAACCGCTGCGCCACCCAGGGATCCCTGGTTATTGCTTTTAATAGTACTGTAAGACTAGGCCATACAAGATGACTTAGGGTACCTGTCTCTTCTGTAGTCTTTTTTTTTTTTTTTTTTTTGCCATGTAACCCTACTCCCCTGGCCACAAGTGATTGAATTAAGGATCAATACATGACCTGAAGGCAACTATCTCTAGGCTGGCAAGTGGCCTGTGAAGTTGTTTATCACTAGAGAACTCAGCCCAGAAGTAATACATTATATTGGCTAGTGACTAGCTAATCATACTCTTTATGATGGTGGTGGTAGAAGGGTAGTGATGTGCTTCAGACATAGAGATTTACAGCTGGAACAGACACAGAGGCCTCCCTAATGGTGAGCAATGGAAAAATGAATAACAGACTTCCGGTTCTGAAAGAGCATTAAGTGCTCTTAAACCAAGAACTGCAAGTAGGCTGCTGGAGGTGTTGCCAGTCTTAAATAATGGGAATGATGGTCCATTTTTCTGTGAACCCTTTTTTGAGGCTTTTCTGAGATTTTTTGTTACTGTTATTTTCATGGTTCCATGAATCCTTCCAATAAACCCCTATAACAAAGACAACTCAAACATCTTTGATAGTTACAACTTGAAAGCATCTAATGCAATTTTATATTACTTTCAAATCATGAGTGAAAATGTCAAGATACATCAATGAATTCAATTCCCTACAGATGTTAATTCATTATTCAACTAATAATATGTACTGATTACCTGATATGTGCTAGACATGTACTAGCATTAGGAAATTAGTAGTGAATAAGAGTGACATGACTCCTGCCTGTATGGTGCTATGGTCTAGTCTGAAATACTTAGACCATTCAGGTCTTAATATGTATTATAGGGATGAACCTAAACTTAGTATGTCTCAGAAACTTGTGATCTATAGTTTGCTTTAAATATTCATGGTTTTCCAAATATATTACATTGATAAGGGTATGGCATGTGTTCACACATTAATCTAGAAATACCTACATTTAGAACAAAGTTTAGTTCAGAGTTTTCTAAGATTTACTGTATCTGGAAACAAAGCAAAGGATAGAAAACAGGATTAACAGAACTATAAATTATTAAGTAGGACATGGCCACTGAGTAGAGCCAGAAGCATAGTAACAAGATGAGGCTTGCAGAAGTCAACAGAAAAGAATAAAGTGATGACATCTATATGCCAGCATTTTACAATAGTGCCACCTACAAATGAAAGGGAGTTCTGATGTAAAAAGGCCATTTTTCTTCATCCTCAGGAAAAGATAAACTGAAAATTAATGGCATGGATTGCCCAAGATAACAAGGCTGAAAATAAAGATATAGGTGATTCATTAAGCCAGATTGAAGAAAAATGGAGAAGATGGAATCTGGTGCTTGGTGAAATTGAAATGTCAAGGAATTGACATTGATGTATCCTGCTGGTAACTCAATAGTCAAACAAAAAATTTTAATGCTATAATTCTTAGATCAACTAAAATTAAGAGTGAATGTGTTTCCCGTGAAAATAAGATGGTCCAGTGAGAGTAGAGAGTTTCAGGAACACTGTTAAACTTTTCAAAGTTGCTCAGACTCTCTAAGCTATTGTTTTAGTCAGAGCATCAAGGGATTGATACTCTTATTTATATTCTACCATTCAAATTTTTTATCGGGCTTTTCTTTCCAAGATTCCCAAAGCTCTAAGCACCTGAACTTCTAATTGCAGTATGAGAAAGTCTGATTTCTAGAGGACCACTATAGAAATTATTTCTTGTCTTCAGTTCAGTATGTTGCAGTTTAAATATCTGCAGCTCTTTAAGCAACAAGTAGAAATTAGAAAGAGGACATAACTATAGCTACAGAAGATAGTTTTAATTATGACAAAATTGGGATCCCTGGGTGGCGCAGCGGTTTAGCGCCTGCCTTTGGCCCAGGATGCAATCCTGGAGACCCGGGATCGAATCCCACGTCGGGCTCCCGGTGCATGGAGCCTGCTTCTCCCTCTGCCTATGTCTCTCTGCCTCTCTCTCTCTCTGTGTGACTATCATAAATAAATAAAAAATTAAAAAAAATTACGACAAAATTTTATTCACATGATTTTTTGCAAATTTGAAAATTACTCTGAAATGGATTGTCTTATGGAAAATACAAACCATAAAGTGGAGTCAAGAACAGGTAGGTAGAGAACCAGACTAGACTTAATCATCATCTAAGAAATAGAAGAGCCAAAGATCTGTCCTAGAGAGAGATATCAGGCCCGGAAGACTTCAGGAGTTGACATGAGAATTCCACCAAACCATCAAAGAACAGAGGATTTCTTTGTTATACATACTGCCCACAGCAAAAACAAAAGGAAACAAAAAGATAAAGATAAGAAGCTTCCCATTTCATTCTGAGACCAACAATAATCCTGATAACAAACCAAATGGAAAGCATTCCCCCTCCATCAAAAACAAAACAAAAACCCACAAGAAACAAATCATATTTATGAACATAGGAAGTAAAAAACCTCAAATACATACAGTATTAGCACAGAACATGGTGGTATAGTAAAGGATTATTACATCATGACTAAGAGTTTATTGTGGGAATACAGAACAGCTTCAACATTATGATGTCTATGAATACAAATCACCATCCTATCCATTTATAGGAAACATAAACCAAATGATTATGTGAGGTTGAAAAGTACACTTAACAAAATTTAATTCCATTCCTATTAAAATGCCTTAGAAGGACACCTGGGTGGCTCAGCAGTTGAATGTCTGCCTTTGGCTCAGGGCGTGATCCTGGAGTCCAGGTATTGAGTCCCATATTGGGCTCCCTATGAGGAGCCTGTCTCTGCCTCTGTCTCTCTCTCTGAGTCTCTCATGAATAAATAAAATCTTTAAAAAAAATTGAAAAATAAAAGCACCCAAAACCTAATCCACAAATATAATGCAATAGAAACAATTAATGCAATTTACCAAAAGAAAAAAAAATCTAGATTTCATCTATGGCAAAAATCTGTGAATAGTAAAGGTTTTCTGAAAAAGAAAGAAAAATGATAGTAATTGAGATAAATGCAGAGATCAGTGCCAACACACTTTAATTCCTTCTCTCTGACACCTAACACTCCTTTCTTTTGTTCAGCAACTATAAATGAGTTCTCTCAATGAAGTGCACTCACTATATGATGTGACTACTTTGTATTTTGATACATTTCCTTCAAACGTAGATCCTAAATTTTGCAGCTTTTCCCATCAGTCCCTGCACTTCACACTTAGTCTTCCGAGTACATTTTAATATATGATTGCTTAGAATTAAAGCAGATAATTACCCTGTCTCCTTTGACACTCAAGAATTCATAGAATTTGACCTGGTGCCTTTGTGTCAGCTAGAAAATACAAAAACACGAATAATGCTGAAACAAAGCATTTATAACACTCACAAAACTCCACTGTTTTACAGGAGCATGGTTGCCAAAATTAGAAAAATCCATTGTCTTACCAGTTTCCCTGAACACATATATTTTTCCACTTTTAAATTTAATAATTTCTGTGTGTACAAAAGAAATAAAGGAGAGTAGAAAAAGCCATCACCCCAAATAACAAATAATTCAATCAAAAAACAGGCAGAAGACATGAACAGACATTTCTCCAAAGACATACAAATGGCCAACAGACATGAAAAAATGCTCACATCACTTGTCATCAGAGAAATACAATTCAAAACCACAATAGGTATCACCTCACACCAGTCAGAATGGCTAAAATTAACAAGTCAGGAAACAACAGATGTTGGCAAGGATGCAGAGAAAGGGGAACCCTCTTGCACTGTTGCTGGGAATACAAGCTGTTACACCCACTCTGGAAAACCGTATGGAGGTTCCTCAAAAAGTTGAAAATAGAGCTGCCCTATGACCCAGCAATTGCACTACTGGGTGTTTACCCCAAAGATACAGATGTAATGAAATGCTGGGACACCTGCACCCCAATGTTTATAGCAGCAATGTCCACAATAACAAAACTATGGAAACAGCTCAGATGTCCATCAACAGATGAATGGATAAAGATGTGGTATATATGTACAATGGAATACTACTCAGTCATCAAAGAAAATGAAATCTTGACATTTGCAATGACGTGGATGGAACTAGAGGGTATTATGCTAAGAAAAATAAGTCAATCAGAGAAAATTATCATCTCACTCATATGTGGAATTTAAGAAAAAAACAGAGGCTCATGGGGGAGGAGAGGAAAAAATAAGATGGAATCAGAGAGGGAGACAAACCTTAAGAGGCTCTTAATCATAGGAAACAAAGTGAGGGGTGCTGGAGGGAAATGGGTGGGGAATGGGCTAACTGAGTGATGGGCATTAAGGAGGGCATGTGATATAATGAGTACTGAGTGTTATATAAGACTGATGAATCACTTCTACCTCTAAACCTAAGAATACACTATATGTTAATTGAATTTAAATAAAGTTTAAAAAAGCTTCTAACAATAGTTAAAAACAAAACAAAACAAAAAAACCCTTAAGTTCAAAAAAACAAAAAGAAGAAAAAAACTAATCACTTCTTTTTTAACTACTTTTTAAACATTAGTTTTCCTCCTAAATATGTCAGTTTCTTCTTTCATCAGTCTACAGGTACTCTCTGGGTGGGCTCCAGCTTCAAGTATTTCTCACAAACAGCTTTCAAATCTACAATTCTGTACAAATCACCCTTTCTCCTGAATTCCAGACCACCTAGCTATCTGCATCCACCAGCACAACCCACAGGTTGATTAAATCAATAACATTCTGCTTCATTCCCTAAAATCTTCTGCTCCTCTCCTGCCCTTCCTTTCCTGGAGATGCACCATAATCCCCTATTCATTCAAACAATATTTGCTGAGCACCTGCTGAGCCCCAATCACAGTTCCTGAGGTTTGGCACAACAGGAACCAAAACAAAGGTCCCTGTCTGCAACAGGCTTCTATTCTACTGAGAACAGGTAGGTAACAAACAGAGTAAGTGATCTGGTATGTCAGAAGGCAGGAACAAATAGAACAGAATAAGTGAGACTTGAGGAAGCCTTGCTTGCTTGTGTGCTTGCTTGCTTATTCATTCATTTATAGAGCTAGCACAAGTAGGGGGCAGAGGGAGAAGGAGAAGCAGGCTCCTGGCTGAGCAGGGAGCCCAATGTGTGTCTTGATCCCAGGACCCCCCAATCATGACCAGAGCCAAAGGCAGATGCTTAACCAACTGAGCCACCCAGGTGCCTAAGGAGAGGCTATTTTAAAGAGGGTTGTCAGATACATCTCATTGGTGTAATTTGAAGAAGGTTAAGGAAGTTAGTGTGTGGCTGTCTAAAGAAAGACTGTCTCAGATGAAGGAAGAGTAAGTGCAGATGCCCAAGGCAAGAACATTCTTTTGCACACTTGAGAAGAGCAACTGGCTGCATCATAGTAAATGGGGGAGGCCAGGGAGTTCATGGGGGTGAGAGTAGTAAGAGATGAGAGAGAAGATGGAGGTCCAGGTCACATGGGGCCCTAAGGGCTATTGGGAAGACTTTGACCATTGCATGGCTTTGAACAGAGACATTATGTAATCTTACTTATCTTTGAAAAGTTCACTGACTGCTCTGTTGAAATTAGACCTTAGTGAGGCAAGAACAGACCTCACTAGCTAGTTAGTACACAATTACTACAATCCAGCTAAAAGCTAGTGTAGTTTGGGATGCCATCATCTCTCTTAGCCAAGCTGGGAACCTGAGGGAGTTTCCTCTTAGGCATTCCCTTCTCCCACTTTCCAAACCATCTCCCCACCTGCTTCCAACACACACACCTGGATTTGATTCCAAATATGAGCCACTGCCCTCCGCCTGTTACCTCAGCCTCCATTCAGGCCCATCTGGACCACTGAAATGGCCTAACTGTCCTACCTCTGGCTTATCCTCAGGGTGTCCTTCTAATCACAGGGATCTTAGTCTGAGATGCATACCCAGACTTCACTAGATCTGTGACATTGAGAAAAGTACATTTCTATTTGCACTAAAACATCTGACTGAAATTGAGCATTTCCTTTGATTATGAATGTAAGAAACAAACAATAGTATTAGAGGAACTCATGATAGTCATTAATAGAAATTACAGATATTTTCATATCACATTACAGTTGAAACATGTACCTCATCATCTATAATCATTACTTTGAAATTATGATAATTACTAGGTCTTCCGCTAGATCTTTTAAAAATGTACTAATAGAATATCATAATTAAGAAATATTTGTAATTCAACCTGACTGGATTCCTTTTAATTCCTATGTATTCCCAACCGCCACTGCTCCTGGCACTTGGCCTTTTCATTCCTCTGGGCATTTTGCTCCTTACAGTCCCTTTTCCTTTTCCTTTTTTTTTTTTTTTTTTAAGTAGTCTCCACACCCAACATGGGGCTTGAACTCAGGACCCTGACATCAAGAGTCACATATTCTACTGACTGAGCCAGCCAGGGGCTCTTGTTTCTGTTTCCTGCAAGGCCTACCCACCCATGGAAAATTCCTGCCACATCTTCAAAACTCATCCTTTTCCAGTATTGCCTCCTCTCAAGGCCAAATTAGTTTTCCCTTCATTCACATTTCCAATGCACATTATACATGTCTTTTCACATTCTATGGCAGTCTTGGTTGACTTGCTTGCCTCTCTTGCTCAACAGTAATACCTCATGGGAAGAGACCATCTTAATTACTCTGGAATCTCTAGAAGCCTTTAACAGATACTTCATAAAAATGGCTAGTTGAATTGAACAAAATACCTTTTAAGAAAATTGATCTGAGATCAGGACTTACTTCTTTAATTTATGAGAACATGATGAAATAGGCCAAGATTTTCCCCTCAGTCTTCTGATAGTCCTCAGCTTAAGATCATGAAATTCCATTTACTTATAGATAAATCTGCTTGCAAGTCCCCCACTAGAAGATATTTGTAATATATATATCTGACAAAGGATTCCGAACCACCAAAAAAAGACTCCTACAAATCAATAAGAAAAAGCCAACCAAGTTTTTGGGCAAAAAGCTTGAACAGAAACTTGAAAAGGAGGATAAACACATGGGGAATAAACAGGAGGCAAACTCCAACCGGACCTTATAGGACTCATCAGGGAAATGCAAATTAAGACCACAACAGGAGGGGTGCCTGGGTGGCTCAGTGGTTGAGCATCTGCCTTTGGCTCAGGTCACCATCCCAGGGTCCTGGGATGGAGTCCCTCATTGAGCTTCCTGCAGGGAACCTGCTTTTCCCTCTGCCTCTCTCTGTGTCTCTCATGAATAAATAAAATTGAAAAAAAAATATTTTTTCTATACCCACAATATAGAGAAATTTACCCATGTTTTCTTTAGTATTACTGTGGTTTGACCATTTTACATTTAGATTCCTGGTGCATTTAAACTTTATTCTTGTGTGTTCTGCGAAGAAAGGATCTAATTTATCTTTTTCTAAAGGGCTATCCAGTAGTATTGTGGTATCAACCCACCCTCATTAAAAAAAAATTTTTTTTTACCTCATGATTTGAAAAATCATCTTTATCATATACTTGACTTCCTTACATACTTAGGACTATTCTGGATTTCCCATTCCATTGATCACTTTAATTCCTGTTCCAGTGGCACATGGTTTTAAGAATAAAAGCTTTTTGTATGTTTTACTTATCTAATAGGACTAGTCCCTTCCCCTTATCCCATCACAGGTCTTCCTCTTCAAGCCTTCTAGCTCTTGTTGTGTACTTATTTTCCTACATGAATTCTGGTAGTAACTTATTTAGCTCCAGGGAAAAGAAAAAAACCCAAACCTTGTTAGTAATTTTACTGGGATCACATTAAATTTATAGAAAGAACTGATATTTTGATGACAATTAAATGTTCTAACCACAAGCAAGGATAATCTTTCCTTTTATTAGAGTTTTCTTTTGTTAAAGAAATAATTATTTGAGGTAAGTATATTAAAAAACTGAACCAGGAATGCCTGGGTGGCTCAGTGGTTGAGCATCTCACTTTGGCCTAGGGAGTGATTCTGGAATCCGAGGAATGAGTCCCACATCGGGCTCCCTGCATGGAGCCCACTTCTTTCTCTGTGTGTCTCTCATGAACAAATATATAAAATCTTTAAAAATAATAAAAAATAAAAATTAAATAATAAAAAAGAAATAAATAACTGAACCAGAGATAATTTCCATGGGACAGGTAAAACAAGCACAAAGTCTGTCTTGCTTTCTTCCCAATAAAGGAGAGAAGCAATTCTAAAACAACAATATTATCAATTATCTTTGTGCTCAGGAATTGTAAGCATCTTGGTCTATAGCATTCAATCAGCTAGATATCACTTCTTTGCATGTGCTCTGGGTAAATATGAAGAGTAGTTGCTTCTAGGTATAAATAATAAGCCTAATCACTGTAAGACTTATTTTTGTTGGTTTTTAAAGAGGTCCTGGATCCCCTTGAGAATCTAAAAGCTAGACTCCCTTTCTCCCCAAATACATAAACTCACAACATTTTTCATGTAAAGGAGTGGTGAGAGACTCCCTGAAGCTGTCTTGAATGATCGTTTTGAACCTTTGCACTGTGAATTATGTATTACAGGCTTACAAACCTAGTGCTGCATAGGAAATATCCAAGTTTGGGCATTTTACACACTGACTTTATTTACTTTTTTAAAAATTATATTTATTTATTTGACAGAGAGATAAAGTTAGAGAGCACAAGCAGAGGGAATGGCAGAGGAAGAAAGAGAAGCAGGCTCTCCGATGAGCAGGGAGCCTGATGCGGGGCTCGATCCTAGGACCCTGAGATAATGACCTGAGCCAATGGCAGACGCCTAACTGACCGAACCACCCAGGCGCCCCTACACAATGACTTTAATACATGTTCTCATTCTTCCCTATTTCTTCTGAGAGATTTTTAGTTTAACATAATCTGGTTCTGAGCAAGTTTTAATTTGGCACGTATATATAGCCCTTCCAAGAAGATTGTAGTGTTATACCTATAAAAGTAGGAGGAAAAAGAATAGGTATCTACCTTCCTCCCCTGGTAGTTAATCTGATTTCATACCAAAGATCTAAACTTTAAATTCTGAAGGATTTCTATGTTGAGAATAAAGTACTTGATGCTACACCCATACATATTCTGAACACTACAGAAGAGGAAGCTGTGTTTGGGGAAGGCCGATGTCTAGTGTTTAATGTCCTTGAGGTGTGGAAATCTAGAAACTGTAGAGCTGACAATTCGGGGAGACAAAGGCAGGAAGGAAAATGACAGAATTGCTGCTGACATCACTAGTATCCTTCAGAATCTCGAACCCAAAATTCAGATGCAACAGTAGGGGGCAAGAATAAGACACCCTTGGAGTGGGGACATGGGGTGACTGAGTGACAGACAGGTCCTAAGGAAGGCACTTGATGGGATGAGCACTGGGTGTTATAGTATATGTTGGCAAATTGAATTTAAATTTTAAAAATGTACAAATGATCAACCATAAAAAAAAAAAAAAAAAAGACACCCTTAGAATTCTCAGCCAGGTGATCATAACCTGGGGACATTTCCACTTGATATCACATTCTGAGAACTTGTGTAGTGTGCCTGTGGGGGAGATAAGGCTGTTTACCACCAGTTTGGAATTTTATTCTGAGACAAAGGGAAGCACTTCAGTGGAGCTGCTTTTTGGGTAAGTCATTCTGGCTGCTGGACAGTGGAATCAGGGTGGAGAGATCTAAAGCAAGAAGACGAATTAGGAGACAGGAGACTGTATCAGAGCAACATTGAGGGCCTTACAAGCCAGTGGAGGTAGGTGGAGGTAGGGTAGGGTAGGGTAAGGTTGCATTGGGGGAACCTATCTGGGATGACAAGAATGTGGGAGTGTCAGGCCTTAGAGATGGCACCCTGTGAATCCCTCTCTCTCTTGCCAAATGATCTCTTCCAAAGATATTTTTCCATCCCCTGCAGAAAGGAACAAGATGTTCTTCAGTCCCAAGTGCTAAGGGTGTGAAGACACACATGATAAAGAAGAGAGAACATAGGAAATAGACATGACAGAGGTGTTTGCTAGTGCTCAGGTGGTAATCATATTGGAATATATAAATATATTAAAATCAACATGTTGGGGACGCCTTGGTGGCTCAGCAGTTAAGCATCTGCCTTCAGCTCAGGGCATGATCCTAGAGTCCTGGGATCGGGTCCCACATCAGGCTGTCTGCATGGAGCCCTGCTTCTCCCTCTGCCTGTGTCTCTGCCTATGTGTGTGTGTGTGTGTGTATGTGTCTGTATGTCTCATGAATACATAAATAAAATCTTTAAAAAAATAAATCAACATGTTGTACACCTTATACAATGTTATATAACAACTATATTTGAATAAAAATAAACTTTAAAAAATGTACTGAGGCCAATGTTATAACTGTGTTCAGTGATTCTTGAGACACAGGCTTAACTCAGGTTTTCATTGGTCCAAGGCTGGACATGCTTGTGCTAACACTGTGCATTTGTGCAGTGTGTTTTTACTTTCAAAATACTTCAATTTTCATTCTTTTACTCCCCCAAAATAACTTTATTCTTCCCACTGGGTCCACTGTTTGGGACCATATTAAAACCATTTGCCAAATGGTTATGCCATAGTTTGAGTTTCCCAAAGTACTACGGCTTCTGAGGATCTGACCAAGTTTATTATACTTAGTAATAATACATATAGTAAAGTGCATAAAGTCCCTAATCTTAAGCATATAGTTTGAATTTTTACATATGTATAGATAACCACCATTGAGATAAAACTATAGAATATTTCCTGTATCCCATGAGATTCTCTTATGTGCTTCTCATTCTATTTCCTGAAGCATTAATCACTATTTTGATTTTCATAAACACCTTTTACTTTTGCTTGTTCTTAAACTTTATATAAACAGAATTATATACTACAACTGTTTTGTGTCAGGCTTTCATAAACACAGTATCTGACATTTCTCCATCTTGTTGCTAGAGCCAATTATTTCTTTTTTTAATTGATGGGTAGTATTCCATGATATAAATGTGTCACAATTTATTTGTTGATAAACATTTGGGTTGTTCCATCATTTGGATATTATGAATAAAGCTGCTTTGAATATAATGTACAAATGATAGAACATTTGCATTCATTTTTGTTAGAAATAACAATAGAATTGCTGTTTCATAAGCAAATGCACATTTAACCCTAGTAGAAACGAACAAATGATCTTCCAAAGAGTTTATGTCATTTTGCACCCTCCATTAGCAATATGGAGATCTACATCCTTAAAAAGACTCAATATTTTCAGTCTTCTAAATTTTAGTCTTTCTGGGATGAGAATAGTAGTGTCCTGTTGTGGTCTTTTTTTTTTTTTTTTTTTTAAGATTTTTAAATCTCTCCTCCCGGAAGCCTGCTGTGGGACTCACTCTCAGGGCCCCAGGATCACAACCTAAGCCAAAGGCAGATGCTTAACCACTGAGCCACCCAGGTGCCCCAGATATCTAAATTTTTCAATCTATTGAGACTTACATTGTGGTCTATATAGTCGTCCTGGAAAGTGTCCTGTGTGCACTTGAGAAGAATGTGTCTTCCATTGTTTTTGGGTAGAGTGTTTTGTATGTGTCTGTTAGGGCTAGTTGGTTCATTGTGTTGAGTCCTTTATTTACTTGAAGAGGAGAAGGGGGTTGTAATGGATGAAGAGTTGGAGATGGAGGAGAGATGGAAGCAATAGGACTAGGGGGAGGATGGATGGAGGGAGCATGATTGGGGAGGAGGATTTAAAGAAAAGCAAGCAACCTCATGGCTTGTCAGGATTCATTTTTTATTTGATGTTGTTACTACTACTACTAATCACCACTATTAATAATAATAATGCAGTTAGCACAAGCTTGGTCCAAAGAAGAAACTTGGTATACAATATTTAGTATTTTCTTTTAAATTGATGTGATGATTTCTTTACACAGAGAATGTGCTCATTCACTGGTTTAACCATTTGTCACACTGTGCTGGGTGATGCTGAGGACACGGTAGTGACCGTGACAGCCCACGTCCCTCATGGGGTTCACCATTTAGTCAATGGAACCTCCCTGACAGACCTATCCCCAGACAGTAACAACCCAGAGTTGGCAGGGCTGGGATGGGGGAGCATAGTAGGATGGGACAGAAAAAATAAAAACAAAAAAACATACATGAAGATAGAGAGAATAGCACAATGGATACTCATTTACCCATCAGCCCTAGATTCAGGACTTGCAAGATTTTGCTACCCTTGCTTCATCCAATGGAGCAGTACTTATCATCTTTAACATCACACACAAAAATCAACACAAAATGGACCAGGGACCTAAATGTAAGACACCATGTAAAAAAACTCCTAGGAAAAAGATAGACAAAACTTCACGAAACTAGATTTGACAGTGATTTCTCAGATATGACATTAAGGCATAGGGAAATAAAGAAAAAATAGAAAAACTGGGTTTCATGAAAATTAAGACACTGTGTGCATTAAAAGATACTATTCACACAGTGAAAAGATAACCCAGAGAATGGAAGAAAATATTTGCAAATCATATATCTAATAAGAGATTAATATCCAAAATATATAGAGATTTTTATAGATATATATACATATAAATATATAGTTTATGAAATATGTCCTATAAGATGTACATTTTTTCACTGTAACATAGAAATTGTAAATAATCGATTAAAGTGCTGCATTTTGATGAATTTTTTCCAGCCATTTTTAAAGAGAAAACTAGGAATTGAGTATTTTGTGTACGGTATGTTTCCTTCCTCCTTCCCTCACGTCCTCCCTATTTAATTTTCATTTGTCATGAGGTTTTTGGATCTGCCATCGATCTACTGGAGATCATGCCCCACGTCATAGAGAATAAAGCTGATGATTGTACCAGTCTTAAATTATTCATGATTCAATAAAATTGATGCTTATTTATTAAAAAAAAAAAAAAGTCAGGGTGGATGTGGGCCCACATCTTCCTGAAGCCTCAGGAAGGCTATCTATCTATATCTATCTATATAGATATAGATATAAACATATCTTTCATAAACATATATATAGAATTTTAGGAGTTCAACAAAATTCAACAAGAAAAAAACAAAAAACCCAATTCAAAGACTGGGCAAAATACCTGAATAGACATTTCTCCAAAGATGTACAAATGGCCAATAAGCACGTGAAAAGACGCTCAGCATCACTAATCATTAGGGAAAGGCAAATCAAAACCATAATAAGATATCGCCTCACAGCCATTAGACTGGCTACTATCAAAAAAAGATACTTCGTGAAGTGCTGGTTAGGATGTGGAGAAACAGGAACCCTTGTGTACTGTTGGTGAGAAAGTAAAATAGCATAGCTGTTATGGAAAACAGTATAGCAATTCCTGAAAACATTAAAAATAGAATTACCTTATGATCTAGCAATTCCACTTCAGGGTATATAGTCAGAGGAATTGAAAGCAGGGTCTTGGAGAGATCTTTGTACACCTATGTCCTTAGCAGTATTCACAATAGCTAATGTGCAAGCAAACCACGTGCCCATTAATAGATGAATAAACAAAATGTGGCATATCCATACAATGGAATATTATTCCACCTTAAAAGGAAGGAAATTCTGCAACATACTACAACAGGGATGAACTTTGAGGACATCATGCTGAATGAAGGAAGGCAGTAATAAAAAGACAAATACTGTATGATTCCACTGAGGTACTTGGAGTTGTCAACACCATAGACACAGACAGTATAGTGGTAGATGCCAGGGGCTGGTTGCTGGGGACCTGGGGGACAACGTGCTACTGTTTAATGAGTACAGAATCTCAGTTTTATAAGATGAAAGAGTTATTAAAATGGATGATAGTGATGGTTGTGATGGTTGCACAGTTCAAATATATTTAATCCCACTGAACTGTATACTGAAAAATGGTTAAGATGGTAAATTTCATACTATATATATTTTACCATAATAAAAAAAACCCACTGAATTGTAGATTTTTTTTTGAATTGTAGATTTTAAAGGGTGGATTATATGATAGGTGACTTTTATCAAGACAGCTGTAAATACACTTAAAATGGCCCAGAAGGGAAGACTCTTCCTCACAGCTGATCTTGCTTAATTAAATGTGGAGGCAGTGGTGTAAAATTGGAAAATGACCATTTTGCAACCATCGTGGAAAAGATCAGTTTGAACAATCTTAGATTAATGAGAATGGATGCTAAATGTAGGAGAGAAAGCTTGATGAGGAGCAGGGTATTTGGATGAATTAACTGTCTTTTCAAAGACTGTTTATTGATTCCAAGTGTACAAGTAATAAATATACAGAGAAGAAATAAACAATGACTGGGTGGTTAAAATCATTATCACCTAGTAGATGCAGACAAATACCATATGACTCCAGATGTGAATCTGGAGAGAACACAAAATCATCAATCTAATAATCCAGCCAGAGATGTATAATTTGAATTTAATCATGAGGAAATACCAGATGAACCAATTAAAGAACGTATAAAATAAATAATCTACATTCTTAAAAAATGTCAAAGTCGTGAAAGACTAAGGAATTATTCAAGATTAAAGAAGACTAAAGAGACAGGATATAATTTTACGGGGAGAGTAGAATATTATTTGGACAACTGACAAAATTGGAATCAGATTGTTGATTATTTTAACAAGATTAAATTTCTGGAATTTGTTAATTTTATTGTGGTTATTTAAAAGAATATCTTTGTTCTTAGGAAATATACACTGAAAGTGCATGATACTTGCTACGTACTCTCAAATGATCCAGAAAAAAATGAAATAGCACGGAGGGGTGTGAGGCAGAGAGAATGATAATGCAAATGTGGCAAATGTTGAAAAACTGGTGTATCTGGGTACCAGATATACAGAAGTTCTCTGTACTATTCTTACAATGTTTCAGTAAATAAAAGTTTAATAACAGAATGTTTGTAAGAAGTGCTCATTAAAGACACAAAATCGCATTGTTAAATTCATTTGCCTTTCACATGTGAGTCCCAGAGCAGTTTTGTTTAGGATAAACTTTGCCAGGAAAATCTTAGTTGCAACTCACACTATCTCTGTGCCACAGAAACCTTATCAGCAGACAGTGGAAACACCAGGAGGTTTACAGATGTTTTCTGGGACTTCAAGAAAGGAGTGGAGTTACCCTGGGAAAATCGCAGTGACTATCAAATTAGAACAGTAGTAAATAGGACAAAGAAAAATGAACAAATGAAGGGTAGGCTAATCCCTCTGAGCGAAGCTGGGGTCAGTCCCACTTTCAGAAGCTTGGGGACTGTGATTCTACAACCATAACATCCTACTCCTTCTGGAACCTTCTCCTTTCACTGACAGGTGAGGGAATTCAAATTCCTGCTTCCTCAACAGAAAAGGGGGTGGGGAAAAGGAGAAAGACTTTCTTTCAGGTTCCAAACGGTAAATCAAGTATATTTTCTATCCAGCCTCAAGAGTCAAGGCTATCAGATTCCTACCCCCTACCCAAAATAAACTTCTCACCTGAATCTTAATCCTTTGGACAGCAAAGCTTTTCATTTGTGACAAAATCTTCAAATGTGAATAATTGGCCAGGGTAACACAAACATGCAAATGTATTTATGCTAAAGTGTGATCAGTTAACTAATCAGTATAACCCATAATTGTAAAGGACAAACAAAACCAAAACCAAAACAGAAAGGAATTGGGTTTTCTTGTTTTGGAAAAAAGAGGAATTGAGAAAAAGAAAGGGAGACATTCCTGAGATGTAAAGACTGGGAAGAAAGAGGAAAGGAGTAATCCCCACAACCATTATCATTTGCTAGAAAGTTTATCCTCAGATTCCTGGCGAACCACAGCACTTGAGAGGATAGTTGTTGTTAACCAGCAGGGCACACCTGCTTGCAGTGCATGATTTGTGATGTCTGTGGGCAACCCTCTCGGGTTCCCTCCCTCCTCAGGAGCTTTGACTAGCATTTTGCTATTGCTCAAAAAACCTTGCTTTGCTGTCCACAAAAAAAAAAAAAAAAAAAGATTTGTGACGTTTGCTTATCCTACTAATTTCATAACAGAGGTCAGGATTTGGAGGATTTTTCTGAATCAAAGTATGGGTGTTGAAGTTGCCTCCGTTTCTCAGTCTTTGAAGAGGAAATAATTTTATTTTGTAAAATCTACCCCACAAAATTGTTGGGATTGAAGACAGTTTCTGTTAAACTCTTTAAGGAAAGAAATAATATAGCACCAATTCAAAATGATATATTTTTTCTATTCCAGGGCCCTGAGCAAATTCGGCTTTAGCATTTCACTTTAAACCTTGTGTCACTCACCCCAGTATTATCCAATTGTTTGCAGATAGGTAATGTTTTTATTAACACATCATACAAGTCTTCTCCCTTTCTACCTAGCAAAATGGGGTTTCTTGGTTGACTAGTGGTCACAATGTCAAATTCTATGGGGCCCAGCCATGTAACACAATTCCGTGGCGTTGGCTGACAGGAGGTGAGCATTAGGGACTGGTGACAACTGAGTCAGTGGAGGTAGCATGCTCTGCCAGTTGGCCTTCATGATACAAAACATGTCTAGGCAAGTGGGTCAGTCTTGCCTCCTCCAGATTAGAGGATGTCTAAATTCCCTTTTAGTTCCCAAACCCTGTGATCGATTATTTTGAAATTTTATATTTGGCATGGTAGCTAGCTTGGAGCTCCTTTGTCAGTATTTATTAACCTGCACGGCTCTTGCTGATCATCTATCATTGCAAAATCATTGGACTTTACGTAGTAAAGTGGTTACTACTGAATTGAAAAGTTCACATAACATCTTTCATGTTTTTGCAGAACTTTGCCCCAAAGCTTGAATTCTGCTGTCTCTCTTAAAGGACCAAGCTACTGGTTACAAAATGTCAAGTTATAGATTATTTTTTCACAGTGACCTTTTAACATAACAATGTATACAGGCCTGGTTCACCTCTCCCAAGGTTGCACCAAATCTCTGCTTTATCTCCCTGGAATATTCCAGATCTCTCTTACCTCATCCCATTACAAAGCTGAGCCCTCCATCCAGCTTAATCTCTTCAACCTCTTCACCCCACCACATACCCCCATACACCCTCATCTCCCTTTCACTCCTCCGCTTCTCTGGACACATACCTCCTATCCCTTCTACCAAGGCCAGAAGCATTCTCTGCCACAGAAGACAAAACCGGGGTCTGGAGACAACAGCTAGGCCCATCTAGATTGCTGCTTCTGGTGTAAATAGGCAGAGGGCGGGGTCTGTGGTAGGAGCAGCCAGAAGGAAGTCCCTAAAGGGGGAGGCCTGGGGCCCTGGCTTACTGGAAGAGGGGGCCCTTGGACTGTGACAGCCTGGCCCACCCCAAATAGTTTTGTTGTTAAGGCCTGGTTCCTGATGATATTGCAGTCTGATTCCTTCAACCTACAGTAAAGGAGTTGAGGCTGTTTTTTAATGAGATAATGATAATGATCATGATGTTGAATCAGGTTGATATCTGCCGCACAAGAACTCAGAACTCCAAGTTTCTAGAGCTAGTGAGTGGCCGACCAGCCCCCAGGGTGCTATATTGCTGGCAGCTGATCCCAAAGAAAGGCAGCAGGTGTCCTTAAGTTCAGAATCCTGGTCTGAGAATAGCACCTGAAAGACTGCAGCTGTAACTAGTGAGGTTTCTGTTCCTCATATATGCGCATTTGTACGTTATTTTAGGTCCACGACGATGGACAGGCTCCTTTGACTCCTGTTACAGCTTGCTGCTCTGCAGCCCTGGAATCCCACTGTGTTGTGGCTTCCAAGGCCTTTCCTGTTCTGTCCCTGCCAGCATCTCAACTTTATCCCCAGTCACATGACCTCTTCCACTGTGGTCCAGCTACTCTGTGTTCTCAACATATCATATCCTCTAAATAAGCCAAATCCTGCCCTGGGACTTTTGCACTGGTTATACCTGCTGCTGGAACACTCATCCCACTGTTAACTGCTCTTCCCTTTTATAGATATCTGGCTCCTCATCATTCATTAGCTTAGTGATAAGAGTCTTTCTAAGGAATAGCCAAGACTTTCCCCTCAATCACCAGACACTGCTTTGTTTTTTTTTTTTGTTTTGTTTTTTAATTTTTATTTATTTATGATAGTCACAGAGAGAGAGAGGCAGAGACACAGGCAGAGGGAGAAGCAGGCTCCATGCACCAGGAGCCCGATGTGGGATTCGATCCCGGGTCTCCAGGATCGCGCCCTGGGCCAAAGGCAGGCGCTAAACCGCTGCGCCATCCAGGGATCCCCCACTGCTTTGTTTTCTTCAGAACTATTAGCACTACCTGAAATTATTAAGTGTATTTGTTTACTTGGGTCTTTCTCTCCAGGCCGCTCCCCTCACTAAATTTTAAGTGCCCCAAGGCAGAGTTGGGCCTCTATGTATTGGCCCAGAGTTGGCCTAACGTATTGCTCATAACGTTATCCTACCTCCAAGATTTTTTTTTTTGAGATTTTATTTATTTATTTATTCATGAGAGACACAGAGAGAGGCAGAGACACAGGCAGAGGGAGAAGCAGGTTTCATGCAGGGAGCCCAATGTGGGACTCGATCCTGAGGCCCCAGGATCATGCCCTGGGCTGAAGGCAGGTACTAAACTGCTGAGCCAACCTGGCATCCCCCCTCCACCTCCAAGATCAATACCTGACACACAGTAGGTGTTTACTGTATGTGCATGGACTAAATGAGTGGGATACAGTTCATTCATTGACTAAGTATTATTGTAAGTATACTTAATGTGTGCCAGGCACTGCGCTGAATGCAGAGGATACAAGAACAAACAAGACAGGCAAAGCCTCCCCCAAGGAAGCTTCCCATCTAAAAGGGAAGACAATCATTAAAATAATAATCTATTGATTGAAAATATATCTTAAAAAACAATAAACAAGGAATTGCTTGTTTTTTCACAGGTTACTATGAATGTACATTTCTGAAGTGTTGGTGGGGGAGACAAACTGTTGCTCACAGAACCCAGAATTCTCAGGAATCCAAACCAAATTTATGAAATTGATAAAAGGATTTATCCCTGGAAACTTCATGGGATCCCATAGAGCAAATGACCTATTTCTAGTTCTCAGACTAATTTTTTGCTGAGGAGTCTAATCAAGACTACCCTGTGGCACCAGCATATTTGTCAGGCTCAGTGAGTTTAATTTGAGAATGACCTTTGAATCTATGTTTCAACATCAAAAGAATTCAGATTCTGGGGATGTCCCAGGGCTCTAAGTGTCCTTTGGAGCTTGTAAAAGAGATCTGGTGCAAGGCAGGGATTGCAATGGGCCAATAGGGCTTCCTCAAAAGTTTCAGAAGGGAAGTTGGGACCATGTGACTTTCCCATGGAAGTCACACACTAGTAATTTGGTTGAAAAGCTCCTGTTTTCCCTAGGCCACGTCTCTTCTTCACTCATTTTATCTCTTAGGCTCCTCAAAGCATTTGTTTTCATGAGCTCTGCTTCTAAACGTTGAGTTGCACATGCTGATCGTTTTAGGATTCTAAAATCCCTGGACATTTTCTGTTTAACAATAACTTATGATTTGGAGAAATTCAAATGCTAAATGCTGGTGATTTGGGTACCAAATCTAAACATCTCTAATACAAAGAGGTCCAAGATGCAAGGATGATAAATCTCAAATTCTAAACATTCACGAAATAAAACTTTTAGCACATTCTTTTGAATTTCCTCAGCAGGAACACATTTTATCCATTGCTGATTGTTTAGTTACTATGACTGCCTAATAAACCACCCTGAACTTTTTTTTTAAGAGTTTTTTTTTTAAAGATTCTATTTATTTATTGAGACACACAGAGAGAGAGAGGCAGAGACACAGACAGAGGGAGAAGCAGGCTCCATGCAGAGAGCCTGAGGTGGGACTCGATCCAGGGTCTCCAGGATCACACCCGGGGCTGCAGGCGGCGCTAAACCGCTGCGCCACTGGGGCTGCCCCCACCCTGAACTTAAGGTCATAAAATAATCATTGTATTATGATCACGGATTCTGTGCACTAGGAATTTTGACCCAGCAGAGAGGGGACAGGTTGCCTCTGCTCTGTGATTCTAGGTTTGCAGCTGGGAAGAAGGGTGGAGTGATTCAATGGTTGAAGTTTGGAATATGATGGAGACATCTTTACTCATTTTTTTTTTTTTAAGATTTTATTTATTTGTTTATGAGAGACACAGAGAAAGAGGCAGAGACACAGGCAGAGGGAGAAGCAGGCTCCATGCAGGGAGCCCAATGTGGGACTCGATCCCAGGACTCCAGGTTTACACCCTGGGGCAAAGGCAGCACTCAACTGCTGAGCCACCCTGGTGTCCCAAGAGACATCTTTACTCATATGTCTGGCAATTGATGTGGGTGATTGACTAGGCACCTACACATGGTCTCTCGATGTGGTCTCTCTGCACATGCTCTTTGGACCTCCTCATAGCATGGTAGCTGGATTCCAAGAATGAGGGTCACAAGAGAGTAAGACACAACAATAGAGTAAGGGTACACAACATAGGGTGCCTGGGTGGCTCAGATGGTTGAGTGTCTGCCTTCAGCTCAGGTCAGGATCTCAGGATCCTGGTATCAAGCCCCACGTCGGGCTCCCGGCTCAGCAAGGAGTCAGCTTCTCCCTCTCCTTCTGCCTTTCTCCCCTGCTCATGCTCTCTCTATCTCTGTCTGAAGCAAATTTAAAAAAAAAAAATCTTAAAAAAAAAAAGAGTGCCTGACATCTTTATAATCTGGCTCAAGATTTCATTGTAGGAAGAGTTTGTGGGATGGAATTATTGCAGGCATCTTCACAAAATACAGTCTGCCACAGGGATAGATTTGACTTTCAAAAATAGCTAAAAGTCATTGGAGTTAAGTTTGATGAAAAATGTTAATGAGAGGTGCCTGGCTGCCTAGATCAATAGAACATGTGACTCTTGATCTCAGGGTTGTGAGGTCAAGCCCCATGCTGGGTTAGATTTTAAAAATGAGGAGTAAATAATTAGAACATTAAATAATAAAAAGACTTCCTTCTGTGGATTACATCCAGTCCAGAATTTTATTTCAACAGACCTCTTGGGGAACCTTTATTTTTTATTTTAATTAATTTATTTTTTAAAGATTTTATTTATCTATTCATGAGAGACACAGAGAGAGACAGGCAGAGACACAGGCAGAGGGAGAAGTAGGCTCCATGCAGGGAGCCTGACGTGGGACTCAATCCCAGGTATCCAGGATCACACCCTGGGCCGAAGGCAGGCACTAAACTGCCAAGCCACCTGGGGCTGCCCTTGGGGAACTTTTAAAACAACCAGTATCATTCTCCCCAATTACCATGACAGATCTGATTAGGCATTGCATTAAGTATATTATCTCCTAGGGGGAGTATTTGAAGACCTGACATGCAGGCAGGTAAATTCTTGCACTTGGGTTTATGAGGGAACAAACAAATAACCTCATCATCTTATATCTCATTTAGCCATCACCAAAAGCTACATTTTGATTTGGGTATAAATTCTGAGGTGCTAGCAACAATCAGTGCATCCCAAATGTTTCCCCAAATGTCTTCCAAAGCTATGTTGCAAGCATTAATTCTTAAGAGGTGAGAAATATTCTTCTGGAGATTAATAATTAATAATCTCTATAAGTATTAAAGGGTTCTCTACAAAGGAAACTAATTTGATATTGTTTAGCCAAGTGACAAAAACAAACAAAAAAACCCCTTCCCTTTTCAAGAAGATCCTATTAATATCCCTTGGAACAGGAATACTATGGAAAATACTGCCTGTGGCCTTGCCCCTAAAAATGTTTGGAAATAGCAAAAAAAAAGTACTGTTGATTTGCCATTTTCTCCCCAGCATTCACATTTAACTTCTGATTAAACCGGTGCCACTTGATCTGATTAACCTACGAGGATGGAGGACACCCAGGGCCATTTGATAAAGACTCATTAATATAACACAGTGGTACTGCCCAGGTTTGAGAGCCACTTTCACAAGTGTGGAATGCAATCTGGGGTATAGACTGTAAAAGAACCAAAGGGCTGGAAGAAGCCCTAGAGATCATCTACTTTAACTCCTTTATCTTAAAGATGAAAACTGAGGCTTACCTTTATTGGACGACTTCCCCAAGCAACATTCGTCAGTGCCAAACCGGAGCTGGAAGCCAAATGTAGTTTCCTAGAGTAGGTTTTGCAAGTATAAAAAAGCACATGTATGAGTCTTAGAGTAAGCCTGGATCATGTACCTCCTAGAAGCAAAAATTTGGAGTCAGAGCTTAGGATTCTCCGTCATTTATGAGCTAATTTTACGCAACTAACTCCCCTGCTCCAAGCATGTTATCTCATCTATAACTGTGAACGATATTGCACCTAGTTGCCTTACCAGCGTAGTTGTAAGGGTCAAGTGAGGTAATGTACTGCGTGAGGCTTATGCAAATATCGGTGGCAGATTGGTTTGCTTGGTCTCTGCTCATATGTAGTTCTCTGTGTTCCTAGAAATGTGACTCTGGACTCCTCAGTAATTTGATTGGTTTGAGATGTTGATAGACTCCCCAATGCAGTTAGTCATTTAAATTCACTGCTCTCTTTTTTAGCTCTTTGTGAATGACACAAAATAAATAATTGAGGGCAGAGCACAGAAGCACATTTCCAAAGATTATTAGAGATGAAACCCAAGATACCACTGATGTCTCCCCACTGTGCTTTAGGAGCAGGAGACTCTAAGGCTCATCTTGAAAAATTTGGGGCATAGGGAGGCCAGTAAGACAGGCCTTTTGCTAATGCTAATAGGGCTCAGGCAAGAGTAAAAACAGAGGCCCATATACCGTATGTCCCTGAATTCTACAGTATTCTTGCTTCGTGGGGAAGGGTACAGCAAGAAGAGGGCCAAGGCAGGGACCGTCTTGCCTGGGTCTGACCTGACAGTACTATGATTAGAAGTCTCTTACAAAAATGCCAATGAAGGATGACAAAGCTGTGACCAAAGGAATGAAAAGGAGACAGCAATGGGGAAGGTCACATAAAAAAGATTTTGTGATACTTAGAAACTACCAATATATGGGAGAACAAAAAGAAAGGAGGCAACAGAAGATGCCAAATGTTTCAGTCCTGGGTTATCGGTGGGGCCAGGAAGAACCTTCTGACACAGTTAATCTCAGATTTCTGTTAGCATGTACATTTTTCATGACTGAGCAAAATTCTTTCTCAAATATTTTCAGACAGAATTGTCACCCATTCATATGTGTTCAGAATAGTGCAGGTACTTAAGTATTTGCTCTAAGCACCAGATATAAGAACATGTTTGCTCAGAAATTTTTTTTCTTTTTCAGAAATTTTAATAGTAATATCTTAGAGCAACATAGCTCAGAAAAATATGTAATTTCTATTTAAATATTATGTTACCTCAAGTCATGCAAATAAATGTTGGCATAAATGCCTTTATGGTGAAGAATTTGGTCAGCTGCAAAATGGGGCTATTAAAATTGTTTTATCATCAATTTTTAGAATACACTTCTATAGTGGAATGGAGTGAGATTTTACTAAGTCTGAGACCTCAAAACTTTGAGATATGACCTTTCCTATTACAGATCAGTCCAGCTGAATCATAGGTAGAAATATATAGATGGAATATAATTATTCTAATTGGAATATGGCCATGATACCAGCTAGCCAATATTCTGATCATAAAAACAATGGTTATTTTTTTGTCTCATTGCTTTTTATGAGACATTGCAATAATAGTTTGTGCCAAATGACTCTGACAATGTAATAGAATTCTAGAGTTACTGTTCTAAACTTGTAATATAAGAAACACCTGTAATGTAAGAATGTCTTTCTTTAAAGGGATTCCATCAAACATTTGCTTGAAAGATAAAAGTATTTACTCTTATGAAACATCCTATTGATAAATAATAAGTTACAGAAGTCACATTGGTTTTTTTCCTAAAGAAGAGGGAATAACAAATGGTATATTTTTTAAATGGTCCAGTCTTGGGCAGCCCGGGTGGCTCAGGGGTTTGATGCCGCGTTCAGCCCAGGGCCTGATCCTGGGGTCCTGGGATCGAGTCCCACATCAGGCTCCCTGCATGGAGCCTGCTTCTCCCTCTGCCTGTGTCTCTGCCTCTTTCTCTCTCTCCTCTCTGCTGTGTTGCTCATAAATAAATAAAATCTTAAAAATAAATAAATAAATAAATAAATGGTCCAGTCTTTCTTAATATTGATAACTATGAAAGGAAACCACTTAAGTGGTTTTAAGTGTATCTTGGGATGAGGGCCCTTAGAGCATTGCAAATACCCTGGTAATCCACAGTGTGCCCCAAATCAGAGCCTGAGGAACAGGGAGCAGAACAGGCTGTAATTTGAGGGTGATTGGGTCCTCATCACCAACTTTAGGTGTTCTCTAGGCCACAGAACACTTTTGACAAACCCCAGATCTCAAATGGGGATGGGGGGTGGTGAAGACTAGGGTAGAGGTAAAAATGGTGGCTTAATCTCTAAGAACATATATCTGAATAGGTTCTTGCTCTTCAAAGGGCACTGAGAAGCAAGGGGGTAGAAGGCTAAGCAATTCTCCCTAAAACACCACTGAAATCTTAGGGACCCAGTCCGTCATGTGCTTCCCCCACTCTTGTTCTGAATCAGTTGAGAAATAGGCATGCAAAACTGGTAGGAATAAAATTACATTTTTTTCATTAATGATAAAGCTGGACTAGAGAACCCTGCTTGTACCTGGGACCAGGTAGGCCTTCAGTTCTACCTGTAGGTAGGGAAAGCTGTTCTGTAGAGCATACTTGACCTGCCTCTGCAGGAAAGGATTTCTACCCTCACTCCCTATCAGACTCAGAGAGAGGCCCAGAGAGACAGCCTCCGGAAGGTAGGCCTGCACCCCCATCCCAGGTCCACTTGCTTCACAGGAACAAAATCAGAGAGGAGGTGCAGGCAGGTCTCAGCTGGAGAGAATGAGCAAGCAGTGTGACCTTTACCCTTCTCCCTGGCCATTTCAGTCACTCCTCCCCAAAAGGCAGAGCTAGAAGCTACTTTCTCACTTTCCTGGAGAGGACAAAGTGTAGGCAGAAGTCACTATTTTAGAGGTCAATGATGGAACATGAGAAGAAGGAGAGAAGGGTTTCCTCAGCTGCCATGTGATTCAGTCTTATCCTAGCAGAAGAACATTCTAGAACAGGTGGGTCCTGGAAGTTATATTTTTACATAAACCCAAGTTTTAATCAGGCCAGAGCTAGGTAACACTCACTCCCTGTGGCTCACGGGTGGGTGAGTCGGGGGAGGCAGATGTAATTTGCAGTTAAGCATTTGCAACTGAAACTCTGAGATCAGTCCTGAAAAGGAGCCAAGGATTGCCTTCTGAGAGCCCTGCGGACTTGTTTGGAGGGAAAAAAAGAATGTGTATTTATTCTTATTTGAAGCTGCTCTGAGGAATGAAAGGTATCTCCCTTCTGGTGCTGTCAGTCAGGGGAAGAACAGCCTGGGGTGGATGTAGGGGTAGGAGGGGGAAACCTCGATATGTGTACGACATGGGTAAGGTTGAGTTCTGGCCAAAGTCTGAAAATTAGGTTCGTCTCTGGTATCCTCATTCTGCTTTTCGTTTGACCAAAGCCCTCCTGCATGAGTCGCTCATCTTCCCAATGACCACTTAACTTTAACTTCCACTTAAACTTGTCAAGCAAGCATTTCTTCATCCCTTCCAGGGCAGCTCGAGGGTAGATGGTAGGAGAAAAATGAATTAAAATCATGAGCAGTGAAGTGTGAGTCTTGGCCTTCCTTAGCCACCTTGGATGTATTTGTATTTTGAAAGAAAAGACTGGTGTACAGGTATCAATATCTCAGTGGTTTAAATTTCAGGCAGAATTATGAAGCTATTTCCTTGGGAATCAGGGGTGGAATTGTTCCCAGCACTGAGTGGACAATACAGCCTTCTGTGAAAACGTGGCATGAGTAAGGACCAGGCACAGACTCAGCAGAAGTCAAGAAGGATGAAGACAAATGACCATTGGTTGGCATAGAATGAGGTCATTGGGAGCAGAAAGGATTTGGGGAACAGTGGTAGCAGTGATGACAGACAATGATCAGGTAGTATGGATTCAGTTCAGCCAGTAATGTCCAGAATGAAATGTTTTAATTCTCTGGACATCTGCTCTGGTAAGTATACTTTGCCTTTTCTAAGCAAATCACTAGTCTTTTTTTTTTTTTTTTTTTTTTTTTTCCCAAACCACTAGTCTTGAACAAAGGAAATGCCAATGTATCCCTTTCTAGCTGCGGGACCCATGCTCTACCTTGATGGTGAGATCTGCCCTGGGTCAGCCTCCTCATTCACCCAAATATGTGTTCTATTTATACCCTAAGCAGTCCTTATGCTCAGCCTAACAGGCACCTGACTGATGCCTCCTATCCTTGACACTTCCTTCCTTGCCTCTGGACACACTGTCCTTCCCACCACCCCTTCAAGCCTGTTTGTGCCCCTTCCAAATCCTGCTCATCCTTCAGAGCTGGCTCAGGTTTCCAGACTTTCTTCTCTGGGCAGGTTTTCCTGAGTATCAGTATCCCTTCCCCTTTCTGAGCTTCAAGTAGTATATTAATAATCATAATGGCAATAATTACAGTAATAATAATGATGTCCTACGTTTAAGAATTTTTTAAAGTGCTGCCACATTCTTTTTGTTACATGTGTGCATCACAGAATCATTCAACAGATAGTAAGGGATTAATATTATTCCTACCTAAAAACAAAAATAAAACAAAAATCAGGGGAGCCCAGGTGGCTTAGTCAGTTAAGCATCTGCCTTCAGCTCAGGTCATGATCTCAGGATCCTGGGATCAAGTGTTGGGGCTCCCTGCTTGGCATGGAGTCTGCTTCTCCTTCTCCCTCTGCCCCTCCCCTTTGCTATGTGAGCTCTCTCTCTCAAATAAAGAAATAAAATCTTAAAAAAAAAATCAATAAGGAAATCGAGGTCCAGAGAGAGTAACTGCATCTTTTAAGGCCACATACCCCAGGGTGCATTGTATCTGCCATTTTGGTCTCTCTCATTTAAGTTACAATTTCTGATTAAATGCTATCTTGCACCGTTTTCAAAATGTTTCCTGTTGCTAGTCTTAGCTCTGTAATGAGATTACACTTTCTTCAAGGCAGGAAAAATATCTTGTGCATTTTGAAATCTTCAGCACCCAGAATTATATGAAGTACACAATTTTGGCTTAAAAAATGATGTATTGATGATGTGGAGGGTTACATATTTGTATTTCTGCACATTGTGAGTGTGGACATTTGAGTTTGCTGGAAGGTATCATGGCTCTGTGATTCCACTGGACCTGATTTCAGGTATTGGAGATCCTGGGGCACACACACACACACACACACACACACACACACACACTGAGGAGAACACTCTACTACTATTAGTACTGGTAGCTACCATTACTGACCTAAAAGATTTCAGTGTTGGTATCAAGATGGGAAGGAATGAAGTATCTGTGTTTAATGTGTCACTTCCCTATATTATTAATTGGGAAATATGTGCCCTGCCTCTATCTGCTTTGAAATTCCTTGCTTCCCTTTCTCCCATCAATAGTGACCTCTGACCTGTGCCAGCTTCAGTAGGGAAGATGGAAAGCACTTGACCTGCTGACTGACACAGCGATAATGCTGGTGAAGAGGGTGAGCAATTGTGCTGGTGACTTTGGCCATCTGAGAAGGAAATCGGGGAAGGCACGAATGCTGTCTCTTTCTCCTGGGGCTTTGCAGAGAAGGATGGTCTATGGGTTATTGTTCTGGCTCAGTGACTGACCCTGGAGAGAGAGGAAAGAGAAGAGGGCCGCACAAGCTCCAAACCAGATTCCTTGAAGGTGAAGCTATGGAAGATCATTGCATTGATAGGATCAGGAAAATTTGGGGTTCAATTCAAGGATAGGCTGATCCCATGTCCCAAGAGTGACGGATCCATTGGTTAATGTATCCACTGGGTTGTTGCCATGTAGATTATGTCTCACAATTAGGGTGTACAGTCTCAAAATACAATGACATCATGAAAATTTGCTTAAATGTACATCTGTAAATAGAGTGGAACATTGCAGTTTCAAAACTTGAAACAAATCCTACCAACTATTGATCATTGTGTAAAAGATTCATCTGAGCCAGCATTCAAGTTCAAGTATACAGACATGCCAGTAAGATTACTGATGCAAAAATATCAATGCATGCCTCCTGGTTTCTGAATCAATCTTGTGTAGCACTTTTAATAAACATGTAATATCTACTTCATCTCTAAATGATGACATCAAATGTTCCAGGGAACTTGACCTTCTCCAGAGGGAAATGAATCAAACTATGACAATATAATAAATATCTTGAAACAAAAATAAGAAGAGAAATATTTCAAAGTATTTATTATAAAAGAATTATTTCCTTTCCCAGAATTTTGACCCTCTCATTATCAGAGAGATAAGTCCTAGAATTGGCTGTGCAATAAAAACAGAGTAGTTTTAAAATTCTGAGCAAGGAATATATTTTACACATATTAAAATATAAAATCTGGGATCCCTGGGTGGCGCAGCGGTTTGGCGCCTGCTTTGGCCCAGGGCGCGATCCTGGAGACCCGGGATCGAATCCCACGTCAGGCTCCCGGTGCATGGAGCCTGCTTCTCCCTCTGCCTGTGTCTCTGCCTCTCTCTCTCTCTGTGTGACTATCATAAATAAATAAAAATTAAAAAAATAAAAAAATAAAAAAATAATAAAATAAAATATAAAATCTTATTAGAGAGCCAAGACTAGCAACAGAAAATAATTAGAAAACAGTGCAAGATAATATTTAATCAGAGGCCAAACTCAAAAATCAAGAGACTAAAGTGGCAGATATAATGCATGGATGGGGGTAATGTATTTTTTTAAATTTATTTTTATTTTTATTTTTTATTTATTTATAATAGTCACAGAGAGAGAGAGAGAGAGAGAGAGAGAGAGGCAGAGACACAGGCAGAGGGAGAAGCAGGCTCCTCCATGCACCGGGAGCCCGATGTGGGATTCGATCCCGGGTCTCCAGGATCGCGCCCTGGGCCAAAGGCAGGCGCCAAACCGCTGCGCCACCCAGGGATCCCAAGATGGGGGTAATGTAGTTGCAATCTAATTCATAATTGAAAATAAAATAGCAAATATTCATATAGTGATAATTACATGCCAGGCACTGCTTAAGTGATTTAAATATATTAATTGATTTGATTCTTATAATCTGCCAATAAGGCTTCATTATACACATTTTACAGATGACAAAAGTGTCACACAGATCAGTTAGGTAATTTGAGCAAGGTCACACAGACAATAAGTAACAGTGCTGAGGATATGACCTCAGGCAGTCTAGTTCTAAGGTCTAAGGTCTTAACCTCATGATAACTCATACTTCTGCTCCTAGTAGTAATAATAGTAACTTTTAAATTCTTATTTCCTATGTTATACTTAAAGTAGAGCTTCAAGTGTTAAGTGAAATATACACATGCATGTCACTGGTTTTAGTTTCATAATAAGCCACATCCAGAATATCCCATCTTCCTGTCTCCCAGGCTATAACGGACTGACTATATCAGCACCCGACTCAGTACCCATCTCATGTATATGCCAAACCTCAGCTTCTTTGTAGGTCCACAGCCTATTTGTAGGTCCTCTGCTGCTTCATCAGAAATGTAGGTTGCAGGTGGCCCTGGGTGGTGCAGCGGTTTAGCGCCACCTTCGGCCCAGGGCGTAATCCTGGAGACCCTGGATCGAGTCCCACGTCGGGCTCCCTGCATGGAGCCTGCTTCTCCCTCTGCCTGTGTCTCTGCCTCTCTCTCTTTCATGAATAAATAAATAAAATCTTTAAAAAATAAAAGAAACCTAGGTTGCATAGGTGGCTTTAATTTGTGCCAGGGAGACATGACCCACCAACCCAGGCGAACACCTGCTGGGAGGCAGCCGTCTAAAGGCTGGCTGAGACCTTTGGCCAACGCTGTGGTGATTGGGCCAGTCAGATTATCTCCCCTTGAGACTTTAACTGTGAGACAGAGAGGGGATGCTGAATGAGTGGATTGGTGTTGAATTAGAGAGAGAAATGGAGAAAGTAGCGAAGAAGAGTCATGAGGCAATAGAAACCATGAAGAAGCAGGATTCGTGAGGTGGACAGGAGGGAAAGGAGTGAAGTCAGTCCACGGAGGGTGGGAGGGAAAAACCAAGAGACAGCAGGCTCTGAGGAAATTAATCACAAACCTGGCCCCTGAGGAGAACTGCGGCCAAACCCTGAGAGGATACTGGATGACCAGAGCCACGTTTGAAATGTTGAGTGACATTTTCATGAGGCCTGCAATGCAGTTCAGAGCTGGTTCCCAGTCCCCTTTAGGTTTCCATGTATCCTTATAATCTAATCCCGTTCATGGAGATATTTGGATTAATTTCTTGCATTTTGCAACCTGAAAGAATCTCACTAATTCAAGGATTTATAATCCCTTTTCTTCCATATGCTATCACCAAATCCTGTCAAATTTGTTCTCAGATCCCTCTTTCTATACCTACCTCTTGACTGGAGGACCTTAACCCTCCTACCCATATGGCTCCTGACATAGCCTGCTTAAAACTTCAGAAACATAATTTTCTAATTTGTTTAAATATTATTCTGATGAACAATTTCAGTGGGGTTTGCACTCATTTGTTAAAAAAAAAAAAAAAAAAAAAAAAGCCCTGTAAATCAGCCCCTTCTGATTAGTATGCTATCACCACTGATTGAAATCAGAGAACATGGAACTTTCCTAGGTGAATTTCAATAAAAATCCTTGCATAATGAGTATGTGGGATTGAAGAAATAATGCTTATCACAATTTATAAGCATACTTCTTCCTCTGGGTCTGCTTTACTTCTGTAAAGTATCCTTTATCAGCCATGATAGCCACTAAAACCCAAAGTCAAAATATACCCGTCCTGGAGCACCTGGGTGCTTCAGTGGGTTGAGCATTTGACTTTGGCTCGGGTCATGATCTCAGGGTCCTGGGATCTACCAGTTAGATAAGTTAAATAAGCTTTAAAAATAGTTCTTGGGATACCTGAGTAGCTCAGCGGTGAGCATATGCCTTCAGCTCAGGGTGTGATCCCAGTTTGGGGATCGAGTCCCATATCGGGCTCCCTGAGAGGAGCCTGCATCTCCCTCTGTCTGTGTCTCTGCACCTCTCTCTGTGTCTCTCATGAATAAATAAAAAAAAAATCTTTAAAAAATAAAAATAGTTCTTAATATCTGTTCTTAAAAGCAATAATTAAAAAAAACAATAATTTATATATGAGCAATAAGGTTGGCTATGATTCATTATTTTGGAAATCTTGACTTACAAAAGACATTTTTAAAATATTTTATTTATTTATTTGACAGGGAGCACACATGAGTGAGGGAAGGGACAGAGGGAGAGGGAAAAGCAGGCTCCCTGCTGAGCCAAGGATCCCAGGGTCATGAGCCAAAGGCAGATGATTAACCAACTGAGCCACCCAGGCACCCCAGTTCCTAACTTTTAATTTCTCGCCCATAATAGTGTTGTAGACCCTAAAATATACTGGTTGCCCATATTTTAGTTCTGTTTTGTGTTGGACTATAAAGTAGATGCTAACATTCTCATTCTATACCGACAGTTTGTTTAGATGTATCTACATGGTTGTAGTCACTAATTATTCTTTATACCTTCCTTTGCACAATTGTTTCGCAGTTTTTCTGCAGTCTGTGGGTAGTAGGCTTTGCCAGTGGCCCTTCCACATCACCTCAGCACTTAACCATCTCCAAGCTCAGCCAGTTCTGCTTCCAACTCTTAGCATCTGCCTCTCTGCAAGCATCCCCTTTGCTCCTACCAGGTGTAGGTAGGACTGTGAAGGAGTAAGACCTCCTGGGAGCAGCACACATCTGAGTTCTGAAGGGGGTGGTGTATATCCCAGAGCTCCTGCCCTTTGGGTAAGAGAACTCTGACTCCACCCTACACCAGCCCCAGGCTCCAGAGTTCCTCAGTTGGATGAAACTTCAGTTGCTCCTGGTAGTAACTTGCTTGACAATGCATCTCTTCTGGCTTCCTTTACTTTTCTGTCTCACGTCCCTACTTACTTGCCTGCAAGTGTTTCCTGGGGTCACTTCTCAAATAAACTTTCATTTAGTCAATTTACTTTGGGGGGAACCCCAGAGAAGATAAGATCATTTTGAAATTCCCTTATTGCAGGCTTACTGGTGGCAAATTCAGTTTTCATTTATCTGAAAACATCTTCATTTCATTCTTATACTTGCAAAATGTTTTTTTTTTTTTTCTTTTTAGAAAGAGAGAGAGGCGGAGACACACAGGCAGAGGGAAAAGCAGGCTCCATGCAGAGAGCCCAATGTGGGACTCCATCCTGGAACTCCAGGATCACGCCCTGAGCCAAAGGCAGATGCTCAACCGCTGAGCCATCCAAGCGTCCCTGCAAAATGGTTTTGATGCATACACAGTTCTAGGCTGTTCGCTGTTTTGTCTCCAAGCTTTGAATGTTAATCCACCGTCTACTGCCATTCTGATTACTCTTCCTTTGTATATGATCTGCCTTTTTCTGCCTGAGAAAAGATGTTTTCTTTGTCTCTGGTGTTCTGCGGGTTTCACTACAATGTAACTAGGTTTAGATATTTAAGAAATTATCTTCCTCGGCATAGGTCGTTTTTTGCTATATCTTTAAATTTTTGTCTTTCACCCTTGGGGAAAATCCTCAGCAACGATCTCTTTGAATATTGCCTCTCTTGCATTCTCTCTAATCTCTCCTTCTGAGACTGTAATTAGACTTACGTTAAACATTTTCCTTTTTTTCTATCTTACCTTCTTTGTGCTACATTCTGGTTAATTTCTGAAGCTCTCTTTTTCAGTTAGCCAATTTTTGCTTCAATTGTTTCTAATCTGCTATTTAATCTTTACTGAGTTTTAATTTTTTCTGTATTTATATGTTTTGTTTTAAAAATTCTACATGTATCTTTTTTTTTTCCAGTTAGCCCCATCATTTTTAAAAGATTTATTTATTTATTTATTCATGAGAGACACAGAGAGAGGTAGAGAGGCACAGGGAGGGGAACAAGCTCCATGCAGGAAGCCTGCCGTAGGACTTGATCCCAGGACTCCAGGATCATGTCCTGAGCCAAAGGCAGACACTCAAGCACTAAGCCACCCAGGCACCCCTAATATCTCTCTTTTTTTAAAAAAAGATTTTTAAAGGCATCCCAATAAATAAAATCTTTAAAAAAATAAAAATAAAAGTTGAAATCACAAAAATGAAAAAAAAAAAGTTGAAAAATGCTGGGGCTGGAACACCTGCCTGGGTGGCTCAGTGGTTGAATGGGAGCCTGCTTTTCCCTCCGCCTATGTCTCTGATTTTATTTCTTTATTCATGAGAGATACAGAGAGAGGCAGAGAGGGAGGGGGCCTGTGAGGAGCCTGCTTCAGTACTGAATCCTGGACCCTGAGATCATGACCCGAGCTGAAGGCGTCCCCCAACTTTTATTTATTTATGATGAAAGACAGTTGAAAGAAAGGCAGGCAGGGACAAGGGAAACCACCCGTAAGAGGACTTTACACCACCCTGGAAGGAGCCCTCCACTCTTTCCCACATGATGGATAGATGACAAAAACCTGATTGGATGACAGGCACAGAGGGGTTAATTAGATAAATATGGGCCTCCAACAGGCCCATAAAAATCCCTAGACGTAGAAACTCCAGTGGCAGCCCTCTTGGGTTCCCTCCCTCTTCAGGACCTTCGTATCTATCACTCAATAAGCTTTGTGCTATCACTCAATAAACTTTGCTTTGCTGCCCACCACTCTTCCTTCGTCTGGCCTACTGCTTCATTCTTTGAAGCAGTGGGGTCAAGAAGGAAAAAGAAATCCTGAAACACTTAGACATTTTATTATTATTATTATTTTATAGTTTTTATTTGGTAATTCTAGGGTTTAAAGTTTGGAAAGTCCTTAACTCTCTTTAAGGCATGACTTATGATGAATGTTTTTGCTGATGTTCTCACTCATGGTGCTTTTTTTCCTTATTGATCTTTGGTAATAAGTGTTTGATCTTAATCTATAGGAACCCTCAGAATCCAAACCGAAGTTGCTGTTTTTTCAGGAGAAACTTTCATTTATAGCTGCATGCAGGGGCCACTACCTTCAGGGACTGTTGGGCCCTTTCCAGAGTCCTTAGCTTAATCTAGAGTGTGAGGTTCATCTTTGTGATCCAAGGCATAGTCTCTTTTATAAGCTAAAATTGTTTCCTCCAAATTCATGTGTTGAAATCCAAATCCCTAGTACCTCAGAATGTATTCAGAGATAAGCTCATTACAGAGGTGATAGAAGTGATAGAGTGAAAATGAGGTGGGTCCCTAATCCAATTAGGGTCAGTCCCTCATGCAATAGGAGTGGTTTCCTTCTCAAGAGGCAAGAGCACAGAGGGGAACATGTGAAAAGGCAGTGAGATTGTGACAATCTTTAAGCCAAGGACAGAGGCCCCAGGGGAATCCAACCCTGTTGGCATCTTGATCTTGGACTTCTAGCCTTCAGAGTTGTGAGAAAATGAATTTCTGTCATTTCAGCCAGCCAGTGTGTGATATTTTGTGATGGCAGCCTAGCCAACTAATACAGGCTCCCTAGTGCAGTTCATTAGGATTTGGCCTCAGGGTAAGTGCAACTTTCCTCCAGTGTGCTTATTATTCACCATCCTGAATAGCTCACATTTTAATCTCTGCCCCTGGGAAATTTCCCTTACTTCCTACAAGCTCACTGATGCAAAGAAAATATGTTTCATTGCAGATCTAGCTGTTTTGCTGGGGTATCTATTCAGAGTATCTAGTCTGCCATGCTGCCAGACATGCTTCAAATTCTATTGCTTTCTTAAGTACCAGTTTAACTCTTCTTTCTTCGTGATATTGTCCTGAGTGACCTTCTCCTATGATATTCCTTTCCCTCCTCAAAATCTTACTATTATACATATATCATTTACTGCCATTCAGTCTACCCTAGAATTAGTCACTGACTTTCCTTGAAAACAGAGGCCAAATCTTATACTTCTCACACAGCTCACAGGCAATCCAAAGCACCATAGGCATGTATTTCAGGTTTATGAAATGAGTGAATATAAACAAAAAACAAAGGACCGAAAACTCTTGTCTGTTAGTACTACACGGAAGAGACTGCATGAACCCTAGAGTTCAGCGTGGCTATTAATGATCCCAACATGTTTTAACTACAAAAACATCACATCTGAGGCCAGATTCACAGAGAGCCCTTGAGGAGTTAGCAAAAAGACCTTCCATTATTGGTCAGAAACATCCCCAAGGGAAATGAAAACTGAAGTGAATCAGATCAGCAATCCTAATTTACTTTGCAAGTCCTGCTCTTCCTGAGAAACAACAAAAGTAATAGAAACTAAATTTATCTTGCACTGCCTCACACCAGAAAGGAAAATACAGTCACCTGTTGTGACTCATGAAGTCTGTTTGGCAATGATTTCTAGATTCCTCTTCCAGTTAAGAAGCAAGGCAGAAGTAAGATTGTTTAGTTAAGTCTATGTGGCTATAGATATTAGACCATAACCACATGGAGGTACGTACAATATAAAGATTTAGTCTGTAAATGAATTCTGATTTTTAAGTTTACCTAAAAATCTTCTGTCAGCTGTGCCATATTGGGGTGCCTGGCTGGCTCAGTCAGAAGAGCATATGACTCCTGATCTTGGAAACATGAGATCAAGCCCCATATTGGGTGCAGAGATTACTACAAAAACAAATTTTTAAAAATTGTGCCATGTCATATTGTTGAAGGAATAAAAAGGAATTAAGTGGAAAATAAAGATTTAATAGCTATATAACCATATGGTCAGAAATACTTTGTTACTGGATGCCTGGGTGGCTCAGCATTTGAGTGTCTGTCTTTGGCTCAGGGTGTGACCCTGCAGTCCTGGAATCGAGTCCTGCATCGGGTTCCTGGCATTGAGCCTGCTTCTCCTCTGCCTGTCTCTGCCTCTCTCCCTCATGAATAAATAAATAAAATCTTAAAAAAAAAAGAAAAGAAGGGATCCCTGGGTGGCGCAGCGGTTTGGCGCCTGCCTTTGGCCCAGGGCGCGATCCTGGAGACCCGGGATCGAATCCCACGTCGGGCTCCCAGTGCATGGAGCCTGCTTCTCCCTCTGCCTGTGTCTCTGCCTCTCTCTCTCTCTCTGTGACTATCATAAATAAATAAAAATTAAAAAAAAAAGAAAAGGAATATTTTTTATTTTAAAGCTTGATTTTTGTTTGTTATTTATTTATTTAAAGATTTTGTTTATTTATTCGAGAAATTAGACAGAGACAGAGATATGGGAGAGAGCATGAGCGGGGAGAAGAGGGAGAAGCAGCCTCTCCACTATGGGGAAAGGCTGATGCGGGGCTCGATCCCCAGACCCCGGGATCATGACCCCAGCGGAAGGCAGATACCCAACCAACCGAGCCATCCAAGTGCCTCTGTTTTTTATTTGTTTTAAAATAATCTCTACAGCTTACATGGGGCTCAAACTCACAACCTGGAGATCAAGAGTCACACACTCTACCAACTGAGCCAGCCAGATGCCCCTAAGTCTTGATTTTTTTTTAAGATAGATAGATGATAGATAGATGATAGATAGATAGATAGATAGATAGATAGATAGATAGATGATAGATTGAAGACAGAGAGAGAGGCAGAGGGAGAAGCAGGCTCCATGCCAGGAGCCCCATGTAGGACTCCATTCTGGGACTCCAGGATCACCCCATGCCAAAGGCAGGCGCTAAACTGCTGAGCCACCCAGGGATCCCCCCTAAGTCTTGATTTTTAAAAAGCTAAGAAAGTGGTGCCTGGGTGGCTCAGTCAGTTCAGCATCTGCCTTCAGCTCAGGTCATGATCCCGAAGTCCTGGAATTAAGTCACACATGGGGCTCCCTGCTCAGCAGGGAGTCTGATTCTCTCTTTGTGCCCCTCTTCCATGCTCTCTCTCTCTTTCAAATAAATAAATAAAATCTTTTTTTTTAAACCCTAAAAGCTAAGAAAGATGAAAGCTAGGAAGGAGGAGGAGCTGGGAAGGAGAATGGGGTGTCAAATGCAGGGATGTTGCCACCCACTCCTGAGAGGAGTAAGGAATCGAGGCCACTTTGGGGGTGACTCAGGAATCTGGAAGTGACTCTCCTCCCTTACAGCCCCGAGGGGCTTCTGGAGAGGTTCCAAGCAGGCATTTAGAATCTGGAACGAGACAGTCAGCTCTACTGCACTACTCATCCTGCCTGGTACCTGGGGCATTCTGGGTCAGGGGTACGGGAGCGTCCACTTCTTAGCTGTGATCTGAGAGAATGCTAGGCGCAAGCTTATTCTCGCATCAGTGGGAACCCAAAAAGACCCGGACTAAATTTGGTTTAGATATTTCAATGGGCTCCATTTTCTGAAAGGCCATGAAATTAAAAGATCACCTAACCTTATAATCCGAGTTTTGATGGTTTCTATAGATTTATTTTCCTATTGTGTGTGTGTTTGAAACAAACTCACAGCCTGCTTAAATGTATCTTTCTTAATCTTAAGGGAAGGAACAATTACCCACATATGGGCCCAGACTAGTTGCTTTCTAGCCCAGTACTTGCATAGCTGGTGGCTTGGAGGGGTGTATATTTACTTAAGTGATAATGTTTGTATCCCTCTTTTGTTAATAAATCGATAAATCAATACCCCTTCATCCTCATTTCATGGAAAAAAAGGCCACACAATCCCTGAATTTCCTACAAATCTTTTTGTGTAGCACACACCTTTCAACATCTGTCTCCGTCTCACAAAAACATGATCAATTTCCTGTTGACTTGATGTGTCTCATGCACGTGCTATTACATCTGATGACTAATGCACGCCACCTTCTGAAGAGGACCTAAATAGCTTACCTGTAATTCTAGTTCTTTTACAATAGACCCACATCTGGTTTCTCTTCCTGGTCTAGTCTAGTTAAGGCAGGTGATGTGGAGGTAATTTTTCTATCCCCTTCCCTACCCCCAACCCCCACTCCGGGGTGGGGGTGGGGTGAGCTGCCCCTCCCTGCACTGCATTCTGTGTCAGAAACCAAAGAAATATGATATCCAAAGGGTTTCTGGGGAACTGTAACAAATAGTTTTCACTTATTACAGCTTTTATAGTCCAATTCTCCAAGGTGCATAAAACCAGCACATTGAGGTAGGGCAAATGAGTCTAAGTGTTGGATCTCAGCTTTCTTGTCTCATAGTACACCCCAGAGAATACCTGAATCTCTGTGTAAGCCAACACCAAGGTTAAAAATACCTCTCTCTGCTCTGGCTGGGGGAGAGCGGGGCTTCACCTTGGAGAGGAGCGGTTGGGGTCACAGCCACCCCTGCCTGACCAGGGCATCCTGTTTCTGGAGAGCTGCCCAAATACAAGGGTAGCTCACCACATACTTTGCCTAGAAGTGTAGTGGAGACAGTCTTGAGCTGTCACGGAAATTTCAGAAGAATTGAGGGAGGCTTTCTCCTGGGCAAAAATACCTTCCCTATTCTAATAACCAGCCACCTAAAAGTCTATCTCTGATGGATGCCTTTAGCTGATGACATGTGAAATGCAAATCCTCCCAAGAATGGTAACATATATCAATGCATGAAGCAAACAAACAACAACAAAGAAAAACACCTGTAGTTGATGAAAAAGTCATATATGCTAAAAAAAATATTCAGATAGTATGAAAGTCTATACGTTAAAATTAGTCTTCCTCCCACCCCAGACCCTCAGTCCCTCTGCAGTCATGCTCATCGGACTCAGGCAGATGTGAGACAGGTGTCCCCCTATAGCCTCTCCCTTTTAAAAATTTTTTTAAAATTTTATTAATGAGACACAGAGAGAGAGAAAGCGCAGCAGAGACACAGGCAGAGGGAGAAGCAGGCTCCATGCAGGGAGCCCGATGTGGGACTCGATCCTGGGTCTCCAGGATCAGGCCCTGGGCTGAAGGTGGCACTAAACCGCTGAGCCACCTGGGCTGCCCTATCCTCTCCCTTTGTTTCTTTCTTTTTCTTTTTTAATAATAAATTTATTTTTTATTGGTGTTCGATTTGCCAACACACAGAATAACACCCGGTGCTCATCCTGTCAAGTGCCCCCCTCAAATCAAAACCACAATGAGATACCACCTCACACCAGTGAGAATGGGGAAAATTAACAAGGCAGGAAACCACAAATGTTGGAGAGAATGCGGAGAAAAGGGAACCCTCTTACACTGTTGGTGGGAATGTGAAATGGTGCAGCCACTCTCCCTTTGTTTCTTATCTACAGTTGTGGCTTGTTATGTCCTTCCAGCCTCCATCTTTTTTTTTTTTTTTTTGGTCTCCTTGCTTTCTTTAATGGACTGATTTATTCTGAGGGTAACTTAGTACTTGGAGATGGAGCATATCCTTCCAGCTGTTGCTCCGTGTTCCATGATCATAATAACAGGCCAGAGCTAACCTGTGTTAAGATGATCCAGAGGCTGGAGCACCTGGCTGGCTCAGCTAGAAGAGCATGTGAATCTTGATCTCAGGGTCGTGAGGTCAAGCCCCACATTCAGCATAGAGAGTACTTAAATAAACAAAACTTAAAAAATAAAAAGAAAAGAAAGATAATCCAGAGGTTCCACATTTCCTTGAACAGAAGAAACAGCTGAGATCACTTTAAGGTGGATTGTTGGAGTAGGACACATGTTTGTAGAATAAATTCTTTTTTTTTTAAGATTTTATTTATTCATGAGAGACACACATAGAGGCAGAGACACAGGCAGAGGGAGAAGCAGGTCTCCCACAAGGAACCCGATGTGGGACCCCATTCCGGATCTGGGATCACTGCCTGAGCCGAAGGCAGATGCCCAATTGGTAAGCCACTCAGGTGTCCCTAGAATAAATTTTTTATTCCACAAAATGTGGTAAAATATTTAGAATTTGGGGTAAATTAAATTTTGAAATTAGAAGCTCTTGTAAACTTTGACCATAAGGTAAAACTTTAAAAGTCCAATCTTCGGGCAGCCCAGCTCCCTGCATGGAGCCTGCTTCTCTCTCTGCCTGTGTCTCTGCCTCTCTCTCTCCTCTCTGTGTATTCTCATGAATAAATAAATAAAATCTTAAAAAAAAAAAAAAAGTCCAATCTTCTTCTATTTGGATTTGCTGCAGCTACTCTCAATTTGTCACTTATGGGGTTAGACCTGAGGGAAGTACCAGGCACAGCAGGTACCAAGTAGACAGACTAGGATCAGAAGCAGTGGGATCAGGGCTGTGAATCAGAAAGTGGAAACAGATCTATCTCCCAAGAAAAAAACGGAGGTGTTTCCCATAAAAGAATTAAATATCCTAATTTCTTTTATGTGGATTTCTTCCAAGCCATATCACAGCACACACTTGTGACTTATGGGATTCCAAAGGCAGAATTATAAGAAGACTTTGGTCCATATAATGAATAAATAAGTAGGTTTTGTGTTTCGTGAGACTAAGATAAATGTGGTCTAATTGAACAGTCCCAAATGATATATGTGTGATACTTTATACAATTGTCATTTATGTCACTCAGCATTTCTGTGAACCACTTTCCCATTTTATAAAACAGACTGAGAATTCTGGCACCTTAAAAATGTTTAACCTGAATCTCTGTTTTAGATCTAGCTTCCAGGCTATGGGAAATTTAAGGAATAGAGAAACAAGCTAAACCACATCTGGAAGAAGCCATCAGACACATCCAGGGGGCAGGTGTTCTACAAGTCAACCCATCCCTAGTCCCCCAGGGGTCAGTAGCATGAAAAAAGGAAATGTTGTAGATTAAGAGACAAGAGGGACATGAAAAACAGGTGCGATGTGTGGTCCTGCTCTTGGAGCCTAGTTTATTTATTTGTTTATTTTCAAAAAGATTTTAAAGTAATCTCTACACGCAACCTGGGGCTTAAACTCAAACCCTGAGACCAAGAAATCACATGCTCTACCAATTAAGCCAGCCAGGCGCCCTGCCTCTAGGGCCTACTTTAGAAGAACAACTATAAAGAACATTTTTGACAATTTGAGAAATCTGAATTCCAGCTGGGAATTGTATAGTAAGGCATAAAATCATGTAATTTAATTTGGTCCAATGAGAAAGGTTATTTTCACTATAAAAAATATTCTTATTGTAAAAACATGTATACTGAAGGTAAAAAACAAACTGTGTCGTCACCCAACTCTACCAAACTCAGTTCTTAAAATGAAGGTTACCAGATTAGGGGAGGGTACAGGGCTAGGCTACATTTTTATTTTCCTTCTGGTTAAAACCAAGCGTCCTCATTGACAACTGGAGGGGGGATGGCGGTGAAGTGTGTAGAGAGGAAATTACAGCAAATCAAAATGTTTACACCCATGCACGTCTATCTTGAGTTGCTTCTTTGTGGGCATTGGGTTCTTGTATTAAGTTTTGCATCATCAGCAGAGCGGTGCCTATGTTATGTAAAGCCACGGATTCTTGCATCACAGTATTTCAGCCCTCTTACCCACATCCTGTCGCATTCAGCTGCAGATGTGGGAAGCATCTCCAAAGCAGCATGTAAGGTCTACCCTTGTAGTGGGTCCAGACCAACTACAAGGACCCTGGGTTCGGAAGGAAGACAGATGTAAATCAAGGGGGCCCCTGGGCTGGCTGGTTTGGACTAGACCTTGTGCCTCCCACAGTCACAGCTGCCAGCCGTGGCCCTGACCTGGGCCTGAACCAGACCCTCAGGAACAGCTCCTTTTGGGATGCTTTAAGCTCATCCCTGTCAGTCCTAGGATCTCAGGCCTGGCACCACGGAGGCCTGCTGGGTCTGGCTGATTCTGAAGGCCACGTCCTTCTGGGCATCCAATCTGCTGTTTTGCTGAAGGGGCCAGGAGGGTGGAAAGGGGGGAGGGATGTCTGAGGATGCCAGGCCAGGAGTGTGCACCTGGTCTTTTAATGCTGTGGGAGGGCTCTCTGAGCAGACACCACAATGCCCATCTGTCCATTAGCAGTAGGCTATGGATCAGAAGTGGTAGCAAGGAGATCTTTAAATAGATTTCTTTTTTTGTTTGTTTGGTTTCAGGCCTAGTGATTGAGGTCACTCTGGGAGAAGCTTCAGAAGCAGCAGGAAGCTCTGGTCAGAAGCTTTGGGTTTTACATTTCATAACCATGATTGTTCCTCCCACTTCAATGGAGGGAAGAAAAGTGAGGTGGGTGGAGGAGTGGAATGAGGAACCAAAGTCCTCAGTCTAGGAAACTCAGGATAAAACACTGCAGTGCATATTTCATGCGTCTGAACCACTGGGGGAGGGTTCGCGGACGCACAACTCCCCGTAGACAGGGAATCCTTGGTGCCTACCATGCCCGACCTCCCGGATCCCTGCTACCTTCCATCCCACTTACACGTAGGTAAAAGGCCGGAGCTTGGACCCGGTGTCTGCTCCGTGGAAGGACTGGACTTCTCCAGAGTCTGGGCTTCAAGTCCTCGCTCTGGCACTTGCTGGCTGTGGTGTTTTAAACAATTCTACCTGGGGCTTAGCAATTTAGCAAAGATGGTTGGCATCAAAGGCTGGGTAGCAACCAGGCTTTGATGGGGAGCAGTTGTGGGGTTTGGGAGAGAAGACAGAGGGGAGAGAGAACCATGTGGAGTTTCTTCCAGGTCCACAGCCCTCCCCCCAATTGCTGATAATTGTATTTAAACATTAGTATTATTTTTTTTAAGGATTTAATTTATTTATTCATGAGACACACAGAGAGACACAGAGGCAGAGACACAGGCAGTGGGAGAAGCAGGCTCCATGCGGGGACCCCAGGATCATGCCCTGGACGGAAGGCAGACGCCCAACCGCTGAGCCACCCAGGTGTCCCATATTTGAAAATTATTAAACCTCTTATAATATTAATAATTTATCGTTTCCTTGTAATTCATTCTTTGAAAGTTTAAAAAAATTTGCAAGCCATCCTTTGTTGCTCTTTGACAGTGTGGCCGGCATTAGCGCCCAGTGGCAGCAGTGCCCCAGGCTGGGGCGGGGCAGGGGGGGGTAGGGCGGGGTGGATAATTTGGCTCCAAGCCTTACCTCACTGTTTACCAATTCTTTCCTCCCCGCCTCATCACTTAAATGCCCATAAAAATGGCATCTCCCTATAGTGACTGTACATCTAAATAATGACAGTGTTACTTTCGGCTCCCGGGTTGGGGATGTCTCATTGTTCCACCTCCCTCCTTGCCACCTCAGGCTTCTTCTGGAGTTTTGCTGAAGAGAACCTGGTTGCGTGCTGCCACCTCCTGGCCAAAGTGTGGATAACTAAGGAACTGTGACCAGGAAAATGTCAAAACCTGAGGTTTCCAAGACCTTGCGCGGCGATGTCACTGGGTTGCTGCTTTTCACGTTATTCTGTTACCAACCTGTAAAGCAAAGAAGTCATTCATAACTGACTTGCAGATAAAAAGAATTCTAGAAATAGTTGTTTAAATCAGTGTTTACACTTTTTAGTTGAAATAACTTGAGATTCACAGAAAAGTTGTAAAATAGTACAAAGTTCCATTTACCTTTTACCCAGCTTCCCTTAATTTTAACAGCCTACATAACCATAGTGCCATTATTGAAACTAGAGAATTAACATTGACGCGATACTTTTAGCCCTATTATGGACCTAATTTGCTTTTTGAATGTTTTCGCTCAAATATTCTTTTTTTGTTGTTGTTCTGGGATCTGATTCAGGAGCTCACATTGTCATGTTTCCTTAGTTTTCTCAAACAGTGATAGGTCCTCAGTCTTTCTTGACCTCCACACTTTTGAAGAGTACTGGTCAGTTATGTTGTATAATGTCCCTTAGTTTCTCTGACACTTTCTAATGATTAGATCGAAGAAATCTATTTTTGTCAGTTCATCATCATATAAAGGCATACATGATGTTAATATGACTTAGGAACAGTGATGCTAACTTTCTTCTTCTTCTTCTTCTTCTTCTTCTTCTTCTTCTTCTTCTTCTTCTTCTTCTTCTCCTCCTTCTTCTTCTTCTTTTTAAAGAAGCACAAACTTTTTTTTTTTTCTTCAAGTAATCTCTACAACCGGCTTGGAGCTCAAACTCTCAACCCCAAGATCTAGAGTCATATGTTCCACAGATTGAGTCAGCCCAGCAATCTGTCATGATACTAACTTTGACTTCTTACTTAAGGAAGTGTCTGTCAGGTTTCCCTGATGTAGAGGTATTATTTTCCTTTTTAAAATTAATAGGTATCTTAAAAAAATTAATAGGTATCTTGTGCAATATACTTTGAGATTTTGCACATGTCCTGTTTATCATACTTTTACTCACTATTAGCCTTCACCAATGGTTGTCACTTGCAGCAACTATTACTGTGATATTTGCCTAGTGCATCTTTCCTACATTTTTAAATTGGAATTCTACTGTAAGGAAGGGCTGTCCCTCCTTCCCTTCCTTTCTTCCTTGTTTCTTCCCTCCCACCTACCTTCCCTTCCCACCCCCTCTTTTTCTTTCTTTCTGCATGGATATCTCATGGATATTTATTTTTTTCTATGGGTTAGAATCCAATGCTATCATTTTTTATTTTCTTGTTCATATGGTCCAAGCTTAGGCTTTTGGGAGCTCCTGTGCCCTCCACATGCACCATAATTTTTTAAATAACAACATTATTGAGATATAACTCACATGCCATAAAATTCATGCTTTTTTAAAAAATTGGAGTTCAATTTGCCAACATACAGCATATCACCCAGTGCTCATCCTGTCAAGTGCCCCCCTTTGTGCCTGTCACCCAGTCACTCCAACCCCTCGCCCACCTCCCTTTCTACTACCCCTTGTTCGTTTCCCAGAGTTAGGAGTCTCTCATGTTCAGTCTCCCTCTCTGATATTTCCCACTTATTTTCTCTCCTTTCCCCTTTATTCTCTTTCACTATTTTTTATATTCCCCAAATGAATAAGACCATATAATGTTTGTCCTTCTCCGATTGACTTATTTCACTCAGCATAATACCCTCCAGTTCCATACACGTCAAAGCAAATGGTGGGTATTTGTCACTTCTAATGGCTGAGTAATATTCCATTGTATACATAGACCACAGCTTCTTTATCCATTCATCTTTCAATGGGCACCAAGGCTCCTTCCACAGTTTGGCTATTGTGGCCATTGCTGCTATAAACATCGGGGTGCGGGTGTCCCAGCGTTTCACTGCATCTATATCTTCGTGGTAAATCCCCAGCAATGCAATTGCTGGGTCATAGGGCAGATCTATTTTTAACTCTCTGAGGAACCTCCACACAGTTTTCCAGAGTGGCTGTACCAGTTCACATTCCCACCAACGGTGCAAGAGGGTTTCCCTTTCTCCGCATCCTCTCCAACATTTGTCGTCTCCTTTCTTGTTAATGTTCACCATTCTCACTGGTGTGAGGTGGTATCTCATTGTGGTTTTGATTTGTATTTCCCTGATGGCCAGTGATGTGGAGCACTTTCTCATGTGCTTGTTGGCCATGTCTATGTCTTCTTTGATGAAATTTCTGTTCATGTCTTTTGCCCATTTCATGATTGGATTGTTTTTTTTCTTTGCTGTTGAGTTTAATAAGTTCTTTATAGCTCTTGGATACTAGCCCTTTATCTGATAGGTCATTTGCAAATATCTTCTCCCATTCTGTAGGTTGTCTTTTAGTTTTGTTGACTGTTTCTTTTGCTGTGCAGAAGCTTTTTATCTTGCTTAATTCCCAATAATTAATTTTTGCTTTTGTTTCCCTTGCCTTCATAGATGTATCTTGCAAGAAGTTGCTGTGGCCAAGTTCAAAAAGAGTGTTGCCTGTGTTCTCCTCTAGGATTTCGATGGATTCTTGTTTCACATTTAGATCTTTCATCCATTTTGAGTTTATCTTTGTGTAGGGTGTAAGAGAATGGTCTAGTTTCATTCTTCTGCACGTGGCTGTCCAATTTTCCCAGCACCATTTATTGAAGAGACTTTTTTTCCAGTGGATAGTCTTTCCTGCTTTGTCAAATATTGGTTGACCATAGAGTTGAGGGCCCATTTCTGGGTTCTCTATTCTGTTCCATTGAACTGTGTGTGTCTGTTTTTGTGCCAGTACCACACTGTCTTGATGATCACAGCTTTGTAGTACAACCTGAAATCTGGCATTGTGATGCCCCCAGCTCTGGTTTTCTTTTTTAATATTCCCCTGGCTATTCAGGGTCTTTTCTGATTCCACACAAATCTTAAGATGATTTGTTTCAACTCTCTGAAGAAAGTCCATGGTATTTTGATAGAGATTGGATTAAATGTATAAATTGCCCTGGGTAATATTGACATTTTCACAATATTAATTCTTCCAATCCATGAGCATGAAATATTTTTCCATCTCTTTGTGTCTTCCTCAATTTCTTTCAGAAGTGTTCTATAGTTTTGAGGGTATAGATCCTTTACCTCTTTGGTTACGTTTATTCCTAGGTATCTTATGCTTTTGGGTGCAATTGTAAATGGGATTGACTTCTTAATTTCTCTTTCTTCAGTCTCATTCTTAGTGTATAGAAATGCCACTGATTTCTGGGCATTGATTTGGTATCCTGCCACACTGCCGAATTGCTGTATGGGTTCTAGCAATCATGGGGTGGAGTCTTTTGGGTTTTCTAGGTACAGTATCATGTCATCTGCAAAGAGGGAGAGTTTGACTTCTTCTTTGCCAGTTTGAATGCCTTTTATTTCTTTTTGTTGCCTAATTGCTGAGGCTAGGATTTCTAGTACTATGTTGAATAGCAGTGGTGAGAGTGGACATCCCTGTCCTGTTCCTGATCTTAGGGTAAAGGCTCCCAGTGTTTCCCCATTGAGAATGATATTTGCTGTGGGCTTTTTGTAGATGGCTTTTAAGATGCTGAGGAATCTTCCCTCTATCCCTACACTCTGAAGAGTTTTGATCAGGAATGGATGCTGTATTTTGTCAAATGCTTTCTCTGCATCTATTGAGAGGATCATATGGTTCTTGGTTTTTCTCTTGTTGATATGATCTATCACATTGATTGTTTTACGAGTGTTGAACCAGCATCCCAGGGATAAATCCCACGTGGTCATGGTGAATAATCTTCTTAATGTACTATTGGATCCTATTGGCCACTATCTTGTTGAGAATTTTTGCATCTGTGTTTATCAGGGATATTTGTCTATAAATCTCCCCTTTGGTGGGGTGTTTGTCTGGTTTTGAAATTAAGGTGATGCTGGCCTCATAGAACGAGTTTGGAAGCATTCCATCCCTTTCTATCTTTCGGAACAGCTTTAGTAGAATAGGTACTATTTCTTCTTCAAGCATTTGATAGAATTCCCCTGGGAAGCCATCTGGCCCTGGACTTTAGTGTCTTGGGAGATTTTTGATACTGTTTCAATTTCCTCCCTGGTTTTTGGCCTGTTCAGGTTTTCTATTTCTTCCTGTTCCATTTTTGGTAATTTGTGGTTTTCCAGAAATGTGTCCATTTCTTCTAGACTGCCTAATATATTGGCATATAGCTGCTCATAATACACTTTAAAAATCATTTGTATTTCCTTGGTATTGGTGGTGATCTCTCCTTTTTCATTCGTGATTTTATTAATTTGAGTCTTTTTTCTTTTGTTTTTAATAAGGCTGGCTAATGATTTATCTATCTTATTAATTCTTTCAAAGAGCCAACTCCCAGTTTTGTTGATCTGTTCCACAGTTCTTCTGGCCTCTGTTTCATTGAGTTCTCCTCGAGTCTTTATTATCTCTCTTCTACTGCTGGGTGTAGGTTTTATTTGCTGTTCTTTCTCCAGTTCCTTTAGGTGTGAGGTTAGCTTGTGTATTTGAGTTTTTTCCAATTTTTTGAGGGATCCTTGTATTGCGATGTATTTCCCTCTCAGGACTGCTTTTGCTGTAATCCCAAAGATTTTGAATGGTTGTATCTTCATTCTCATTAGTTCCCATGAATCTTTTTAATTCTTCTCTAATTTCCTGGTTGACCCATTCATCTTTTAGCAGGATGCTCTTTAACCTCTACGTGTTTGAATTTCTTCCAAATTTCTTCTTCTGATTGAGTTCAAGTTTCAAAGCATCATGGTATGAAAATATGCAGGGGAAAATCCCAATCTTTTAGTATCAGTTAAGACCTGATTTGTGACCCAGTATGTAGTCTATTCTGGAGAAAGTTCCATGTGCACTTGAGAAGGATGTGTATTCAGTTGCATTTGGATGTAAAGTTCTATAGATATCTGTGAAATCCATCTGGTCCAGTGTATCATTTAAAGCTCCTGTGTCTTTGGAGATGTTGTGCTTAGAATATCTGTCATATACAGAAAGCGCTGCATTGAGGTCTCCCAGTATCACTGTATTATTATCTAAGTATGTCTTAACTTTGGTTATTAATTGATTGATATACTTGGCAGCTCCCACATTAGGGGTATAAATATTCAAGGTTGTTAGGTCCTCTTGTTGTTAGATCCTTTAAGTATGATATAGTGTCCCTCTTCATCTCTTACTACAGTCTTTGGGATAAACTTTAATTTATCTGATATGAGGATTGCTACTCCTGCTTCCTTTTGAGGACCATTTGAATGGTTAATGGTTCTCCAACCTTTTATTTTCAGGTTGGAGGTGTCCTTAGGTCTAAAATGAGTCTCTTGTAGACAGAAAATAGATGGGTCTTGTTTTTTTATCCAGTCTGGAACCTTGCACTTTTTGATGGGATCATTAAGCCCATTCACGTTCAGAGTTACTATTGAAAGATATGAATTGTCATCATGATACCTATTCAGTCCCTGTTTTTGTGGATTGTTTCCTTGGACTTCCTCTTTCTTTTACAGAGTCCCCCTTAATATTTCTTGCAGAGCTGGTTGGGTGGTCACATATTCTTTCAGTTTCTGCCTATCTTGGAAGTTCTTTATCTCTCCTTCTATTCTGAATGAGAGGCTTGCTGGATAGAGTATTCTTGGCTGCATGGTCTTCTCATTTGGGACCCTGAATATATCCTGCCAGCCCTTTCTGGCCTGCCAGGTCTCTGTGGAGAGGTCTGCTATTAACCTAATACTTCTCCCCATAAAGGTTAGGGATCTCTTGTGTCTTGCTGCTTTAAGGATCTTCTCTTTATCTTTGGAATTTGCAAGTTTCACTATTAAATGTTGGGGTGTTGAATTGTTTTTATTGATTTTAGGGGGGGATCTCTCTATCTCCTGGATCTGAATGCCTGTTTCTCTCCCCAAGTTAGGGAAGTTCTCAGCTATGATTTGTTCAAATACACTCCTCTGTCCCTTTTGGCGCCCTCTGGAACCCCAATTAAACATAGATTTTTCCTTCTGAGGCTGTCATTTATTTCCCTTAATCTTTCCTCATGATCTATTATTGTTTTTCTCTTGTTTCCTCAGCTTCCTTCCTTGCCACCAACTTGTCTTCTATGTTGCTCACTCATTCTTCTACCTCATTAACCCTCATTGTTAGGACCTCCAGTTTGGACTGCATCTCACTTAATTGATTTTTAATTTCTGCCTGGTTAGATCTAAATTCTGCATTCATGAAGTCTCTTGAATCCTTTATGCATTTTTTCCAGAGCCATCAGTAGCTTTATAATTGTGCTTCTGAATTGGCTTTCTGATATCGAATTGTAATCCAAATTCTGTAACTCTGTGGGAGAGAGTACTGTTTCTGATTCTTTCTTCTGTGGTGAGTTCTTCTTTCTAGTCATTTTGCTCAATGCAGAGTGGCTAAAAACAAGTTGTACTGGAAAAAGGAAAGAAAAAAAAAAGGGAAAAAACAAAAACAAGAACAAAAAACAAAAACAAAAACAAAAACAAACAAACAAACAAAAAAACAAGGAGGGGGATCCTCCAGTTCTATATACTGTAAATCCCTCGACTTCCCCTGGAATTTTTCCAGTGCTGCTCAGTCCTGAACTTGCTCTTCCCCTGTTCTTCCAGCTGGTCTTCTGGGGAAGGGGCCTGCTGTGCTTATTCTCAGGTGTGTCCACTTGGGGAGCTGCCCCACCCCCTGCCAGGTGCACGGCTCAGTGTGAGCTGTTTATTCTGTGAGGCCCCTGCTCAGTCCCAGGTACAAGGTGACACCAGGAGGAACACCAGTGTCGGCGGCCAGCTCCCCAGCTCTAGAGTCAGCTCTGCAGTAACTACCGCAGCTCCCAGTCCGCAGGGGCCCGGATGCTCCGGGGGCGGGGGCGCTGATCTGCACAGCTTGGGGGAGCCTGGGGCCAGGACCGTCCTCCCTGTTCTGTGCCCTCCTGGCCTCCGCCTGTCCTGGGGGCGTGGGGAGCGCAGGATCCCGGGCTGTGTCCCCCGTGCCCTGGGCTCCCGGGCCTGCGCTGCTGGGATCGCGCTCCTGGGGGCGCAGCCCCCTCCGCCCCAGCCGCCGCGCGAGCTGCTCCCGGCCCTGCCTGGCGCGCACTGCAGCCCTTTACAGCGCTGGGCCCACGGTGTGTGGGGCACTCTCCCCTGGGGTGCAGGTCCTCTGTTAGTGACCCCGGGCACCTGGGGGCTCCACTGCCCCTCCTGGGATCCTGCCCGAGCTCCCTGGGAGCACCTTTCCGTCCGGGAAGATTGGTAAAGTTCCTGCTTCTCTGGGGCTGCGCCTCCCTGTCCTGTCGTCCCCCGGCCTTAGCCCGGCTCCTGGGGGGCCCCTCCCCCTTGGATGCTTTTTTATTTATTTTTTTTCCATCTTCCTACCTTGTTAGAAGTGCGAACTCTTTTCTCTGTAGCATTCCAGGTGTTCTCTCTTTAAATCTCAGGCCGACTTTGTAGGTTTTCAGAATGATTTGAAAGTTATCTAGGTAAGTTGGTGAGGACAGGTGACTTGGGGACCCTGCTCCTCTGCCATCTTGCCCCGCCTCAAATTCATGCTTTTAAAGTGTACAATCCGATGGTTTGTAGTTTATTCATAAGATTGTGCAACCATTACCACTATCTAATCCTAGGACATTTCTATCACTCCCAAAAGGAACATCATACCTATTAGCAGTTACTGCCCATTTCCCTTTCCCTCAGCCCCTGGCAACCACTAATATCTGCTTTCTTTTTCTATGGACTTGCCTATTCTCAACATTTTAATTTTTTAAAAGATTTTATTTATTTATTTGACAGAAAGAGAGCGAGAGCACACAAGGAAGGGGAGCAGTAGGTGGAGGGAGAGGGAGAAGCAGGTTCCCTGCTGAGCAGGGAGCCTGATGTGGGGCTTGATCCCAGGACCCTGGGATTATGTCTGGAGCTGAAGGCTGATGCTTAACCAACTGAGCTACCCAGATGCCCTGCGCACATTTCATATAGATGGAATTGAAGGGGAGCAGACACCCTAAAATGTGTCACTTTGGCATGTGGATTATTTTGAGCTGAAGTCAATCAAGTCTCTGCAGACTCAAGAAAAGCTTTTACCTCTCCCTAAACTACCTAAGAGAATTTAGATAGGAGGCCTGGCTCAGAGAGAGAGAGCTATTACCACAAGTCACTTTTTTATTTCAAAGACCTATCTATATGGCAGGGTGAACATCTGATTACCAAACATCTGCTCTGTGAAGCCCCGGGTCCATATCCCATTCCTTTGCTCAGGCTGGCATATAAGCCTCAACTACTCCACTTGCCTTTACGTCTCCTACCTCTGGGGCTCCCATATATATGAAATTAAATTTGTTTTTCTCCTGTCAATCTGTTTTATTCAATTTAGTTATTAGACCAAAGAACTTAGAAGAATTGGTTCCTCATTCCTTTGTATGGTTGAATCATAGTGCATTATATATAGACATACCACATTTCATTGATCTGATAAACACCTTGTTTCCATTTTTCAGCTATTATGACTAATGCTGTTATGAACATTTGTGCATAGGGTTTTTTTTTTGTGCATAGGTTTTTGAGTGAACATGGTTTCAGTTCTTCTGGTTATATACCTACAAATGTTCATTTGTGCATAGGGTTTTTTTTTTGTGCATAGGTTTTTGAGTGAACATGGTTTCAGTTCTTCTGGTTATATACCTACAAATGGTAACTCTATGACTAGCTTTTTGAGGAAATGCCAAATTGTTTTCTGAAGTGGCTGTACCTGTTTACATTCACTTACACCTAGTCATATGTGAGTGTTTCAATTTCTCTACATCCTCACCAATAGTTGTTATGGTCTTTATCATAGCCATCTTAGTGGGTATAAAGTTATATTTCCTTGTGATTTTTTAAAAAAGATTTTATTTATTTATTTATGAGAGCCACAGAGAGAGAGAGAGGCAGAGACACAGGCAGAGGGAGAAGCAGGCTCCATGCAGGGAGCCTGATGTGGGACTTGATCCTAGTACTTCGGGATCACGCCCTGGGATGAAGGCAGATGCTCAACCACTGAGCCACCCAGGAGTCCCTTACTTGTGGTTTTGATTTACATTTACCTAATAACTAATGATGTTGAGCATATTTTCACATGCTTATCTTCCATTTGTATACCTTATTTAATTTTAATTTATTTATGTCATTTTAAATCTTTTTCAATAATGAACTGCAGTTTTTAGCATACAGGTCTGGCATTTCTTTTGTTAAATTTGTTAGTTTTTTATTCTTTTTGATACTAATGGAAATGGGAGTTTTTTTGTTAATTTAATTTTCAGATGATTCATTCTAGTGTGTAGAAATACAATTGATTTTTGTATAATGATCTTGTATCCTGCAACCTTGCTGAGTTTGTTTATCATTTCTAATATTTATAGGTCCCTTAGGATTTTCTATATACAAAGTCATGTCATCTGTGAATAAAATTTAACTTCTTCCTTTTCAGTATAGACCTTTTTACTTCTTATCTCTTCCCTAATTGCCCAGATTAGCACCTTCAATACATTTCAGTATAGACATGTTGATAGTGGACATCCTCATCTTGTCCCTGATCTAAGGAGGAAAGCAGTCAATCTTTTGCTATTAAGTATGATGTTAGCAGTGAAGTTTTTCCTTTTTTTTTTTTTTAAGATTTTATTTATTCATGAGAGACATAGGCAGAGGAAGAAGCAGATTCCCCACAGGGAGCCAGATGTGGGACTTGATCCTAGGACTAGGATCATACCCTGAGCTGAAGGCAGAAAGAAGCTTAACTGCTGAGCCACCCAGGCGTCCCAAGGTTTTTTCCTTTTAAAAAATTTTTTGTTCTTTATTTTTTTAAAGTAGGCTCCATGCCCAGTGTGGAGCCCAATGCGGGGTTTGAACTCATGACCCTGAGATCAAAACCTGAACTGATATCAGACACTTAATTGACTGAGCCATCCAGGTGCCCCAGCAGTGAGTTTTTCATAGATATGTTTTATGTGGTTGAGGAAGCTCCTATTTCTAGTTTCTTGAGCGTTCTTATCATGAAAAGGTATTGAATTTTGAGAAACTTCTTTTTTCTGCATCTATTAAGATGATCATGTGGATTTTGTTCCTTATGGTAGTAATGTGGTACATTATATTAATTGTTATTCAGGGCAGCTTTGGTAGCTCAGTGGTTTGGTGCCACCTTCAGCCCAGGGCGTGATCCTGGAAACCCGGGATCGAGTCTCACGTCGGGCTCCTGCATGGAGCCTGCTTCTCCCTCTGCCTGTGTCTCTGCCTCTCTCTCTCTCTCTGTGTCTCTCATGAATAAATAAAATCTTTAAAAGAAATTGATATTCAGATGTTAAACCAACCTTGTATTCTTAGGATGGATCCCCCTTGATCATGGCGCATCATCCTTTTTGTGTGTTGCTGAATTTAGTTTGCTAGTATGCACGGGGGCTAAAATCATCCCTAGTTGAGAATCACTGTGCTAGGGACACCTGGGTGGCTCAGTGGTTGAGCTTCTGCCTTCAGCTCAGGGTGTGATCCTGGGATCCAGGATCAAGTCCCATATTGGACTCCTTGTAGGGAGTCTGCTTCTCCCTCTGCCTGTGTCTCTGTCTCTCTCATGAATAAATAAATAAAATATTTAAAAAAATTACTCTGCTAGAGGAAAGACTAAATTATCTTTCTTTTCCCTTTATGGTGAATATTTATATAAGGAGGCAATCTAACATAACAGTATGTAGCCAATGCATTAGTCTGATGGAAGGAGGCTTTATGTAAAGAAATAGCCTCCCCAGACACCTCCTTCTGGTGTGCTCTATATGGCAGCTCTAGATGCTATGGAACTGAGAACAGATGGGCTAATCCTTGAGTCAGGCAGAGACTGAGGAGGCAATCAAATGTTTACATAGGAGGCACCTGGCACATAAGGTAGAATTGCAGTTAAGGAAACAAAAAAGCCTTTTTTTGTGATTGGATGGCTCCCAGGTTGGTCTTCGCTCTTCCCAGAGGATGATAATATACAGATAACCAAGTGTGCCTCGGATGTTCTGGGCATATGTCAGGATATTCTTTGAGCCAGCTGGTTGACTGGGCTTAGCTGGGTTATTACTAGGTGGACGAAGCACACACACTTAAGGTACCAGCAGTGCTGGGGCACCCAAAATGTGAGAACAAATTTTGGAAAGACTATGATGTTTGATCTATTAAGAAAAGCATGGAAGTAGTTATCATAATGGGGGTGGGGTGGGGTGGAGAATGCCTGGGTGGCTCACTGGTTGAGTTTCTGCCTTTGGCTTGGGTTGTGACCCCAAGGTCCTGGGAACAAATCCTGCATCAGGCTCCCCATAGTGAGCCTGCTTCTCCCTCTGCCTCTGCCTGTCTCTGCCTCTCTCTCTGTGTTTCTCATGAACTAATAAATAAAATCTTTAGGGATGCCTGGGTGGCTCAGCAGTTGAGCATCTGCCTTTGGCTCAGGGCGTGATCCTGGGATCCAGGATTGAGTCCTGCACTGGGATCCCTGCAGAGAGCCTGCTTCTCCCTCTACCTATGTCTCTGCCTCTCTGTATGTCTCTCATGAATAAATTAATAAATCTTAAATAAATAAATAAACAAATAAAATATTTTTAAAAAGTAGTTATGGGAAAAATGGAGAATTTGTTTAACTTCCTTCTATGTACTTTAGGTTTAGTATGGTCTTGAGTTTGAATTCTACATCAATGGTATTGGAATTAGGTGAAAGGAGGTACATCATAATCTTTTCAGTGCTTAGTGCCTCTAAAGATCCAGCCCTCTTGGTGGGTTTATCAGAATGTACTCTAGTAGGAAGAGCTTCTGAGTTTTATTCCCTGATTTTACAAAAAAGGAAGCTGAGGCTCAGAAAAGTTAAACCCTTGCTGTATGAAGTGTGGTCTGTGGACAGCATTGCCTGGAAACTCAGGTCTCATCTCAGACTTACTAAATCTAAATATGCATTTTACAAAGATTCTAGGTAGTCTGAGAAGCACTGGATTGAGAGACTTATTGAGAGTCATAGAGATAGCAAAGCCAAAAGTGGGACCTGACTCCTACCTACCTTTTTGATATCACAATTTACTTCTTTTTATTTTGTGTATTCATTAATAAGTTATTGTGGCTATACTTATTTTTTTAAAATATTTTATTTACTTATTCATGAGAGACACAGAGAGAGAGGCAGAGGCAGAGGAAGAAGCAGGCTCCATGCCGGGAGCTTGATATGGGACTTGATCCCGGGTCTCCAGGATCTCGCCCTGGGCCAAAGGCAGGCGCTAAACTGCTGAGCCACCCAGGGATCCCACTATACTTATTTTTAATATATTTGCCTTTTAACCTTTATACTAACACACCACTGTATTGCATTATTAATGTATTTTGAATTTGAATATATACTTACCTTCACCAGTGTGTTGCATATTTTCATATGTTTCATGTTATTAAATTAGAGCCCTTTAATTCCAGCTTGAAGAACTCCTTTTAGCATTTCTTGTAAGGCAGGTTTAGTGATGATCTCCCTCAGCTTTTGTTTGTCTGGGAAAGTTTTCATCTCTCATTTCTGAAGGACAATTTTGCTGGACAGAGTATTCTTGGTTGGCAGACTTTTTTTTTCTTTCAGCATTGTGAATATATCATCTCATTCTATCCTGGACTGTAAGGTCTCTCCTGAGAAATCTGCTGATAGCCTTATGGGATTTCTCTTGTATGTTACTTCTTTTCTCTTCCTGCTCTACATTTCTCTCTTTATCTTTGATTTTTGGTAGTTTTATTTTAAATGCGTCTTGGAGAAGATCTCTTTATATTGAGTTTGTTTGAGGATCCATGAGCTTCATGAACTTGGATATCTAAAATCTCTCCCCAGATTTGGGAAGTTTTCAGCCATTTTTTCTTTGAGTAAGCTTTCTGCCACCTTCTTCCCCTCTTCTCCTTATGGAACTCCAATAACTTACAGATTGTTTCTTTTGATTGTATGCTACAGATCACATAGGATTTCTTCACTCTTCTTCATTCTTTTTTGTTTTGTTTTGTTTTGTTGTTGTTTTCCTCTCTGGATAATTTCAAAAGTTTCTGTCTTCTAACACACAGATCTTTTTCTTTCATCTGATCCATTCTGCTGTTGATGATCTCTATTGCATTTTTCATTTCATTCATTATATTCTTCAGCTTCAGAATTTCCATTGTGGATATCTTTTATGGTTTCCATTTCTTTGTTAAACTTCTCATTTTGTTCATGTGTTATTTTCCTAATTACATTGAATTGTCTTTCTATGTTTTCTTATAGCTTTCTAGAAACAGCTATTTAAAAATCTTTCTTGGGTAAATTACAGATTTCCATGACTTTCAGGTAGGTTACTGGAGGATTATCATGATCCTTCAATGATGTCATGTTTCCTTGAATTTTCATATTCCTTCAAGTCTTATATTGCTGTCTTCGGATCTGAAGTTGCAGTCCTTCCCTCCAGTCTTTACTGAATAACTGTGATAGAGAAATACCTTCCCTGAGCCCTGCTAGGGATTCTGAGATTTTCTTAGACCTTCTAAGGATACACCTGCTTCAGGCTTCTTGCTTCCTCATGTGACAGAATTCTTAGGCTCTACAGCCTCTCTTGATCCTTCAGAACACCAGGTTGAGTCTTGATAGCTTCCCTTTTGCTTTCCCAAGGGTGGTACTAAAGTTCAAGTTTGTGGTCTTTCCCTGAACCACAGATTTGAGCTGGTGCAGAATTTCTGTGAGGGCTCATTAGCCATCTGCCAAAGCTCTCTCTCACCTCTACTGGGAGCACACACAGGGAACTGACCATAGGGTGTGTGGTGAGTGGAGGGGTGAGACTTGAGGAGTGCTGGGGGTGCCTATGGCCAGCTGGAGGGATCTCTGGGTGAGGCATTCCCCAGTAGATCATAGGTGAACTTTTGATGGAGTCCATGACATTAGGATCTGTGTCTCTTTAGTGCTCTCTGGGAGCCCTATCTGCCACTGTGCTAGCCACTTCCAGTCCCCCAGTTGCGAGCTCACAATTCATTACTTTTGATGCGGTGAGAAAGAAATGGGTTTCTTTGACCCAGTCCTGTACAGCTATGGAAGCTGGGTGCTTACTTAAGTGTTTTTTACTTTCTACTCGGGGAGAAATCATGGGCTAAGAAGGTCCCTCATGGAGGAAGGGTAATGTAGGTAAAGGCAAACTGTTCCTCCTACCCTCTCCAATGCATCCAAATTCTTATGTGTGTGTGTGTGTGTATTTTTTTTCTTTCTTTCTTTTTTTTTTTCCTCTAATGGTGTTCTGGAGCCACTGCTGGACTCCTGGATTTCCACAGATTTCTTGTTCATGGGTAATTGTCTAAGGTAGTGTTCTCCAGGGGCTCCTGGACCATGAGCAAGAGGGGCTGGAGTCAGTTCCTGGTCCATTGCTGGGTCCACAGCAGAACAGAAGTCTGTATGCTTAGTACCCTGTGTAAGTGGGCAAGACTACTCCTGAGTCCCTTGGCATATGGTGTTGGATCCCATAGCTCCCAGGAAGGCATTTGTGACTTTGGACGGATATCAAATTGTTGTTGATGTGGATCCCACAAATAAGATGAGCAAGGAACATCTTATTTGGCTAACTTACTGATGTCATTTCCTGGGTGTCAATTTTTCAACAGCTGTTTTCTTAGACTGCTAGTTAAGAAAAGATGCCACATCCAATGACTGAAATTCTTGTTGTTTTGGAGAGTTGGCTTTTTTTTTTTTTTTTGAGAGTTGGCTTTTGACACCTGTTTTCCCATCAAAATGAAAAATCTTAAAGAAGCAGCAAAAGGCAAAAATATTTCTGCTTAATGTTTTCTAAGGAATTGGCTGATGTAATAAATGCTGTGTGGTCCAGACAATGGCTTAACTAAAATTCAAGTGGAGGGAAGTAAACAACTTGGTTGTGGAGATTTCTAGTGGTAACATATTAGGGGGTTGGTGGTGGGAGTAAAGTTTTAAACATCTGAAAAGAGAGTAAGGTGAATTTTCTCCCATCACCTCCTTCATGCTCATGAACACACTGAGTGTATCAAGTTTTCATGAACGTAGTCCCTGAAAGTCCCTGCCTAGTAGGGTGGAAATACAAAAAACTTTGGAAGAAATTGAAACCAATTACATTGCATGGATATTTATTTGCCATCTGCAGTCAGTATGTATGCTATTTTCAGCACTTTAATGAAATAGAAGAGAAATATTGACCCCATCTGGAAGGCTTCCATTTTTGTTCTGGCTTCTCCCCTGGGCTTCATTTACAATGTCTTCTGCAAGTATGCGTAGTTGTCCTAAGTTCTCCCTGTGGAGCTTTCCAAGTCTACCCCAAATAGCTCTACTCTGCCAAAGACTAATATTTGAAGCCTTCCTGGATACAGTGTTTGGGATGCCTCTAAGAGTCTCTTCCTCTTTGTCAGGGTCAAAGTCCACTTGCCATTCAAAAACCATCTTCTAGACAGGATGTTTTTTCCTTTCTGGTGTCCTGGTACTTCGACATTAAACTGGATATCTCTTCAGGATCAACCCACTGGACCACTTGGAAAAGCCCTATTCACATTTTATTCTATATCTTTGTTGCAAATCTCCTACCTTTAGAGAATATAAAGTAATTGCTAGAATATGCCAAGAAAGCAGTCCTGTTCTTATATTGAAAAAATGGAAAACTTGACTTAGAAATTAATTTTTTAACTAGAAAAAATCTGCGTTTTAAGATATTTACCAATAATAAAAATAACTAAAATTTATTAAGGATTTGACATATGCCAGACACTATACTAAGCTTTACTTACTTCTAATTTCTAATCCTCACAGCAACTCTATAATATAGATACTTTTTCCCATTTATGGATGAGGAAACTGAAATTTCAGAAGGTTAAATCATTGAAATTAAGAATGTGCCCAAGGCCACAAATCTAGTAATCAGAACAGCAGGCATTCCAAACCTAGTTTCCCTTTTCTCTGAACTAGGCCTCTTGATCAATCACTACACTCTATTAAAGAAAAGAAGATCCTAATTCTCTAATTCTTGGTTCTCCCCTACCTCCTGAGCATCATGACCCCCCCACCCCCACCCCCCCTCCCCCACATACAGTATTTTACTGATGAGGACTTTTAAAGGCCATTCTCTCTAATAATAATTTTTATTTCATATGAAAGTCAATTAGGTTAATATAAATGGCTAACATCTACAATTAGAATGTCCCACTTCCATTTAAAAACAGCCTCCTGGGGCACCTGGCTGGCTTAGTCAATGGAGCATGTGACTCTTGGTCTCAGGGTTGTAAGTTCGGGCCCCTTGTTGGGTATAGAGATTACTTAAAAAGAAAAACTTAAAAAAAAAAAAAAAAAACCACCTCCTGCTTCACTGGAGAACACCATTTTCTTTTTTCTCTTGTAATGAATCTTTCATCAAACCATAAAACTGGCTTGAGTTGTCAAATACATTACCCTTTAAGCTTCATCCTTTCTCCAAAGAAAATCCATGAACTACTTGCTGAGAAATGCAGAGAATAAAAACAAAAGAAGGCAAGAATTGTCTAAATTTAAAGTGCTGGAAAATCCAACATTTTATTTTACTACATTTTGGTGACTACATAAATGCTGAAACATTTTAACACTGAAAAGCATGATGGCATCATCACTTGCTTTTTTTTCTTTTTTTCTTTTTTGCTTAGCAAACACAGCAGATGATATTGCACGGCATAAAGTGAGAACAGTAGCGAAGCTTAAAAAAAAGTGAAAGAAACCTTAATGCAGTACAGGAGATACTCATAAACAAACCAGAATAATGCCTAATGCATTACACTTTTTGTAGCTACACACAAAAATACAGAAGAAGCATTGGACAGAGAGAAAGAGAGAGAGACAAAATATTAGCGAACAACCATAACTGTGTACAATAATCATTTAGTCTGAAATGTAGATGCAACATAGAAACTACCACGGCTTTCTAATTGACAAAGAAAATGACAGCAACATTTGTCTTTTATCAAAAATCTTCTAAGCCCCTCATGGTTAGGTTTTTAAAGTAATTAATTATTTATGTATTTTTTTTTCATTGCTAAGGAAGAACTCCCTCTGCTCTTGGAAGATTTTCTACTCTACTGATCTTTTTAAAATTTAATTTTAATTTTTTTTTTACCTGATGATTGTCTTAGGCACCCTCCTTACATAATAAACCATCAAGCTAACTTGAACAGGGAAACTGAGTCACACTCAAACAATAGCTAAGGTCAAAGTGTACTGAAAACAGAAGAAGGGGAGAGACAGGTCTAAGTGAGTGACAGATGGGCTGCCTTCTGAGGGGACAAGAAACACAGGGAGATATGAAGACAACTACCGAAGCAAGTGGAAGACAATGTTTTAAAGTTTATTTGTTAAAAAATACTTGTCACTTGGTTTAGACGGCAAATCTAAAACGAGCCCACAATGATTATGTAATAAATGCAGAACATACCACAAAAAAATCAAGACTAACACAGAAACAGAAAATATGACCTTGTGAATACAACTCTGTTCAGCGTTTCATTGCTGATGGTAAAAGTCTACTTCCTCAACAATTTTCCTGGGCTTTCTGTAACTCACTGCTCAGCATTTGTATTAAAAACAAATAATTAGTCAATGCTTACCAATGATCCTGCAACTCAGAGCAGATTTATTGCCCTATTAACATACATAACAAGTATAAAAATGTTTCTAAGAAAATGGAACATTTGACCCAAATTCTAAGCCCTCCCTTTCTTTCCCCACCCCTAATACCCCTGCAAAAGAAAATAAGATAAAATTCTTGTGTTGAGAGGAAAAGTATTTACATCTGTGGTTTTATGCCATGTAGTTGAAGCAACTTATTTCAGCAAAATAAAGCAGTGGGCACCGGCGCTTCTGAGGATGCTGCTGATTGGCTGAGATTTGTGCGTGTGTGCTGACCTAAAGCAGGTCCAAGTATCTGAACAGCCTCAATTTAAGGGGGCCTGGGGCAGGGCCCATCTCTGGTTTGGACAGGAAAAGTCACGGGAAGATGAAGAGTGATGAGAGACAAATTGAAAGAGGGCTGAGTTACATTCACTCAGGACTCACATTTGAGGAGAGCTCTTGCCATTCTTGAGGGAGTGGGGCTAGGGCGTGGGGGGTAATTGTAGGTAACAGATTATAAGAAACAGCTGTGGAGAGGAACATGTAACTGTGAAACATCTTCCTTGAGAACTGGGGCCAAGCAATCAAGTCTTGCTTCTTCTATGGGTTGGCCAGACAGGCAGGAGCTGAGCCAGCTGCCTCTCAGCCTTGACTTTCTCTGTAAGTGCACGAAGCCATCATCCTTTCCTCAGCTCTCCAGGAGGAATTGCCCCTCTGCCCTGCCCCTTGCCTTGATGCAGTTCAGAAACTTGGAGAAATTTAGGAGGATTTCCAAATTCAAGTTAGCTTGCCTCTTTGAGTTTTTCTTTTCTTTCTTTTTTTTTTTTTTTAATACTCTTTACTTCTCATACCCGTGTGAACGGTTAAAAAAAAAAAAAAAGTAGCAAAGTATCTCACAAATGCCGGTGCTTTGAAACATTTAAACAACTCTTAAATTCTTTGGAATTTCAGGTCTAACCTGCAAAATAATCTTCTCTAAAAATGAAAAAAAATTAATAAATTAAAGGAAGAACACTAATAATGCCTTTCTCCTTTCTAAGTGACAAAAAGACTACCTTGAAACACTCATTTTGGCATGTACAAGTTTTTTTGAGGGGGGAACCTGGCAGTGTTCACAACACACATTGAAGTGCCTGCTAAGAAAAAGCCAAAGATACACCCTGCAGTTAAGAGAAGCTCTTGCCTTCAGCTTATCTTAGCATCAAGAACAAAAAGATTGTAACATAAAGCTTTGGCCATTTCAATTCTACTATATACACGGTAAAAACTACACAGTCATAAATTAAAGCAGTGATTAAATAAGCTCATATAAAATGTAATTAAATTAAAAAAATCACAGCACATTATAGAGAAAAATAGGAACCAGTTTCACAAAAAAGAGGTTATATATATATATATATATATATATGTTTTTTTTTTACCCTGTGGAAACAAATTAACTACGAAACACAAAAACTTCGTAAGTCACCAACCGTCAAAAATGATAATCATTTCTTATTCCATTCTTGCATTTTTACACCTTTAACCCACCTGGGGAACATTTCCGGAAATTAAGTCTTCCTTGAGCCACAGAGCAGTTCTGCCAAGAAAATAAACCCCAAACCGAAGGGGGGAGGGCGGGGGACATCCCAAACATACAAACTACAAAATAAATAAGAATTATAAAGTTTTTTTTTTAAAGTAACCTTAACAATTATCAAACTAGTAAGTTCTGCCTTATCACATAGACTCTCTATACAACATAACCCTAAAACTTTATTACTATGAGGTATTTGGAGGAATTGGTAAAAGTGATGCACGGCCTGCCTGGCGAAGGGACTCGGGGAGGTGGGGGGACCTCGAGAGGGAACGAGGAGGAGGAGCTTTGGTTTATCAGCAAGAAATTGGGGGGGGGGGAAGTCATCCTTTGGTATCAAAGAAAGTTTCATTGCATGGTTGCACGGAAAAAGCACCACGGTGAATAATTATTCCTTTTTTTTTTTTTTCATTAGTGGCCTTTCTAAGAGGCTGAGGTATTCAAAGAGTATAAGGTGAGAGGTCAACAGCGGTTTAACACTTTGGTTCAAGCAAGGCACTCGTCCTAGGAGTTTACAAAGTTTGCAACATGTTTGCCTAGAGATTTACAAGGAGAACTAGCAGTAGTAAGAGTAGTTTTTCCTAATGTTGTTGTTGTCATTTCGTATCATTATCATTAAGAATGAAGACAGTTTACACACTGAGTGAAGAGCGAGGAGGGGGGAGGGGAGGTGGGGGAGGGGAAGGGGTGGAGCTCCCTCTGCAGACCAAGTCCGTGCATGAAAATATCTTTGGTATTCTTTGGTATCATCAATGTGATTAAAATCACCAATGGAAATCGAGTGAGGTAGCGTCTTTGGTTCACACTATAAATAGTAGATCTTTACACTTTTTTTTTTTTTTTTTTTTTTTTTTTAACACATGGAAGTAGCTATTTCTTACCTTCTGCTTCTTTGTCCTTACTATTTAGGAAATAGTTACCAAATGTACTGTAAAGCTAACCACACCACAAGAATAATCCAGAAGGCCAATCGCATCTCAAAATGGCCTCTGGTGTTTGAATGCACCCTAAACAACTAGATAGGAAAGGGAGAAGTGCTTTCTCTTTGTTTGCTAAATGCATAGTTTTCATCCTTTATGTACAAAGAAGGGAGAACCTTTTTAGGGAAAATGCCTTTATAGCTCTTGTGAAAATGTCCTAGGACTCTTTGGTATAGCAAAGTTTGCATTTAACCTGCAAAGACGGATCATTCACCTGGGGTAGCAATGGGAGTAGCATGAGTCCAAAAGGAGCATAGTACTTTTACTTTTTTGTCCTGGAAATGTAATTATGCTTTTTTTTTTTTTTTTCAATGAAGAGTGACCTGTTCAGTTTGAATGCCTGAATTTCTCCACATTCTCTTTGGGTTTAGGGATCTATACCAGCTGCATCCAGGACTAAATACTTAGTTCCTGACATCCAGAATTCATTTACCTACCTGAACACTTACTGAAATCTGGGCTTTTGGAGAGTCCAGATGTCATATCTCCCACGCTCTCTGTCTTTGCCTCCTTTGAGGGAAGCTTGCAGTCATGAGAGGACCTGAATGATGTCTGGTCAAAAACAGTTTAACTTCCATTCTACCAAAAAAAACCCCAAACATGTTATGTGATGTGCAGTGTGGGAAAAAACAAATATACCAATAAAAGTGTGGGATACCTTTTTTGGATGGATTTTGCAAAAGGATTGAGAAATAATGGGTGAGCAAATGGCACGTAATCTGCTCCACTGAATGTGGTAGGTTAAAAAACCTGAGCCATAAATTTATGCTACATGCCAAGTTAGAAGCAATAATCAGTCATACATGAAGTAAGAGTGTATTGCTTGTGAGAAGCTGAGTTTGTCTATTATTATTTCTAAACAGCAAAGGTTGTGAGTATGCTTGAACAGTCTAGTAAAAAAATTGCTTTTCAGGCTCTGATTTGTGCATCTGTTCATGAGAAAATATATCTCTAGGCCCTGAAACTATGTGATGGGTGCAAATTCAATGCTGGTATGAAAATTATCTTTGGTGTTAGCAAGTAGGATCATGGATTATTTTTCAAAAAAACTATTATGATGGGAATATTAGAGATATAGTAATATTCTTTGAGACTGTGTCTACACAGTACCAAAATAATTGTTTGAAAACGTAAAATGCAATTGGATTAACCTGACGGAGTAATATAGCAAAAACAAAACAAAAAGCATGGTGTTTGAACTCAACTTTTGTTTTTCCTGGGGTGCTGAATTTGGTAAGATTGTGTGTAGACACAGCTTGAATTTCCCTGCATTTAAAACTCTCATGTTTTAAATAAATAAGGCTTTCCTCCCTCCTAAATTAGAACTATACAGCTGTACTCCTGGCCCCCTCCATTCTGGAGAGAGAGAAAAAGTTAATTAGTCTTTTCCTTTTGGTTTGTGTCATTGACAAGATCATATGTTAAGCATCTCTCTAAGGGTAGCCATTGAAATGGTCTCTTTTAATAGTTGAGTTGTAATTGTGCCATGTTTAGAAGGGAAAATTTTAAGCTGGAATTTGGTGTGAGATTAAAAGAAAATACTAAAACAAAATGTGTCAAGGCAAATGCGCTATTTCATTAAAGGAGAAGTATGTGTTGGTTTGCTTTTCTTATTCTATAGCAGACATGAAGGAGATCCCGATGGCTTGTTGCTTTAGCTTCCTCTCCAGGTGCCTGTCTCTTCTAGACCTCTATAGACCTAGATGCTCCTGATTTGACCTTAGGGAGTTAGGTTTTTGTGTCAAGGTGGTTCAAGTTTTTTTTCTTTAGCATTTTAATGAATCTCAATCAACAACTTATTGTGGAGACAACATTTCATTTTATATTTCTAATTAGGTGTGGTAATTAACCAAGAGCACCCAGTTCTTTACCTAATAGTACAAAAGGTATCCACTTCTATGAGTCACAGTTCAATGAATTCAGAGAGAATTTTTCTGAGAAGCAAGTGATTCCCTTAGGTACTACCAATGCAACTGTGTCAGCTTTTTTTCTTCCCCCTTGATTTCTCCAGCTGTAGGTAAGTGATTTGGAAAAACAGAAATTGAAAATTTTGTATTTGGAAACTCAGGTCTAGTGTTTTATCTGTTCCTGTTAGAGAGTGGACTTTATGTCAAAAAACTTCCAGCTTAATGCCATAGCAAGAAAGAATGTAGTACACTTTGGAGGCTATGCTTAGTGAAATAAATAGCTTCAAGCCTGTAGAGCCCAAAGTCTTGTCTTCCACTAGAATTCTGTTTTTTTTTTTCTATGCTGTTACACCATTTCTCAGTTACATCTGCTAGTTTTATTGATGTCTAAGTCATAAACTATCCGAGATTGGCAATAAAATCAATTTAACTACAAATACTGGACAGTTTATTTTTATAATAATTTGGTCTGTTCACTTTGTGTGTTTACAAAGTATTTTAAAAGGGTATTTGGTGTCAAATGCAAAAAGCAACTTTAAGTCAAATTAACCTAAATATGATATCCTTTATTTAATGGTCTTTTACTAAAAAATAGCATTACTTAGAACAAATTTTCTAATTTAATTACTTGTTCTGTTAAACTTAGCTTTCTAATTTACAAATGGGGTCCTACTTTGGAAGAATCCCCAGGTTTTCTCAGCTATGAATAGACTATGGCATCATGTCTGTGTGTCTATTTAAGTATCATTTATGGATCCCAAAAGGGAGTGTGCCATCTGGACGTACATGTACACTACATTGACCTCTCTGTTATGATATTAATTGCTTCCCTGAAGCTACATTCTTTCTTGCCAGTTCTGAAAACTAATATTTCAAATGCTTCCAGAGTCATAAATAATAGTCATGATTCTATGTGGCATGTGTATTACAGCTAGATCAGTTCATATGTATAACTTTACATAGCATCTTGTGTAAAAATAGCTTTGGTTATTAAAATCATTGCAATAAAATACCTGCACTATAATATTGTGTTCTTTGGTACCTAGGTGATTTTTTTTTAAATGGATGGACTCTTGTTTCATTTCTTAAAAAATATCTGAACATTCCTTAACAAACAAAGAGAATGCACTGGTTTAGGTGTCATTCAAATTTTCTTTGCTGGGTTTGAATCTGCATTTAGGTTGCGGGCCTGGCAGGTTCAAACGCTAGGCTAGACGAGTGAAATCACACTCCTATCCAATGAACTCAGACAACCCACACTATGTTGGTTGTACTCCTATAGCACAACCCTTCCTGAAGACCAGCCCTGCCTAAGTCCCTAACCACTGGTGGTGTGTGCATATGTGTGTGTATGTGTGTGTGTGTGTGTGTGTGTTTATGCACTCACGTACCCACACACAGTACTGAGACACCATACACCTTCATGGCATGGTGGAACAGATGAGAAAGTCTGATCTTAAAAGATGTCCACTCAATGGCTCAAAATCACTATGCTCCAAACCACGAAACAGCCAAGCACAGCGAGAATGATCATGGATTGAAGGTGTGAGATCCAGTGGTGCTTTCCTGCTCATAATTTTTCTTGCCAAGTCGTTGCCCCGCTGAAGTGTGTGTCTCCGAACAAAGTCAGAATGCAGGTGAGCTAAGTCTTTGGTTTCTTTGGACTATAAATAACACTTTTTTTTCTTCTTCAAATATTTCTAAGTATAAACCTGCTATCTTGAGGTCCTGGTCTTTTAAAAATTTTTTTTTTTTTAATTTAAAGCTTTTCCACCGAGGTTTAGTTCGTGGTTATTCCTTCATGCTTTGGTACAAGTGCTTGATGAAGAAGATGAGTTGCCTGAATTGGAGCTGCCCTCGTCCTGCCACTTGTCCAGACTCCTCCTCCTTGCATTCATGAAGAAATTGCTCACGGTGCTCAGCTCCAACCCCAGCTGCTGGGAAATAGTGATTTGCAATTCTTTGGATGGACGCTTATTTTCCTTGAATATTGCATGTAGAGTTCGACGCTGGACATCTGTGAAGACCAACCTGGGCTTTTTGGGTGTGTTGCCTCTATCCTTCCCATGTTCTTGTTCTTTCCTTTTGCAAGCTGCAAAACAAAAACAAAAACAAAAACTCACAGCAGATGTTAGAACAGACTGCCTGGGAGATTCAAGAGAAAAAGGCAGAGCCAGTAATATTTGTTTGCCATTCCTTATGGACCACTTTGTGGCAGATGAGCTCTAATTTTAGCGCCATGGTGGGCTGGGAGGAAGTGTATATAAGGATGGGGAATTCGGAGGAGGTGGGGTTCTCTGAGTCCTGGGGGTGGGTCCTGGCATTGTAAGCATCTGCTCTTTGTCCGTGGTAAGTGGTAAATCTATTACCCCCACCTGGAACTCAGATTGCTCATCTGCAGAATATAGGGCTCTGGCAAAATACACCTCTTGCATCAATTTTTATATCATCATCTGCGAAATGGATAGAAGAATATGTACCTTGCTGGGTTGTGGTCAGGATATATGAAACAGTATATGCAAAAATTTATGTCAACTGAAATGCTTTGCAAATGCAAAGTCTTACCGCCTAGAAGTGGCTGGAACCCCTCAAAGGCTTTACAGTCTGCTCCTGGTAGAATACTAAGAGCCTAAGAGAGTCTGAAAACAATATAAAAAGGAATTGCAATTGTTATCCTTCTGATCTTTTTTGTTTCCCAGGCAACTCTGTATGTAAGAAAGCCCTGTAGCTAGCATGCTACCAATGCTACCATGCCCGTCAATAGTCTTCCACTGATGATTCAGTGGACCCTGGACTTTTGGAGGTGTGATGCCCACTTCCTTGCCATCAAGGCTAAACCTGTCACGTTAGGCACATTCCTGTTTGGAGTTTCTCTGTGCCTCCTTTTTGCTCTTCATGAAGGTTTTTCTGCTGGAGTGCCACTCTTCCCCTACCTTATCTCCCACTCAGAAGGCCCATTCCCTGCTCATGCCTTTTGGTCCTGTATCATGTATCATGATTCTTGGCTGCTAGAACTCTTGTGATATATCATCCCAGTGGGGCCCTTGGGCCCCCAGGGTTTGGTGTTGGAATAGGGTTTCTCCTCATCGCAGATGCCAGAGTTCCCCTTTGTAGACTAACAGGGCTCACTAGCTTCCACCTGCCAAGGAGGCACTGAGGGCCGCATTGTTGATACCACTCTTCACCCACTCCTAATGCCCACCATCAATCAATCCCTATAGCCATCCCCAAATAACTATCATCTATATAAAAACGATGCCCTGACTCCAATCAGATTGCTGCCTCTCGGCACCCTACACAGGCACTGTGGAGTAGTCTGTACTATCCTTATTTCTGGATGGCTATGCTCTGATGTGAGCTTCAATCACAGTGAGAGACAGATAGGGCATCTTCCTGGTTGAGATAGAGACTGTTACCCACCCTTCTTTCCCTCCTTCCCTTGCCTTGCCTTTCTTTTCCTTTCTTGGGTTGAGTGATGCAACAGCCTTCATTGTATCAGTAACACTGATACAGATGTCCCATTCTGGGTCAGGGCTTCCCCCACCCCACCCCATCCTACCCCTTGGTGCTCATCAATCTGGAACTTTGGGGAGGAGGGACAGAATTCCTAAACAGAGCTGGAGAGAGGCAAGTGGAACTATTGAATGTGGGGGTTATCTGGAACCAAGGGTTCAACAAGGTCAGGATGCTTAAATTCTCTGTCCTGATGGGGGCTGGGAACACTTGCATCCTGGGGCCAAGATTTGGCAATACCCTGATTGGGGCTCAAAGCTAGGGTAGGGTGTGGAAAAGCCTTAGTTCAAGGTTCAAGAGAATGCCTTTGTCCCAGATTCCAGCTTTGGGGCTGAGCATGGGAGATGGGTGGGTCCCAGATTGGGAGTGGGGGAATGTCTCTGGGTCCAGTGTTTGAGGTTGACCATGGTTGCTCTGGCTGGGGTAGTCTGGTCCCCTAGGTAATGGGGGCTGGTAGGAGGGAGATCTCAATTTTGGAACTGGGGGGAGGGTCACAGATGTCCTGCGTTTTGAACTGAGAGAACACTGTATCTTAAGGGCTGGGAAAGGGCTCTGGGTCCCTGGTTCAGAGCCAGAGTGGGAGTGACATTCTCTAGGTCTTGGGTACAGATCCCAGACCCCTAAGATCCAGCCTCTTGCTCTTGTCTCAGCACCCCCAGCCACAGCCCCACTGGCATCTGCTTGAGACCAATACTCTCAAACTCTCAATCTTGTTCTCAATCTTTTCTTGAAGTTTTGCAGGTACAGTGAGGTGTGCACCAGAATCAGAAGCCCAGAGACACTGAGCAGGAAGGTGAAAGTGAGGATGAGGAGGCTGATGGCCACTGTGACCAGGTGGCCAGGCAGATAGTGGGTGGCTGCTTGAGTCTCAGCTGAGGGCCACTGTCACTACCTGTGCCGGTTGGAGGGTGTGCAGCATGAAGGTGTACCTGCTCCCAGCACATTTCAATCACAGCCAAGCAAGCTCCCTGCCAAGCCCAGAGCCTCCACAAGTCTACCCTCCTAATCGTTCAGCTTGACCATGTCCCTGGCTCTGTTCTTTGTCTGAAGTCCTATCACTCTTTCATATCTCCTCAGACCTCCAGTTGGCTGCCCTGCCTATTACTGTCTCCTGCTCCACCTGCTGCCTCTTTGTATTCTATGTTCTCAGTATCTTACTAGATGGTTCATCAGCTCTGGACAGATGCAGTCTCTGTGCTCTCTTCACATAGTCCTACTCTGCCTGCCCCTATCTTTCATTCTTCATTGCACCTGGATTTTAGAGTTTCCTTAAGGCATTAGCATAAATTAGCTTAGCAGTCAGATCAGATGAGAAGCTAATGGGTGAAAGCTGAAGAAGACACCAGTCTTTGAAGTCCAATCTAGAGGTCTCCAGATTGTTTTTAACCATGTGCTATTTTACTCTTTTCACAGATTTTATGTTTTGTTTATGCTTTGTGATATACATCATATAGTATTAGAGTAACACATGTATATAATTTATAAATAAGTAAAAGTACTTACTGCTTAGTAAAAGATACTTTGAGTATGCACTCCTTAATATTATTTATTTATAAATTATATATATGTGTTACTCTAATACTATATGATGTATATCACAAAGCATAAACAAAACATAAAATCTGTGAAAAGAGTAAAATAAAAAAAAGACACAAATTCTCTTCTACAGATGAATTAGCTTACCTAGGCCCTAGCATGCATTCATCCCAACCAAGTGACCACTGGTCCAATTCCAACCATAGGGAAATATGAGGATAAGAATTTCAGAATGGACATGAAGGGAAAGCTCAGTCATGAAAGAGATATTTTTAGGCCAGTCAGGCCATACGGTACCTTTCGTAACATATCCTGTAGGTCACTGGCTATGCCTCTTCTCAGTATGAGGGGTAGCAACAACATAATGGGAAGTATGTATTAAATGCCCAATCCCTCAGAGCACCAAGCTACATATACTGAACCAGCTGAATTTACCCAAATAGAATTCCTGTTCCTAGGGACCTCTAGCCCTCACTGGGCAACTAGATAAGTCTTTGAAAAAAACAGCTGACTAGACTGAAGGCATCTCTAGTTTGAATTAGCCCATGTAGACCAGCTTTATACAATACTGATGCACATGGTTGATTGATTGATTCATTCACCTTTAAAAATGAGTATGACACAGACTTTGCTCTTAAGGGGGTCAGTCTAATGATCACAGAAGCAAATGACTCTGAATATCAAAAGAGTATACAGGATATTACTTCTGCCTGAGGATATTAAAGAAGGCATCAAAGAGGAGGGGTGCTTACACTGGCCTGAAAAGGATGTATAGGAATTTGCTAATGAGAGAAGTGGGACAAAATCATGCCCAGCAGGAGGAGCAGTGCTCATGAAAGATTGATAAATGTTAGTAGACAAAGATCAGAGTTGAATTATCTTGTTGGTAAGGAGGAGGTTACTGAAAGAGTTTGAGAAAGCGTATAAATTAAATTTAGGTTTAGGAAAACCCTTCCAGTGGTATTGTGGGGGGACAGGATGATATGGTACATCACCCTGGTCCCCTTAGGAGTAAGACACTCATTCCTCCACCTGCTGCAAGAGGTGGTGGCTGGTGGCTCTCAGCTGAAGGCCATTCTGGCAATTGCCCTGGTCATGGGGTGGGGTGAGAGGCTGCCTACATCCTGTGGGAGGGTGAGAGGAGTAGGGGATGGAGCTATGGAGGACGGAGGCTGAAGAGAGTGGGAATGTACCCCCTCCTCCCCAACCCAGTGCATCAAGTTGGGACAATTCTGAAGGGTCATCCAGTCCTACAGCATGCTATAGAATTGGTTGAGGCTATTCTTGTAACTGGATCAAAGTTCATCTGCTTCAACCTGGTCGTTTTTCCTCCATTCCCCCAACAGGGGTTATTCTCCATCACTCTGATAACCTGCCTACATGTAAGTCTTAGAAACCCAGAGTCTGTTTCCCAGAAAACCTAAGAAAACCACTGTAGAAAGGACCCCAAATTAGTCAATGACAGTTGAGGGTGGAATACAGAGACTAAATTCAAGAGCTTCTTGGAAGGTAGAATCAAGAGAACTTAACGACAACTTGGCTGGGAGGGTGGAATTCTAAACAACTCCTAGGTTTCTGATTGGAAGGTGGTAATGAGGTCATTAGGGAATGCAGATGGAGAAATGAATTTTATGAGGTCAGTAATCACTTCTATGTGGGACAAACAGCATTTGAAGTGCTTGTTGGACATTCTGTTAAAGATCTCCAATAGGTGGTTGTCCAGTAGACAGCACAACATATGGGGCCTCCATGGAGCTCTGGGGTTGGGACAGGTCTGGGCTAGGTCTATAGACTGGGAAGTTATTAGAGGTCTAGATGGTAAATTACACAGAACATACCTATGGAAAAGTAAGTCACTGAGCATCAGGTGCAGACTCAACTTATTCACCATTCAAAAGGCAGAGTTAGGGATCCCTGGGTGGTGCAGCGGTTTGGCGCCTGCCTTTGGCCCAGGGCGCGATCCTGGAGACCCAGGATCAAATCCCACATTGGGCTCCCGGTGCATGGAGCCTGCTTCTCCCTCTGCCTCTGTCTCTGCCTCTCTCTCTCTCTCTCTCTGTGACTATCATAAATAAATAAAAATTAAAAAAAAAAAGGCAGAGTTAAGGGAAATCACAAAGAGATATCCATTTTCTACCTAACCAGGCTGTATGTTTGAATGAATTCAATCTGGTCCTTGGCATTTGGCAGACCAAGTGGTCTGAAGCTACTTACAAACCAGCATTTCCCAAATGGTATCAGGGGAGAGGGTTCCTGGAAAACATGGTTTGCAGGTCAAGCACATTTGGAGAAATCTACTGTATATAGCTTCTTCCTCAAAATTCACAACATGTTTTAGCACATGTAATTGTTTCCCAGATTTATTTAACCCTAGAACCCTGTTTGGTAGGGGCTGTCTATTAATAACTCATACAATACTCATGTTGGGCAAGTGCAGTTTGGAAGTTTCTGCCCTGAGCTCTCAAGCATTACAGATGTCATGATGTCAGAGCCTGAGAAGTGAGATTCTCCAGGAGCATGGAACCTGGCTGACTCATGCCATATCTCCAGGGCATCCTGGCATACTGCCTGGCTGTAAGAGGAGCTCATTTACCTGCGTGGGTACTATGGAGGGGTGGCCATGACTCAGTGTATGTGGTATGTCTGGAGAGAACTCTGCAGATGTTGGAGTTGCTGAGTAAGAATGCAGGAATATCAGTAGAATGAAGAGTGGCCTAAAGCTTGCTGAGGGTCACTGGGTGACCTTTACAAAGAGGCTAGGAGGAACAACCCACAGAAATAAAATCATGCATCTAGAAGCTTGTACAGAACTACCATTGTTAGAACTGTCAAGAGAATATGAATGAGAGGAATGCTTTATACATTTTGTCTGGGTGTACAGTTTCCATTAAAAATAGAGAAATATTTATCATAGAACTGGATTATAGGCAAAAAGATTCTTATTGTTTGTGAGAGGCAGTGCTGAAGAAGTAGACGTCCTATCATAAGTCACCTTTATAAAGGTGATACATTTGCTGCAGATATATTTGCAGCACACAGTATGCAGTGGTCTATCCCAGATGGGAGACTTTGATCTTCTCTATGGGTGAGGCCACCCATAGTGAGTACTAAGTGGGAGGTAGAAGTAGGCATGGGAGATGGTAAAAGGCAGATACGACTTTGTGTATCACAAGAATAAACACTATAAAAAATTATTTTTTTATTTTTAAAGGCAGCATATAAAGATATGGGTAAAAGGCAGAGGCTTTCATTTTAGGCCTGGGACCTGTGCTTTGCCCACAGCTGGCAAGACTGAGCCAATCGTATTTCAAGAAATATGAATTCTGGGGCAGCCTGGGTGGCTCAACGGTTTAGCGCCACCTTTGGCCCAGAGCGTGATCCTGGAGGCCTGGGATAGAGTCCCAAGTAGAGCTCCCTGCCTGGAGCCTGCTTCAAATAAATAAAATATTTAAAATTTTTTTCAATTGCTTATTCTCAGTTTTCCTTACTGATCTTGCTGCAGCTCAGTAACAGTTCACAGACCAGCATGTGTGTGCCAACCACATTTTGAGAAACACTGTTCTAAGCAACACCATTCCTGAGAGAAATTCCCTGAATAAAGAATTCCTTAATCAAAGAAGTTAGGGAGAGCCTATAAGTATCACTGCACATTAGTATATCATATTTTGGGAGACCTTGTAAGTATCAGTGCATCTTAACATATTAAAGTCTCTGAGAAGTCCTGCATTAAAGAAGCTTGTTTAATCATTAATTAACTCAGCATTTCTTGAACAGACTCATTGTTCATGGAATACCTTTCAACATCCTGTAGAATTCATATTTTTTAAATATTTTATTTATTCATGAGAGACACAGAGAGAAAGGCAGAGACGCAGGCAGACGGAGGAGAAGCAGACTCCATGCAGGAGCCTGATGCGGGACTCGATCCCAGAACTCCAGGAGGTCCTGAGCTAAAGGCGGATGCTCAACCACTGAGCCACCCAGGCGTCCCAGCAATTGAAATTTTTATGGCAGTTTGATATTGCTGCAATATTCAAGTGTGGGCTTATTATTCAAGTAATGCATTTTTTATTGTATTATCAAGACTATTGCTCCAGAGGTGCCTGGGTGGCTCAGCTGGTTGAGCCTCCAACTCTTGGTTTCAGCTCAGGTCACAATCTTGGGGTTGTGAGATCAAGTCCCTGTTCAGCTCTGTACTAAGTGTGGAATCTACTTGCCCCTCTCCCTCTGTTCCTCCCCCAACTCACACTCTCTCTTTCTCTAAAATAAATAAATAAACAAAATCTTAAAAAAAAAAAACTATTGTTTCAGGACAGGTGGAAATTAGAAACAGACAGCTAGTTCTTTACTAGTTTAAGAAACCCTGTCTTAGAACATACTTTATAAAACATGGTATACAGTAACATCCAAGAATCAGCTATCAGCCAAGCATTTCTTCATCAGCTTGTATTCATTTTCCTGATTTAGTGACATAAAGGACTTTACAGCATCTAAAGTGCTGATTGAGTTAGGCAAAATCCTGCCAAGAATTTGTCTAGGAACATGTGGGCACAGACTTATTGGCCTGGGAGATATTTATAAAGCTAGATAGATTTATAATACTAGTTTGTAGATGAACCTGGGCTCAGGATGCAGCTCAAGTCCCAGTTCTGTGGCCATAGTTATATGTGTGATCTTGGGCAAGTCCCTCACTTTCTTTGAGCCTTAGTTCATTCAGTGGCAAAACAGAGAACAATGGCCTTCTTTCATCACAGGATATAATTAACAAGGTGATATATGTTGAAGTGATTATCAAAACTATAAATCCTGGGCAGCCCCTGTGGCTCAGCGGTTTAGCGCCGCCTTCAGTCCAGGGCGTGATCCTGGAGACCCGGGATCAAGTCCCACGTCAGGCTCCCTGCATAGAGCCTGTATCTCCCTTTGCCTGTGTCTCTGCCTGTCTCTCTCAGTCTCTCTCTCTCTCTCTCTGTGTATCTCTCATGAATAAACAAAATCTTAAAAACAAAAACAAAAAAACAAAACTATAAACCCTTAAGAGAGTATTCCAGATATTTGCAAATTAATTTTTTTTTAAATTTTTTATTTATTTATGATAGTCACAGAGAGAGAGAGAGAGGCAGAGACACAGGCAGAGACACAGGCAGAGAAGCAGGCTCCATTCACCGGGAGCCCGATGCGGGATTCGATCCCGGGTCTCCAGGATCGCGCCCTGGGCCAAAGGCAAGCGCCAAACCGCTGCGCCACCCAGGGATCCCGCAAATTAATTTTTTATTCCTTCCCTTCTCCTTAGTCACGATACAAGGATAAATATTGAATTTGCACAGTCGGCTGGAATCTTTGCTCTGATTCTAGCCTGTGGCATGATCTTGGACACCTCATTTGCTCTTTTTTTCTGCCTTCTTTAAATGAGCAGACTATGTTTGAAGGCCCCTATGGATGCAAAGCCCTATGAGTCAATAAACACATGGCAGCAGTGTCCCTTCTGGTTTCCAAAGTCTGTTATTGCTGGGCATGGTGGCACATGCCTGTAGTCCTACTAGCTACTTGGGAGGCTGAGGCAGGAGGATCGCTTGAGTCCAGGAGTTTGGGGCTGTAGTGGACTATGCTGATAGGATGTCCACACTAAGTCCGGTATCAATATGGTGACCTCCTGGGAGCAGGAGACCACCAGGTTGCCTAAGGAGGGGTGAACCAGCCCAGGTGGCAAATGGAGCAGGTCCAAAGTCTATTATCACCTCAAAAAATTTCCAAACATAACCTTACTCTGTCTTTTAGAATATACAGCCACGATGTTGACTCTCCTTTTCTTCCACCTTAAGGCTTCTCAAAAAGGGCAAGTAATGGCTCTGTAGCAACATCAGGCAGTGCTGCAAATAATCCCCAACCACGTTTATCTCAATGATGGTGATAAACATAAACTCACATTCCTCATAGTTGCTTCAACTTCTAAAGTTTATGAACTCTGGGGATTAAAGCAGTTACAACAAGCAGTACCACAGACACAAAAAACAGTTAAGCATTTGCCCACTTGGGATTCTGTAGTTCTAAACTACAACTGTAGTTTATATTTTTATTGAGTTGCTACTTTTTCATTACAATTGTAGGGCAATTCATTTAACTTGCTTCCTGACTTCTTGATCATCTGTCCTAGAGTTGGCTGCTTCACATAAAATGAAATTGTGGATTAGGATAAAGCTGTATTCTTGGGGGCAGTAGCTACTGAGAGTATACCGTGGGTCCAGGTAGAGTCACAGTGTACTCTATATTTCCAGTTTATGAGTGAGGAAGCTTTAGTAAAAAGCATTGCACTGGTCATCAGAAGTTTTGGGCTGTGGTTCTAACTGTCATTAATTAGTTGAATGAGTCCGTTAGGGCAGCCAGAGTGGCTCAGTGGTTTAGCGCCACCTTCAGCCCAGGGCATGATCCTGGAGACTCAGGATTGAGTCCCATGTCAGGCTCCCTGCATGGAGCCTGCTTCTCCCTCGGCCTGTGTCTCTGTCTCTCTCTCTCTGTCGCTCATGAATGAATAAATAAATATTAAAAAAAAAAAAAAAAAAGAATGAGTTGGTTAAAGCCCTTAACCAAGCTGGGACCAGGTTCCTCAGCTGTGTACGTATAATGAAAGGACTGGACTAAATAACTTACAGTCCTTTCAAGGTGTAGCTCTATGACTTGATGTGTGTGAATAGCTTTCCAACATCACTCCAGGGGGAAGCAAGCAGCAGGCAGTACAGACCCTGTTCAGGACTACTGGTTTCCACATTATTCATGGGCACCTGGACAAGTGTGAGGGTTGAACTATTTACTTTAGGGAGTAGCTGAGCAATCCTTCCAGTACATGCCCCATCTTTTGTCAGACTGTCCATGTATCACTACTACTTCCATCTTACTCCTGGCAGGCAGAGATGGTCTAGGGGGTGGGGGGCTTAGGGAGAGATCTTTGGGGCAGCGTACCTTCTAATGAGGTAGGAAGGAAAAAATACCTGTGTGTACAGGAAGTAATATTATCAGGTAGGATTGGAAAATTAGACTTCATAAATTGTGTTATTTTTAGACATAATTTATAAAGGTCCTTTAGAAAATTCTAGTTTACCTTAGTTACACTAAGAAGGACTTATGGAGAATATGTATTTTGGAGGGGGTGGATGCATACATAGACAAGTAAAAATCAGGGATGGGGGCTCACTTCTAGGCAATCACCCTATCTGATAGAATAAGATGGGAATGGGGTCAGATGAAGGGCAAATCTTATGTCTGTCACTCTAGAGGCATTACTGAATCCAGCAACTGCTTTATGAGGACATTTAATAGGCGAAAGAAATTTAGGGACATATCCTATTGAGGAGGGCATTTTTCCTTGAGAACCCCAGAGAAGCAGGGTGAAATGACTGAGGGGTCCAGGGAAGAACCAGACCTACGTGATTCAAACCTGATTCATCTGGTGGTCTGAATGTAATGGGTTGAGGGAAGACTGTATGCCTATGGCTCCCCCATTCATACATGGCTTGTGCCCTGTGACCCCTGTGCTATGGCCAATATTTTCTCCCTCCAAACAACAGTCCGAGTGTCCATTTATCTCAACATGATTCCAGGGGAGGTGGTTCAGAGAGAAGTAAAGGGGCAAGCTGAGATTTCCAGGGCACCATGAAACTGTGGCATTTTAATAGGGGCCTGCTAGAGACCCAGTGTCTTTGCCCTAAAGGCCAAGGTTGGTGCTGAAACCTGAAACCTGCTGGGCCAAGTATTCTTGAGTAGGGAAGCCAATGATGCCCCACATCCCTCAGGGGAGGTCCAGCCTGGATTTGGAGGGGGACAGTCCAGGCAGCTGCTAAGGCTCTCTGTCCCTTTGCTGCTGTAGTGACTCCAGGGTCAGGTGGGGGTGCACTGATAACATAAAGGCACACCCTAAAATTCTACCCAGATTCCAGATGGGCTTGTCAGAGACATCCCTGCACACTCTGCTCAGGGGAGCTCAGGGCTTCAGGGGTAGGGAAGAAAGGATAAAAAAGCAGCTGGGCCAGAATAGGCAAATCCACAAGGACAGAAAATGGGTTGGTGGTTACCTGTGGCTGAGTCGGTAGTGGGAGGAAATGCCAGTAACTCCTCATAGGTGTAGGGTTTCTTTTTTTGGGAGGTGATGACAAGGTTCTAAAATTGTGGTGATTGGGCAGCCCAGGTGGCTCAGAGGTTTAGCGCTGCCTTCGGCCCAGGGCCTGATCCTGGAGACCCGGGATCGAGTCCCATGTCGGGCTCCCTGCATGGAGCCTGCTTCTCCCTCTGCCTGTGTCTCTGCCTCTCTCTCTCTCTCTGTCTCTCATGAATAAATAAATAAAATCTTTAAAAAAATAAAAAAATAAATAAAATAAAATTGTGATAGTTGCACAGCTCTGGGAGTATACTAAAACTACTGAATGATACACTTTAAGTGGATGAGTTGTATAGTATGTACATTACACCTTAAAAAAATTGTTTACAGAAGAAGTAGCTGGGCATGCACACAGGACGAGTCCTCTGTTCTCACTCTGTCTGCCACTGAAAAGGAACTTCTAACCTGCGGCAAGGAAAAGCAGGGGTCGGCTGTTCATGTTTACTGAGCCCCCAATGACCCTCTCTTGACAGCTAGAGCTGCTTTTCCAAGCAAACTCTACGTGGAGGAGCAAGAATACAAATAAAACAGATTTCAGTAAAACAAGATAGTGATTGTGAGAGATGTAAAATGTGAAACTCTAGAAGTGAACATGGCGGGTTCCTGAGCCCATTTTACAGCCCAACAACCACACTGTGAAGATCAGACAGCTAGTGAAAGGGCCACAACAGTTTCAGGATTATAGCTGAGACTCCAGCAGTGCTGGGTCAATGTTGGTTAAGCAACTGCCTTAGGCTCAGGTCTTGATCAAGCCCCACATAGGGCTCCCTGCTCAGCGGGTAGTCTTCTTCCTCTCTCCACTGCTTGTGTTCTCTCTCTCTAAAATAAATAAATAAAATCTTAAAAAAAAAAAAAACCCACAACAAACCCAGACATTTCCAGCCCAAAATTATCTATAAAATTCATCCCTGTATCTTGTTTACAGTACTTAAAACATCACCATTTAACCCTCCTATATGTGATCCCCACAAAAGTCAAGTGAGGCAGGAGTGGATATTACTTCTTTTTAGATAAAGAAACAATGTCAGAAAGGCTAAGTGACTTGCCTATGGGCACACAGCTGATTGGGTGGGGGACCTTCAACCCACTGTGCCCTGGAGGCAGATGTCAGCCCAGTGGATGCATCATGAGCACTTCAAAAATGGTTAAATGGACAGGAACAGCTGGTGAAAGAGAGCCCAGAGAACCTGCAGCCAAGGTGAGCAGAGCAGGAGCAGTTAGCCAGCGGGCAGCAGACCAGTTGTCAGCAGGCCAGTTGTCAGCAGGCCAGTTGTCAGCCAGACCTGTCGAACTGTGGCTGAAAGGATTATACTGAGCCCATCCAGGAAAGTGAGCAGCATGAGAGTTGGACTGGAGGGAGTTTGGGCAGTGTGGGGACAGCACCCCCACACTGGCCTGGGAGAGGAATCTAGTTTCAGTAGGGATGCAGAGGAGCAGGGGACAGTTATCTTCATGTGCATGTGTGCTTTGAGAGGAAGCTACACAAAACTGAGCTGACCAAATGGAAAAAGAAGGATGGGGAGCAGCTAAAGCATGTGCTCCATCAAATTCTGGTTGGAAAAGTCACCCAAACCTCTCACCATCCTGTCTCGTTTGCTTCTTTAACAAAGTCATCTAGGACAGAGACCTGCCTTCCCATGCACCTGCTGCCTGCACTCCTTCTGGAATCAGCATATAAAATATTACCATCAACCTACCTTTTCTAGGTAAAGCTCAATAGTCTGTAGCCCAGGAGGTAAAGCTATTGGACTTTATGATCCAAAGAGGCAGAGGCTGCCTGTGCTTGGGAGGGATGGAACAGGATCAGCTAAAACGTGTGGCTGCTTCCCCTGTGCAAAGCTCCACATATGTATCACCTTACAGAGCCTCTCAACAACTATGGGAGGTAGGTACTACTATTATCTCTAGTTTACAAATGGGCAGCCTGAAGTATGGAGAGGTTCAGGAACTGGCCCAAGGTCACCCTAACAGTAAATGGTGGAGCTGGGACTATAGCCTGTGCAGGAGGGCCTGGTGATGGTATTGGAAGAGATGTGGCTCAGGTATTCCTCAGGCATAGACCAGGAGGACACCAGAGAATCACATCAGCTTTCACTCTCTGTGACCCCTCAAACAGCCCTTTATGTGTGGTTCTAGGCTATCTTAGTTCTCTCCACAATCTTTGTCTTCTCCCTTTGTTCTGTGTTCCTTTTCTTTCTCGTTCAGGCTGAACCGGAGTTAGAACGGTGAGCTGAGAATCCTCGCTGAATGCATACATTTTCATATCCCTATTATACTTGTATTATCCTCTTGCTGGCCATTTACACCCACACATTCATTTTCCTGAGCACAAGCTCAAGCTTTTTGACACTCACAGGAAGGAACACCCACTAGTGGACCCTCCCTTCCAGGAATGAACCTCTTTCCCTGCATTGCAGCTTCAAAGAAGCCAGTGGGAAGAGCCACTGCTGCCTCACAGTTGCTTGTTCAGTTAGTAGCAGAAGGTAATGTGGCTCTTCTGAAAGGCTGGCTCAGGAATTCTGATTTTTAAATTCCTAAACTTCTCTTCATGCCTGAACCTTTGGAGTTTTACCATATCTGTATCCCTCATCTTAAAGAGACCCTCAATAGTCTGGACCCCAGTAATTGGAAATGTGATATTGATGCCCTAGTTTTGATGTTGATTCCTCAAAAAATCAAAACAAATGGTAGACCTGATGAATTGCATGCTTATTATGTGTTATTATCTCATACAGGCCTATCGTGCACTACAAGTCTTAGTTTATTGATCCTATTTAATTAATAGCCATGTATAATACTGTATAATATTCATAGCAATTGAAAGTTATAAAATGGAATTCCTTTAAAAATAACCTACAGTTGGGTAGCCCGGGTGGCTCAGTGGTTTAGCATCGCCTTCCGCCCAGGGCCGGATCCTGGAGACACAGGATCGAGTCCCACATCGGGCTCCCTGCATGGAGCCTGCTTCTCCCTCTGCCCGTGTCTCTGCCTCTCTCTCTCCCTCTTTGTGTGTCTGTCATGAATAAATAAAATCTTAAAAAAAAAGAAACATTAAAAAAACCTACAGTTTTGATTTTTTCACTAAGTTATCAGAAATTTTCCGTAATTAATTTCAAATTTCAAATTAGTGGTTTTCCTTATTTGCATTTTTGGAAAGTTGTCTGTAGAGTCGAATTGTAAATGCTATTCTCCCAATGGCATTTTATAATTAGTCTCACAAGGGTCTCCCAAGAGCTTGAAAGGAAAGCTGTCGGTGGCTATTTCAGGACCTTGACACTGACTGCAGCCACCTCTCCCATCTCACTACCTACTATTGCCTACCCACCACCCGTACTGTGTCTCACTGCTCAGAAGTCAGTCCCAGATCCACAATCAATTTCACACCTCTATTTCTCTCACTCCAGTTGTCCCCTCACCCAAAATGTCCTTCCTTTTCTATACAAAAGTTTCCTTATGTAATCAAAATCCAGCTCCAGTATCTCATTTCCTGCTAAGCCTTCTCCATTCCCTCTCCCATCCAAAGAGAATTGTTGTCTCCTATGCTCAGACCACCTCCCCATCAGTTTCCCAGATAATTGTTTACCTACTCATCTCTCTCCCTAGACCATGAGGTCTGTAAGAGCAGACCATGGATTATTTCTTTGGCATATTGAGCATCTTTGTTCGAAAAATAAGTTGGATGTGGCTCCATAGAAAATGAAGATGCCCGAGACACAATTTTTGAAATGTGTACAAGAAATGAAATTGAGATATTTTTAATCCTTTCACTGGAGATATTTTCCATGAGATATTTTTAATCCTTTCACTGGATAATTGTTTTTGAGCAGTTTAATGGTGCTTCAAAAACTGTGGGGGATACTTCTGAGTTGTTATTGAGAAACCAGTGAAAGAGGGGCTGGGCCCCTGGTGAAAAAACTGGTGCTGCCACCACTCCTATGACTGAGTCGGAAGGTAGTTCCAGGACAGTTAGTAAGGAGGCTGAAGTAATAGAGTGGAAGAACAGAAGATGCAGAGGGGCTGGAATTTGGGCTGGGGCATTGAAATAAGCTCTAAACACGGCAATCAGCCTTATCCAGATGAAGTGCCTCGGTGGGGGCAGTTGGTATTAGAGGGCAGAAAGCTACTGTGTCTGTCCTTGCTAAGTCTGGTGATTGGCCCACACATATGCCTTTAGTCAAATACAGGGACGCATGCAGTCAAATCAAGGGATGAGGAACTCAGATGAAGAATGTTTTATATATAAGGTGAAATGAAATATCATTTTGTTTCTTTTTCTTCTGACAACTGCCAAGTCATTGGTTTTTTTGCATAGGACCCCTCTGGGTATTAGTTCCTTGGATCCAGGGGTGAGAGGTATCATTCCTTCTACCCTGGGTTTCCAGGCTGGCATGAGTTCTGCAATAAGGCTGGAAGGACCCTCAGAAGTTCCTAGCCTTGGTTATAAATTGGAATCACCCAAAAAATCTCAAAAACATTGCTTCCTGAGACCCATCTCCAGAGATACTGACTTATTCAGTGTAGCAGAGGTCCAGGCCTGGGATTTTGAAAGTTCTTGAGGTGATTATAACATAGAGCCAGGTTGAGGACCAGTACTCTACATCAGTGCTTCTCAAATTTGCGTGTACAAACTTGAGTCATTTGGACATCTTGTTAAGACAAAGATTCTGATTCAGCTGGGTCAGGTGAAGCCTGACAGTCTGCACATGGAACAGACTCCAGGTGATGGTTCAGGACCCCATTCTGAGGAATCAGGGTCTAGAGTTCAGAGAAGACACTCTAAGCAAGGTGTGGGCCAAATATATCAGCAGCCCCTGGGAACATGAAGAGGACATTTATTCAAAATACATTCCAGAACCCCATCCTCTCCTGACTGAATTAGACTCTCAGAGAGAATGGGATCCACAAACATACATTCTAAACAAACTTCCCAGGTAATTGAGAAGCCCAGTAAAGTTAGAGAGACACTTGCTCCTAGGCCAGTATTTCAGCACTTGCCAAGATCAAAAGAATCACTCTACACACTTGCCAAGAATACCGACCAACTGAATCAGAATTTTAAGAGTGGCCTAGGAATCTGTATTTTAAGAAGAGCACTAGGTGAACCAGTTTGATCTTAGGTTTAGGAAAGCCTATTTGGCAGGATCCTTCATTGGGGCTGGGAAAGGTCTAGGTAGCCCTTCTCCCTTTTTCCACCATGAAACTGTTCCTGTAAAACCCGGCTACAGTGACTGTTGCAGACAGTCTGCAGAGGAAAAGAATTGGGAGGTTAGAGCAGAAGCATCCACAGTGTTCAATGCTGGAGGCCGAGGGATTTTGTATTGTGATTTTGTATTGTGATGCATGTATATAAATATGCATACACATATGCATACATATATTTCTTGGAAAGAGGAGGTTAGGTGAGAACAGAATGGAACTGACTAATGGCTGTGAGCTTTTCAGCACTGACGACCCTCCATCTTGAGTGTACTGTCAAATGTCAAATGCAGTGGGGTGCAGGGGTGGCAGATGAGGGATTGGAGTCTACCCCTCTGGAAAGTAATGGTATTTCACACTCACCCACTCTCTGCCTCCTGATTATCCTCCTCCTGGCACCAGGAAGAGAAAATAGAACTGGGGTGTTTATTTTCTTTTACTTTACATGTTCACATCCATGCGGTGACAGAAGAAAACCTCTTGGTTGGCACTGGACGTGTTTTGTGGCTGTTACATTTAGAATACATTTAAAGCACTATGTTACATAATTACACCTGGTTTTGTGCACACACTCATAAGTGTATCATAAACCCAGGCTGCATATTTCCAGCTATGCTTCTCAAACTTTAGCTTTACTCATGAGAGACACAGAGAGCGAGGCAGAGACGTAGGCAGAGGGAGAAGCAGGCTCCATGCAGGGAGCCCCATGTGGGACTCGATCCCAGGACCCCAGGATCATGCCCTGAGCCAAAGGCAGATGCTCAACTGCTGAGCCACCCAGGTGTCCCCTCAAACTTTAGAATCACTTCCAGAGCTTGTAAAAATACAGATTACTGGGCTCCACCTCAGAGCTTCTGAATCAGTAGGACTTCTAACAAGTTCCCAAGTGATGCTGGGGCATAGGTATGGGGGAAGAAATGCAAATGAACCCTACCTAGAATTTGTTATAGCAGGTTTGCTTATTTTATGGGTATGAGTGGAGCAATTTTGAAATTATTTTAGATGTATTATAGGACTGAATAAATTAGCAAGTATGGGTGGTGAAGAGAGAAAGAAAAAGAGAGAGATGTTATGAATGCCAGGGATCTCACTGTAGAGAAGTGGTATACAGACATACTTTGTTTCATTGTGCTTTGTGGCTATTCCTTTTTTTTTTTTTTTTTAAGATTTTATTTATTCATGAGACACACACACACACAGAGAGAGAGAGAGAGAGAGAGAGGCAGAGACACAGGAAGAGGGAGAAGCAGGCTCCATGCAGGGAGCCTGACATGGGACTCTATCCCGGCTCTCCAGGATCAGGCCCTGGGCCGAAGGCAGCGCTAAACTGCTGAGCCACCTGGGCTGCCCCCCGCCCTTTTTTTTCTTTACAAGTTGAAGGTTTATGGCAACCCTCACGGAGCAAGTTTATTAGTGCCATTTTTCCAACAGCATTTATTCACTCTGTGTCTCTGTGTCATACTTTGTTAATTCCTAAAATAGTTCAGACTTTTTCATTATTATGTTTGTTATGGCAATCTGTGATCAGTGATTATGATTTACTAAAGCTCAGATGATGGTTCACATTTTTTAACAATAAAGCATTTTAAATTAAGGTATATATCTTTTATAGACATAATGGTATTCCACACTTAATAATATAGTATAAACATAACTTTTATATACACTAGGAAACCAAACTATTCATTTGACTCATTTTATTGCAATATTTGTCTTATTGCAGTGGTCTGGAACTGAACCTATAATATCTCCAAGGTATGCCTGTACAAATATGGAATGGGAGGAGGCAAGAAGAAATCTTATGAGTATGCATTACAATTAGATATGAAGGTATTGGTGTGAACTGATGATTCAAAAATATGTATATAAGCATGCTATGTGTATGTATATTATGTATGTATGAACATATGTTTATTTGTATATGTGTATATAATGTGCATACATATATTTCCTGGATTTTTTTTGAGGGAGCCCAAAACAAAGTCACTGTAGCAGCCACACCTAGTGTCCAGGACTTCTTGGTTTCTAATATTATTCCCCACTGTAATATACCAGCACTCATTAAAGTGGCAGATTCTAGGGATGGGACACGATACATAACAGATGAGCCTGACAGATCTTATTATAATGCCAGAAAGTTTAAAAAGGGGGAGGGAGAATGTCCTAAGAACAGAGGGCTATTAAATCTGAGATAACTTGAGCACTGAAATAGGTGAGTACAGTAAGGAATTATAAATCATTTGGGGGGGGGGAAGGAATATCTGAGTCTACACCAATAATAAACGGATGAATAAACAAAAGAGAAGGGAGGTCTTAACTCATGAAGAAAGCTGAGAGCTGTCTGCTACACCTGGCAGGACTGCTGGAAACAGAAATTCATTCAGAAACCATTGTGATAAAGACTAGATCAGGCAAGAATCTGTAGAAGCTAAGTCTTAGGGAAATTTTGAAAAGAGATATTTGCATGACCTTAAAGTGTTTCCTCACAGATTGCTTATTAGTTGTAAGAAAAAGAAAACCCCACAACAGTGATTATACACCAGAGAAACTTGGCAACAGCTTGGCTGGGTGATGGAAATGAACTCACCAGTTAAGTGAGGGACAGATAGACTTTGTGGGCCTCTCGACATGAGAACACTCCTCACCCATGCAGTGTTCTGGGTAAGAAAGCATCACCTCAATCCATTCATGAAGAAACATCAGTCAAACACAAAATGAGAAATATCTTTTTTTTTTAAATGGGGATTGTATGTTTCAAACATGTCAAGGTTATAAAAGGTAAAGAAAGGCTGTGGAATTGTTTCAAATTAAAGAAAAAAGGAGAAGTGATGACTGAACCCAAGACTGTATCCTGTCTTGGAGAATAATGCTATGTGGGACATTACTGGATCAACTGACAAAAGTGAACTGTAGTTGCATAGGGGCATAGCCCTACTCCTGGAAACATACTCTTAAGTATTTAGGGGAAAAGGACCAGATGTGTGTACGTTACATTCAAACAGTCCATGAAAAACATTTCTCCATGTGTGCGTGTATGTATGTGAGAGAGAGAAAGAGAGTGAGCATGAGTGACTCAGCATGTGTGCTTACCCTTCAGCAAATGGGGTAAGATGTTAATGTTGGTCGATTGGTCCTGTTAACAATCGGTCCTGTTAACAATATATGGATGTTCTTTGTACTATTTTATTTTTGTACCTTTAAAAAATTTTGAAATAATTTCTCCCCAATTTTTACTTATTTATTTTTTAAAAATATTTTAATTTATTTATTTGAGAGAGAGAGAGCATGAGAAAGAGCACAAGCAGGGGAAAGGGGCAGAGGGAGAAGCAGAAGCACTTTCTACTGAGCTGGGAGCCCAACGTAGCACTCCATCCCAGAACCCTGAGATCATGACCTGAGCTGAAGGCAAACACCCAACTGACTGAGCCACCCAAGTGCCCTCTCAAATAAAAATTTTAAAAATCAAACTTTTGGATAATATTTAACGACATTGAGATACCTTCAATAGTAAATTCTCTATCAGCTCAATTTTGTGAAAAATAAAAAGTGTAGATGTATCTTTATCTTTGTACTTTTAAAAAGCTAGAAGGAAACAAATCAACATATACACAGGTATCCTCTATGGATTATGGAATGGATAATTTAATTTTGTTGTATTGTTTATAATGTTTCATATTTTCCAAAGCTTCTACATCTAGCATGTATTACTTTAATAACTAGAGAAAAATTATTTTTGAAGGAGTAAAACAAATGTTCAGTAATGTTTTATGTTTAATGTTTCTGACTGCTGTGTCATTCGTTAGTAATAGCAAAAACAAAACAAAACCAAAACCTCTGAAGTCACTGAAATGTCCAGTGATAGAAAAGGTTGTATCAGTTATGATACTTTTAAATATTATAAAGTCTTAAAAATGTATGCTTATCAATCAATTTATGGACCAACCCAAGTGTCCAAAAATATGTGATTGCATAAGTTACCACATAGATAGAAAGCACAAAATGTATGTTTTCTAAAATAGAGTATTCTAGGAATAGAAGGAACTATCTTTGTCTTTCTCTGTCCATTTCTGCTATCCTGCAAATCATAAATATCTTATCTATTCATATTTGTTAAATGAATAAATGCTAGACATGAGCTATTTGGGAGGGAGAGGGATGATGGAATTATGAGGGATTATTTTATCGTCTCCATTATTCTTTTATGTATATTCAAATGTTCTACCATAAATTTATTATTTTTTATATTTGTTAGAATAAGATTTATTGATATGCTCAGTGCTACCTTGTTAATACTGTCACATTGTCACCATAGCTGAGGTAATAGGGACAGACCCTCTGATCGCCAGCCCTGGGTGCCCACAGGAAGCAGCGTGGGCCCTTGGATGGGAGGCTGGTGGCTTGGTTGGGGGGACATGGTTATTGTGTTGGACTCCTTCCTTTGCACGCTGGGTCCACACTGTCTCAGCCCCATGCCCAATCACACACCAGTGCATACACACTTGTGCCCTAGTCCTGTCGCTCACGCCCATGCACACACCATCTTGTCTCCGGGTAATACGTACACTCAGTAGTTACAGTAATCATAGCAAAATTAAGTACGGGTATGTTGGGACTCAAGGAGAACGTGCATGTTGATTGGATGGAGGGTGGACCCCGGTGCCTCACGCTGACCTGAGCATGGCCCCTTGGGCCGGCAGGCATGGTGCTGTGACCGCCCCAGCACCCTCCCAGCTTGGGACCAGAGCTGTCCTGCCACAGCCGGGCCCTCAGGGCCAGCATCCCAGGCCCAACACAAAATCACCTAAAAAAATAAACTCTTCAGCTTGCAGCCAATGCCTGATGCAGGGTGGCTCTAGGCCTTCTGCAGGGGCTCCACTGGGGTCAAGGCCGGCCCGGGCCCAGCCAGCATCTACCATAAATTTAATAATACAGAATTTTTGATTTTAAAAGTTATAAATAATGTGTATATATCATCCTGTTGAGAAAAGATTAGAAGGATATTCATAAAAAGGGGGAGTTATCTCTGAGTGGGAGTGTCATGGGTAAGATTCTTGTCATCCTTTTCCTTGTTTAATATTAATATTTTTACAAAGAATCTTTTTTAGAGCCCTGGAATTATTTTATTTTATTAAATTTTATTTTATTTATTCATGATAGATACAGAGAGAGAGAGAGGCAGAGACACAGGCAGAGGGAGAAGCAGGCTCCATGCAGGGAGCCTGATGTGGGACTCCATCCTGGGTCTCCAGGACCAGGCCCTCGGCTGAAGGTGGCGCTAAACCACTGAGCCACCGGGGCTGCCCAGAGCCCTGGAATTAAAAAACGGATTATAAAAAAAAAAAACAAAAAAACAAAAACGGATTATAAAAATAAGATACAAGGCACTTGGACATGGTAGGTATGCATCAAATAACAAAAAAGTGTATTTATTAAGGCTATGTCATGACAAAAGCGGGATCTAATAATATACAGTAGAATAACTCATGGAAAAAATTCTACTTTTGTGTTGAAGGTAGTGTTCTAAAATGATATAGCAGTTGTATTCAGGTATTGTATTATTTTAAAGCAAGGATGTTAGGTGGTAGATAGCATATATTTATAAACCATAGACTATCTCTAAAAGATACACAAACTGGTACAAAGTTTACCTCTAGGGGAGGAGAACTGGGAACTGAGGGACTAGATGAGGAGGAGAGCCTGGTTTTCTCTGTATATCTTTATATGTTGTTTAACTTTTAGAACATGATATATACATAGTACATACTCAAAAATAAACAATTAAAAATAATTCTAAAAAATTTGGGGCTCATGGGGTAACAACTGTGTAAACTAGATTAGAGACAAGCCAAAGTTTGACTCTGGAATGGGTAGTTCCCATCCCAGACTAATGTGAATGTGACAAAAATCAAGACTTGCCAACACCTATCTGCCCTCCCACATTTCTGTGCTTCTATACCCTCCCCTATTGTCTTTGCTTTTAGACAGAGGGCTCCTGATCTACTATTACAGGGGATTCCTTTTGTTTCTCTACCAGCAGGAACAGATTTGGGCTAACGTCTGACACTGGTTCTTCAAGGCTCTTATATACTCAATGGCAGGCAGCTGGTTGGAATGAAAGCACCCATCACTGCCCACCAACACTGGGAAATAAAAACCAGACCTAAAGGACTGAACGCACAATCTTCACCATAGCACGATGCTAACATCATGTCTCCTCCATTAAGTAACATGTTCCTGTGAGGAAGAGGCAATTTACCCCATTTTACATCTCAAATTTGTGTGGATGCTAGAGAGCTCACCTCTCTTAAGAATATGCTTGAGAGTTGTGGGCTATTCTGAAATGTTCTATCTTTATATTCACATCAACACAGCTACCCTATGGCTAAAGGTATATCTAAGCACCCAGCTTCCCAAATCAGAACCATATGAGTCAGTTCCTCTCTCACTTTTGCTCTCCACAATGTCTTCTCAATTTTGAGAGATAGATCGCTCAAATTTTGCTCACCCATTTTTTTCAACTCTGTTGACCATGACATACAATCAGACCCTCATAATCTATTTCCACCCTTCCTAGCTAGTTTCTTGTTATTGATAGTCTATTATTTTACTCAAGTTTGCTTTTAAAAGCACACATCTGACAACTTCATTCCACTATATATTATATCTGTATCTGTATATCTGTATATCTATATCTGTAAAAAATAAGTAAATAAAATCTTTAAAAAAGTAAAAGAATCACCTGGGAAGCTTTTTCTTAATTTTTTTTTTTTTGTGTGTGTGTGAAAGAAAGAGCGTGAGGGTGGGGGGTGGGGAGAGGGCAGAGAGAGAATCCTCAAGCAGACTCCGTGAGGAGCAAGGCCCCAGGAACTGGAAGTGGGGTTCCATGTGGGGGGCTGGATGGCAGACTGGGGGGGCTCCACACTGGGCTTGAATTGGGGCTTGTCAATCTCATGCCCCATAAGAGCATGGCCCAAGTCAAAACCAAGAGTTGGATGCTCAAGCACCTGAGCCACCTAGGTGCCCCTCACCTGGGAAACTTTTTAACCAATGCACATTTTCTTCCCCCCTTTCTCCACCAATCTGATTTGCTCCCTTGGAGGAATGTAAAATCCTCTGCCCACTCCTCCCCAGCACTAAAAACCACAGCCTTGGAGAACACTTTTGTTACTGATGGGAAGGTATTATGTCACTTAGCTGTGCTAGGGAAGAAACAAGCTTTCAGCTATGTAATAATTCAGATTCTAGAAATCTGCAAAAAATATTTTGGCCAGGACATCCACACATACTGTCATTCTCTCTGCATGGGGGCCTTTTCTTTCATTTCTGACTCCAGTCCTATTCATTTTCCAGATCTTCAAAATTGTCCTTTCATCACATCCCAAACTTCTTTCTTGGAGTGCTCATGCACAAACACACACACACACACACACACACACAAAACAATCAAGAAGGAAATGAACAGCTATTTGTTTCTCTTCCCCACTAGACTGTGTGTCCTCAGGGACAAGTCTGCTGTATATGCCATTCCCAGTACTGAGCACATTTAGTGCTGTAGCTGGTGCTCAAAGGAATGAAAAACAAACCCCACTTTCCATATCTAATGAAATTTCCTCTCTCACTTTTTAAAAAGTTTTAATTTAAACTTCAGTAGTTAACATACAGTTTAATAGTAGTTTCAGATGTACAATATAGTGATTCAGCACTTCCATACAACACCTGGTGCTCATCACAGCAAGTGCCCTTCTTAATCCCTATCATCTGTTTCACCCATTTCCCCATCTGCCTTCCCTTTCGTAATCATTATTTTTTCTCTAGTTATGAGTCTGTTTCTTGGTTTGCCTCTTTTTTCTCTCCTTTGCTCATTTGTTCTGTTTCTTAAATTCCACATATGAGTGAGATCATATAGTATTTGTCTTTCTCTGACTGACTTATTTCACTTAGCATAATACTCTCTAACTCCATCCATGTCATTGAAAATGGCAAGATTTCATTCTTTTTTATGGCTGAGTAATATTTCATTGTATGTACATACCACATCTTTTTTAAAATTTTTATTTATTTTTAGAGAGTGCATGAGGAGGGGAGATGCCCAGTATGCCTGGCATGGAGCTTGATCTCATGACCTGAGCTGAATCAAGAGTTGGATGCTTAACCAACTGAGCCACCCAGGTGCCCCCATACCACATCTTCTTTATCTATTGATCAGTCAAAGAATACTTGGGTCATTTCCATAATTTAGCTATTGTATATAATGCTGCTATAAACATCCTCTTTCACTTCTTATGTCCTGTCCACAATTGGTAGAACATAATTTCTAAGAGGGCTGACATGTAGTACATGGCTAGGAACTGTGTACAAATGCTGTGGGGTTTGTTTGGGCCAAGCTGTTTGGATTGGGAAACCAGAGGAAAAAAACAGTCTTTTTCCTCCTCAATGTTAAAATTAAATAGTATTTACCTCCAGGAATAATACATATATTTAATTTTTTTTATTTATTTATGATAGTCACAGAGAGAGAGAGAGAGAGAGAGAGAGAGAGGCAGGGACACAGGCAGAGGGAGAAGCAGGCTCCATGCACTGGGAGCCCGACATGGGATTCAATCCCGGGTCTCCAGGATCGCGCCCTGGGCCAAAGGCAGGCGCCAAACCGCTGCGCCACCCAGGGATCCCTAATACATATATTTAAGATAGGAAGCCTAGTAAGAAAATGAACATTTGTGAAGGCAGCATACAACAAAAGAACTACAATATAACTGCCTTATAAAGCTGCTTATCTTCTGACCTTCCCTTAATAGTACATAGCTATATTCTGGAATGTGAGTTTATTAATTCATTTGTTTTTTTTTTTTAATAGCTTTACCATGTGCTTATGTATCTCTAAACAATAAATTGTTCAGCACTGCTTGCTTTTGGGCTTTGGAAAAGCAATATTGTTCTTATGAGATCTTCCACAGCTTTTTTTGTTTATTTTATTCAACAGTGTTCTTGAGACTCAACTATGCTGTTGTATATAGCTGTGTTTATTCATTTTCATGGTAGTATGCTACTGCATCATACTGTGATGAATACATCACAATTTATGCATTCCTTGTCAATGGACATTTGGGATGTTTCTGGCTTCTTTGATCTTAAGAATAATTCTGCTATGGTCTTGTACACATTTCCAGGAGCATCTCTGAGTTTACCTAGGGTATATAACAAAGAGTTAAAACCACTGGATAGGTGTAAGTTCAAGTTTATAAGGCAATACCAAGTTATCTTTTGTTTTTTTTTTTTTTTTTTTTTTTTATTTTTTTTTTATTGGTGTTCAATTTACTAACATACAGAATAACACCCAGTGCCCGTCACCCATTCACTCCCACCCCCCGCCCTCCTCCCCTTCTACCACCCCTAGTTCGTTTCCCAGAGTTAGCAGTCTTTATGTTCTGTCTCCCTTTCTGATATTTCCCACCCATTTCTTCTCCCTTCCCTTATTTTCCCTTTCACTATTATTTATATTCCCCAAATGAATGAGAACATATAATGTTTGTCCTTCTCCGACTGACTTACTTCACTCAGCATAATACCCTCCAGTTCCATCCACGTTGAAGCAAATGGTGGGTATTTGTCATTTCTAATAGCTGAGTAATATTCCAAGTTATCTTTTGAAGCAATGGTCCCAATTTACATTCCAGCAGTATATGAATTCCTGTTGATTCAAATCCTCGCAAAAGGCTTGTATTATTAGGACACAGGAATTGTGATCTTAAACTGCAAGATATTTGTGCCAGAAGCCGGCACTCTTGACTGGATGGGCTGCTTTCTCTTGACCATCTGACAGTAGAGCCTGATCTGAGACTTTGCCCAAGAGATGAGCCCCTAGACCTTTCCTTGTTGAATCTGGACTTTGGGACAGAGCACTAATAAAGACAAGAGACTTTACCATGGACACACAGGCATCATAGAAGGCAATCAATCATAGAATAGGACCTAGAAGGACCCTGAGGCCAAATCCTTCATTCTATATTTTAGGAGACTGAGGCCCCAGAAAGGGTAAATGACAAGTTCTCTGAATTAATTAGTACAAGAAGAACGTGCCTCTGGGGCTTTTGATTCTTAGTCCGGGGCTTTTAATTTTAATTTGTTTGTTTTAGTAATGTAAGATGGTATAATATAATCTATTAAGTTAATAATAACTGTAAGTATCCAAATAATTGCCAATTTCTTTTTTAAAGGTAGTGGTTTGACTTATATGACTGATGAACTCAGTAACTTTATCTTCTTTACATATGAAAGAAACAAGGATAATACTGAATTCCAATGGGATAGAGGGGAAAGATGCAATTTCCACATTTATGATTTTGAGTATACAAATTTAATAGTACTAAAAGACACCTATCTCTTGGCAAAAATAATCCTCAATTTTATGACTGACCACCTTTGTCCTCAGATCATCCTCCCCACACCAGGCAAATGCTAAGCACTGCCTTAGGAAGCCATTTTTTCGAGGAAGGCAAACTTCAAATTCAGTTGTTTCAATTCATCTTCTTCTTTCCAGCACTTACAATTTTTTAAAAAAGATTTTATTTATTTATTCATGAGAGACATAGAGGGAGAGAGAGAGAGAGGCAGAGACACAGGCAGTGGGAGAAGCAGGCTCCATGCAGGGAGCCTGATGTGGGACTCAATCCCAGGACTCCAGTATCATGTTCTGAGCCAAAGGCAGATGCTCAAATGCTGAGCCACCCAGGTGTCCCAACCAGCACTTATAATTAAGCCATCAAAGAGGCTGGGAACTGTTTGTGGGCATTACAGTAAAATAGCCTCAGTAACCTAATGGTTTATAATCTCAGATGGCTTTACATGAGCATGCAGAAGAATACTGAATAAGACTTATTTGCACCTGAGATATACTTAGCGGTCTTCAGAGTGTGCATAATAATCAAATGTGGCATGATCCTGTGCAGAGGAATCTGTCCTCCTGCACCAAAGGCAGTAGCAGTGGAACTAGGGAGGCGGGGAGGGACTGCTTACTATGAAGGGTGCTTACATGAAGGGAGGTGGCCTCAGAAACCTTCAGTGGAAATCTTCATTCTGGAGGTGTGTGCTCCAGGAGTTCCCTTCCCAGCCCATCTGACTAGCTCCTCCCTGTGCTGAGCATCCATTTAGCACTTAAAAATATCCTTTAGCACTGAAAAATAACAATGTCTGTAGGCTCACAATAAGGGCTTTCTCTGAAATGCTCCTTTTAAAATGTCATGACAAAACTCAGGAGTTGCTTATTACTTTGGGATGAGGGACATGGAGGGAAAGAACACCATGAAATTTTGCTTGGGATGCTAACCAAACTATTGAGGCGCTCCTGGTTCAGGTTTTCCTCCTAGCAGTCATTTTAATCAGCACTTCCCCTACTTAATGAGCTTGTAGTGCCATTACATAATCACCCGGCTCGGTGGATTAATGATGAAAAGAGGAACTGATTTTTCCAGTTGCATCATTTGAAGTAAATGTTAACTTTCTTTCTGAGTCCTTAGTTAACCGCATTAGTGTGACAAATATGTCTTTGTCTAGCATAAGTAATTAGAATTTAATCACTTTAACTGCATCTTAATTATCCCAAATGAATTGAAAGGACATTTAATAGCAAAGATTAAATTGCCTTAATGAACGATTTTTGTGACTCCATCAATACTTGAATCGCGTTAGCCACTCCTCTCACGCACCTCATCTGCAGTGAGCACGGAGGTCACTAGGTGGCGCGCTTCGCTCGTTTATTTATTTAATTTCCCCTGCCATTGATCTGTTTTAGAAGACGACAGGAAAGAAAGCGAAAAGCTCATAGTTTATTGTGTTCCTTTGATAACCTCTCTTTGGGACTATGAGATCATCACCAGATGCAAAAACGAAAGTAGTGATTTCAGAAACTGTCGATTCTGAGTACCCTATGGCATATGCGAAGGAAGATGAGAGACATGGATAACTGGAAACACCCAGTGTTTGAGGGAAATTGTAAGTTGTCCTCTGGATGATTGCCAATTTGTGCACAGAGTTTTACTTAAATTATTATTTTTTAGTGCGGAGTCCTAAAACATGAGTAGCAGGCAAGCGTGGAATAGCAATATAGGCACTGATCTGAAGCAAAGAAATGTAATTGCTGTGCAAGTACAGATCTCAGAACACCAATGCCCTGAAAGTATGGGAGGTTTGGGCCTTTGGGCCCTCCTCCAGGCAGGAGTCTCAATGGACCAGTCCTACCCACAGAACACATCTAACCATTGGGTCTTGCCCATCAATAATTGTTTAAGTGAACAAATGGATACGGAGACTCGGGTTCCACGTCTACCTCTCATTCTGCCTTACATTTCCTCTGGCTGCTTCTTAAAAAGAGAGCAATAAGAAGTATCTCTTATAAGTTTTGAGTAAAAAACAAATAAGTTTCCATATGTAACTTTCCTTGAGAGTCCCAGAGGAAGACTCTCCAATTTCAAGACGTTTATTATGCAGACACTTTCTAGATCAGGTGTTTATGACAGTAAGTCAGACATCTTCACATTCTAGGTCCACTGATCTGGTGGGTCTGTACTAGTAGGCACAGCGTGGAGAGTAAGAGGGTTCTAGGGTTTTGAGCTGGGAAAGATGAGTTCCGGGTACCAGTGCTTTCCAGTTGTGTTACCAGAGATAAGTTATGTAACCTTAATGAACATAGAAACAGGGAAAATAATAGTAATTACCACATAAATTAGTGACTCCTCAACTCTGCTGCTCATTAAAATCACCGGAGTTCTTAAAAATCCCAATGCCTAGGTCAGTGCCCTGGGTTTTAGCTAGGAATCATATTTGTAAAAATCCCTAAGTTATTCCAACATGGAGTAAGATGTGGGAGTCACTGAAATAGAATATTAAAGGAGAACATTTATGTTCTAGTTCAGTACCTAATGAACATACACAACAGACACAAGCTCCTTCTTATCAAATGCCACGAAAAATTGGATGGGTAGTATTTCAAGGACTGGTTTCTGTTCAGCTGCTGTTTTATCAAATTGTTTCATCTAAAGGAGAAGAAAAATTCTAGAAGCTATTTTTTCCAACTTTATGATAATGTAACATCTTTTGAGAGGAACAATAGATGATTCTATATCAAGACACAGTGCTAAAACATAAATTCCCATGTTTGTATCAAAATCATCAGACTGTCTTATGACTGGTCTAGTCATGTAATCCAATCTTATCACTTCAAGAGGAAATTAAACCTTATTGGTATTAACTTACTTGTCACAAAATAAAAACCTGTGCAAATCTATTGGTAGAAGATAGGGATTTATGATTGTGCAGTAAATTCATACACATTAGAAATCCGCTTTTTCTTTTTACTGAACTGTAGGAGGCTGACACTTTTTATGTAGAAATAAGGTGGTTTTCTTCTCCCAAAGGTGCTTATTCATCTTATTTAAATAGAGACATGATGAAAATAGTATTTAATGAATACTTGTTGAACACTTTTATTCAGAATTATGAGAAATCTATCCTAACTGCCATGACTTCAATAAGACCCTTCTTCTATTTCTACCCTAGGCTGGGGACCATTCCATTTTACCAAAAGTGTGGAAATTCTGCTGTTTTAACTGAAATGAAACTATCCACTTCTCATCCAATCCATCAAGGCTCCTTGGTTGATTTAAAGCATTAAGTTAGTGTTTATTCCAAAATGCAGAGTCCACAAAAAGCACTGAGCACTTACTTGAAGCGCAAGGCTTCTAACTATGGATTTTGAGGAGCAAAACACAGAGAACCTCTTTTTAAATTACCCAACTCCATCAGACTTGAGGATTTTCTTTCTTACAAGGAAATCAAGAATAAATTTTACAGTTACACTCTGTAAGAACTATTCCTTCTGAGAACTTTGGGTAGCAATGTCTTTTTGATTAGCTGAATTTGCCATGAATGTGGAAATGATGACATCAAAACAGCTCGTGTAACAACCTTCTTAAAGACCTCGTAGATTAGAGATGACTATAGATTTTCCTCAGCACGGATCAAAGTGACTGAATTGAACGTTTTAGCTTAATGATCCAACCCCTGTCACACCCATAGGGACTCGAATTCCGATTTTATAAGCAGGTGTGAGCATGTACTCAGACATACATAGAAAGCTGCGGGAGAGGGAAGAAAAGATCAATCATCTGATCGACGAGGATAGGTTTGATCTTTTTGATTACTTGACTGTGCTGGTGTATATTCCTGGCGGGGCCTCGAGATTTCTCATAAACTTCAGAATATTAGCTGTTAGTTTTTGCTTCCTTAGTACAACTCTTCAAAGGCATCCTACCCACTTTCCAGCAGCGAGGAGACAACGCGACCAGGCAGGCGCTTGCGGGGCCCTGTCCAGGGTCCTGACGGCGCACCAAGGCTCTGGGCTGGTGGGCCTCCGGAGGCCCTTTCACCCACCCCACCCAGAGGACACAAAGCCCTCCAAGCTCAAAGCCTCAGGGCAGCCTCCCTCCCGACTCCCCGACTCCCCGTCAGTTAGCTAGAGGGGGAAACAACAAAACAAAGGAATCACTAATCCAGGTTCCCAGTACTACATCCTCCAGCTGCAACCTCCAACACAGGATCGCCTTCTCTACGCTGACCGTGCTTTGCTCAGATAAAAACATGCCAGCAAAAGTATAATTTGGATAGAAAATCCAAATACACATCTTGTTTAGAGAGGTCAGAGTTGGGGTGTACTTTGGCGGGGGGATGGCAATTTTGTTTCATCAATGGGGTAATACCTAGACATCAGTGAGGACCAAGATAGATTCCTCCTTCCCACCCCTCTTCTATAAAAAAATAATTGTTTTGCTAATCACTAGGACAAGGATGTAAAAACAAAGCCATAGCAAGCATCCCTTTCCTCTCCATAGCATGTTGAACCAAGAGCTTGCTTGGCGGCCGGTGGCAGCCCACAGGGGGCGTGCGGAGCTACTGCAGCACACAGCCCATCAGGCTACTGGGGGAAGGTGAGCCCAATGGAGGGCATCTGGGAGGACAAGATTCCAGCTCCCTGCAGGGCACTGATGATCAAAGCTTGAAGATGAAGAAAGATGCAGCCTGGGCTTTGAGTTGCTTTGCTGCTACAATATAACTGCTTTGTTGGCACAGTCTGTCCCAAGTCTCAGGTGAAACGTAGCTATGGCAGGGCCTGGGTCTCTAGTGACCACTACAGCCCTGGGGCCAGTGGGTCACTCTAACTGACCCTCATCACCTTTTGGGCATTTCCAAGGGGTTTGGGGTTGCACCCACTGGCAGGACAGCCAGCTGTCTTCAGAATGTGGTTATTTGTCTCAGGCAGTCATCCTTCATGTGCTGACACTAGAGTCCCCACACAATAACCACCAGGTCTCCTCAAGCGTCAGAAGCAGGTCTTCCTACTCTCGTCAAACAGTCAACTCCAAACTTCACCATATGCACACTTCTTAACACTAGGCATTCCTTCCTCCCTTCACTGTGGTTTGTGCTCCCTAGTGGGGACTGCAAGAAGGAACTATTGACCCCCAGCCCTCAAGGTGTCAGGCATGGGCTCAGAGAAGGGCCCATGCAGAGTTTTTTGGTGACTGGGGTGAAAATTTTTGGTATCCTGCTGTGCTGGTGTGTGTGTGTGTGTGTGTGTGTGTGTGCTGGGGTGGGGGTGCCCAGCCAACTTCCTGGGCACATGGCCACCATTCACCCTGAGAGGATGAAGGTTCTTTGGGACTCTTCCTGATAACTGGCTGTCCCACCACTGCACATTCAGGAGGAGGCCACACCAAGCCTCTGGAGGAGGTGCATCTTCCCCTCCACCCTGGGCAGTCCCTCTGGCTTCTGGGCTGCTAGCTAGCGGATGTGGTTGGCCGCGCCCCACAGGCCCTTTGTTAGAACCGCCCGCTGGGAGCAGCTGCACTGTGTGAGAAGTGGGGCATGAGGGAACCAGTCTACTTGGTGTCTTCTTTTGGGCCCAGGAAACCTTTCAGTTCTGGAGTCCCAAATGCCCAGTTCGGTTTTTCTCCTGGCTGGGGGGGTCTTTGAGATTTGGGGAAGTGAGGTTCCCAAGGCCCAGCACAGCACTCCTTCTTGGCTCACTTGGCCTAGGGAAGGGGGTGGGGAACGGGACAGTTGAAATGTCACCGGCTGGGATAAATATTAACAAAAAGCAAATGGACTTGCGTGGAGGCCAGTTATCAATCAACCAGACCACAAGGCCACTTATGGCAAACACAGTCCAGGTTGGTCCCTGTGAGACTTTCTCATGGTCACCTCCTGGCTGGACATCCCTTCCCCCACTCCCACCCTCTCCCAGGCTCAGGCTCTCCTTCAGGCCATTCTGGGGCAAATTCCAGATAGGAAGGGGGCACAATCCCGGGTATAGGCTCTCCAGTGATGTTTGGAGGTACCCTTCCTTCAGGTACCCTAGGGTTAGAGAGGCCCAGCACCTGCCCCTGCCCAAACCCACTGGGACTTGCCTCCTGCGTTCTGAGGTACTGTGCTGTACTCTGTGGTGGGTGTGTGTTGCAGCCTCTTCAAAGGCTGACAGCTTCCCTACTGTGGCCAAAGCCTTCTGAAATCTTTAATTGAAAACTAATCTCTTCAAGTCTTAATAGATGCCCACGTCAGAGGCCAGGCGCCCACCCACCCATACAGTCCAGCCCATCCACCTCACCTCGGATGAGATGCGGCAGGGAGCCTAGTTGTACTGTACTTTAATGGGGCAGCAGCAAGTATTACACTGAGGGAACACGTATTGATTTTTTTAAAGGTAGTTAATTTAGTGAGAATTTCCTCCTGTCTTCTACCAAGCTGACATAATTTTGTAAGGAGAAGGCACCTCCCCAAGCATGCTGCCCAGTGTGGAGGTTTTGACACCCTGCAACAGGCTTCGTGGCACCTGGTGTAACCAGAAAGAGCATGGAGAAGCCATTCTTCGCCAAGGAGTGAAGGAAACTCCCCAAGGGATAGGGACAAGGTTGAGGGGTCTTTAGTGCAACAGTGAGCCGAACTGCAAGGGGCACCTCTGTAGGTGAAGGCTGAAGGAGAGGAGGTCGAGGCAATGTCCCACAGCCTTGGCCAAAGTAACCTGAAATGCGAGTGAGTCTGCAATTGGATTCGGAGAGTTCAGGAAACAGCCTCACTCCCTCCTTACCCCATCCCCAAAGGAAAATGTTAAAGGACCCGCTCAGTGATTTCAGTGATTTTAAAGTAAGTCGTAGTTCCTGCAGGGTAATGGATTGCTCCCAGTTAGGCTCACTCTGCAAGAACTCCCATGCCAGCCTTTCCCACCCTTTCAATTAAGTTAAAGAAAGGAAAATTAAACATTCGACGCTCCATCCGGGTCTTAGGATGCGGATTCCACTTGGGGTTGGGCGCCAAAGCTAGCCCTGCTAGAGTCTCTGATTTTCCTTTTTTCTACCCCCAAAAAGTCACGTGCCCCGGGCGACCGTGACTCGCCTTAGGCTGTTGGGTGCCAGACTGTCACCCCTTAGATGACCTCCTGGGTCCAGGGAGTACAGGAGTGCTGGCCCTGGCTGGCAAGCAGCCCACGCCTCCCATAGGAGGGTGGCAGTACTAGTGCTACCCCTTCAAACGGTACTGAGGCGCCCACGCGTGTAGGTCAGAGGGCTCGCACTGGTCGCGCTAGGCCGGGTTTCCAGGGCTGCCGGTTGTCTCTGAACAGAACCTGTCAGTCTGACTTTCCAGGGCATGACAGGGGGCAGTGGGGAATGGCAGTCATTGAAGTCTCCATCAAGTGCCTTCACTAGGTGTGGGGAGGTGGTAACATACTTCCCTGGGTGGGAAATCCCCCTTCATTTCCACCCCTTACCTCCATTTCTCCCCACCCGACTGGTAAGCCTGTGTGAGCACTGCCTGGGTTCAAGGTTCTGAAGCGGGGCGCTAGACTGAGGTGAACCAGCCAAAAGGCACTGACTACCTTGGGCGCCGGCAGCTGCGGAGCAGTCGGGGAGAAGGGCATCTGTTTCTCCCACCCCTTCTGGAACTTGAGCTGCCCTTGAGTCTCGGTCAGCTCACAGAGGTGGGACGCGATAGGGTGGATGCACACAGGGCTCGGGAATGGATTCGCGGGAGCCCCAGCGGGCACCTCTGTCAACCTCTCCCTTACCCTTCCTGTCCTATCACCACTTCGCTGACTTCCAGGCATAAGCTGCAACAGCCTGCGTGGGGATTTTGCTTGGAATCGGTAGGCACAGGGCTCGGACTGAAAACTTGGCGGGGCAGAGGCTCCTCCAGGACGGCGCGGGGAGGGAGGCCACCGGCGCCCAGACCCACGGAGTGCTTTGGGGTGGCTTCCGCTCGGGCTCCGGCTCCGGCTCCGGCTTCTGGCTCACTGGCACGCCGGCACCTGCCTCCCTCTAGCTCCTCATTGGCCCGCAAGAGGTGGGGGAGGGGGCTCTCGCCTCTCGCTTTGATTTTAGACTGTGAAACGGCTCAGTGCCCCCGGCTCTGAGCGGATTGACTGTCTCTCATTCTCCAGGGACGAATTAATGGAGAACGATCAGTTAATTAACAAACCCTCATTCCGGCTTTTACCTTTCTCTTCGCCAGGACTCGGGCCAGGGCACCAGGCTGAGGCTGGGGCGGGGGAGTAGCAGGGACCCAGGAGTCAATCAAGTCGGCGGGGTCTCATCAAACCGTGTCCGCCCTCGACTGCCCTTGGCTCTACCTCCCCGAGTGTCCTCTGCCCTCGGGGGTCGCCGAATCAGCTTGAAATCTCTGGTGTGATTCGGCCGGGGCTAAGCGGTCCGCTCGCTAGCTTCCCGGCGCCTCCCTTGCACCTTGGCTTAGAGGGGCTGAGAGGCGAGGCGCCGGCGGGCTGCTAGCGCCCGCAGACCTTCCCGCTCAACTCGGAAACGCCCGGACCTCGGGGTTTCGGGCCGCGAGACCTCTGCTCACAGACTTGGGGGCCATGTTCACATTCCCATCCCCATGCATGGGGATTCATTCGAAACATCATGCAGAGGAATAAAACGAAATGTGAAGTCCTAAAGGAGTCGGCAGCAAAGGCGGTCGGTGGGCTCAGCCGTAAGCTCCCTGGCTGCTCCGCTGCCCTCACCCTTACCTCCGAACCGTCTGCCTTCCTCTCCTTTCCACAGCCGGTTACCAGGGCTGAACGCGGGCTAACTCTTAAACAGCTTCGTTGCCAAACACACACCTTCCCGCGGCTTCGGAGCCTTTTACGGAGCCCTCAGAGTGTGCTCCGCATCCCTCCCACCCCTGCCCCGCGCCAACAGAGCGAGCGCGGGAGGGGGTCACCGCACCAAGTTCAGCCAAACGTGGGCGGGCGGCTCCGTCACTTTCCAACCCAACTCCGGGGTCTACGCCAGGGGTACTAGCTGACAGCATTTGCGCGCAATTGCACACACGCATCGCCTCCCTCTTCCCAAACCCGGAGTGCCTAACTGAGACGCGACACACAGACCGTGTGCCGCCAGGTGCGCGGGTGCGGGGGTGGTTTCTCTTCGCCTCCGGCGGTGACCGCTTCCAGCACCGTCTCCGAGCACACATGCGTCCCCGCACACGCCCAGGCCGTACCACTCAGCTCCCGGAGCCTACCACAGCCCGATGCACTGAGTCCCGGAGGAGGCGGTCTGCTCCTGGCAGCCGTGCGCTGGCTTTTCCAGGCCCGGGGAACTACTCCCCCCGCCTACCCTGAGGGAAAGGAGAACGGAATGATGCGTGCCCAGCTCTCTTTTTCCCTCCTTCCTTCGGTCTCTTCACTTCCCCAATCCCTCATCTCCCCACGCGCCCAGCTCCTTGGCCCGCTCACCTGCTAAGCGGAGCGCAGACATCCGCTGGAACTCCGGCTCCTGCAGCCACTTCCACATCCTCCGGAAGGTCTCCCGGCCGGACTTGAGTTTGCTCCAGGGTTTGGGGTTGCGCAGCAGGTCCGAGAGGGTCCCTTGGGAGCGGCAGAGCACCCTCTGCGCGAAGATGGCCTGTGGGATGCTGTAGCGCTTGAGCTCGGTGGTGATACGCTGCGCCACCTCTTTGGTATTGATCTCTTCCATCTGCCCTGAATTACTTCCATTGCTGACCTGTGCTCCGGTCACCGAAGGGTTGGGCTCCCGGGCCGTGCCCAGGAGCTGCCCGTGGCCCTGGGCGTTCAGGTGGGCGTGGGGGTGGTGCGGAGGAAGGCCGTTTATGGGCACCATGCCGGCCGAGGTGGGCGTGAGGTGCTGCTCCCCGTGACGGCCGAGCATGGCCGGGTGGTGGGCTTCAAAGCCGTTCGGGGTGAGCATCTTGTCAGTGGGCATGGCGGCGCCCGGGTGGGCATAGTGAGGGAGCCCTTGCTGGGAGTTGTGGATGCCGCTGAGACCGGAGCTGGAGAGGGGCGAGAGGCTCTGGCCCATGCCGGCCACGTCCTTGTGGTAGGGGGTATAGAGGTTATTCATAGAGGCCAGCCCGCGCTCGTCCCGCATGAGCGTGAAGCTACCGCTCACGTTGCCCGCCAGGCGCTGGTGGTGGTGCGGATGGTGATGGTGGTGGTGGTGGTGGTGATGGTGAGGGAACTTGTCCGAGACGGTGGAGATGGGCGGCAGCGGCTGCAGAGGGGTTAAGGTGGTGTAGGTGGTGGGCATGCTCATACCTGGGGGAGTCTCGCAGGCCATGGTCATGGTGGGGTGCAGGGGGCCAGCCAGGCTGTGCTCGGGGGCCCGGTGGTGGTGGTGGTAATCGCCGCCGCCGCCGCCGCCGTCCAGCAAGGACGCCATGCCCATGGAACGCGGGTGCGCGGGGGGCAGGTGGCTGCCACGGTGCGCCACGGAGCTTCGCGCGTGGGGACTGCCGCCCAGGAGGTCGGCAGGAGCGGGCACCGGCTCATGGCTCACCCCGTGCAGCTCGCCGATCGCCTCCATGGTCAGCTGCGCGTTCATCGTGATCCGGGCGAGCGGGCGGCGGACACAACATCGATGAGGCCGGGCAGAGGCGGCGAAGGGCGCGCGCAGTCCGGTCTTCACATCGGCTGCTGGCGACTGTCGCCTGCCCGCCTGCCTTCCTCTCGCTCTGGGGCTCTGTCTCCCTTTCTGTAGATCTCGCCTTCCCTCTTGCCCCCACCTTCCCCTCTGCGTCCTCGGCTTTTTTTTAAATATTAATTTCCAAAAAGGATCCGTGCCGGTGGGCGAGCGCGGCGCCCCCAGCCCGCCCGCCCCCGGCCCCCTCTCGCCCCTCTCCTTCTTAGGATTCTGAGGCTCCCGGCTCCCCTGACGCAGTCCGCGCGTCTTCCGCGGCTGCTGCTTGCCCGCGCCGCTGGCCAGCTCCAGCCATGGCTCGGTTACTGTTGCAGACTCTGTGGCCGCGGTTCCGCCGCCGCCGCCGCCGCCGCCGCTGCCGCCGCCGCCGCCGCCGCCGCCGCCGCCGCCGCGGCCCGCCCTCACGCCCGCGGGGCTCAGCGCGCAGGCGCGCGGCTCGGCCCCGCCCCCTCAGCCCCCGCGCGCGCGGCCCGTGACGTCCCCGTACGAACGATGCAGGGGGGCCCCGCGCCCTAACAGCGGCGCCGGGTGGCCCTGGGCCGGCGCGCACGTGCGAAGGCCTGGCGGGGAGCGCGACCCGGGGCCGCCAACGCAACCCGCGGAGACTCGCGCGCCTCTCGGCTCTGAGCACCCGCCGGGCTCCGGCTCCCATCCCGGGTGGTGTGCCAAGGCTGCAAAGTCCTCACCCCTCTCTCCAGTTGCTGCCACTCGGTGTCGGCTGCCCGGGGAGCCTCAGCGTGTGTCGTTACTCCTTCCACCCTGACCTACCTACCCAAGCTTTGTTTCCCAAAGGGCTTCTGGGAGCCCCTGCTCTCACCTTCAGGTGCTTGGCTGTTTTGGAGGGAGGAGAAGCAAATATCTTAAATGTCTTGGTCCGCTTGGGGACTGTGGCCCCTTTGCCCACCCTTCCTCCTCCGTGAGCCGGAGAGGGGAACGCTCGTGCCAAGAGTTCTGGCCCCGGCCATACCTCGTAGTCCCCCGCCGCCTGGGTCCTTCTTCGTCGCAGCTGATAATTAAGGCGCCGCGCCGCTCCGCGAGTACCTGGGCGTGTGTGTGTGTGTGTGTGTGTGTGTGTGTGTGTGTGTGTGTGTGTTGGGGGTGGGGAGCGCCCTGGCGGGTTCCCACGCTAACTTCTGGGTGCTGGTGGGGCTCCCGAGGCTTGGGCTGTTCCTGCGGCTTCTCTGTGGCCCTCCTGGTAACGCACCCAGAGGCCGCTGCTTGAGGGAAGGACTGACGCTTGCAGAGTGGACCAGGCGCGCTGCTCTCCGCTTGGCCCGTAGGGACGCCCTCTTCCCGGCGTCCCCGCGAGAAGCCTCCAGATTTGAAAATCAATTCAGCTTTGGGAGTGATTGTCCGCTTCCCACAATCACGCTCCAATCTGGAATCGAACCTGGTCCTTGCGCTCGGTGGGGACGCAAGCGGAGGCCCCCAGTGTGGGACGTACACCCGGCTACCACATGCCGAGGCTTTCTTTCATTGACAAAAGAAAGAAAGAAAAAAAAAACCGTAACAAAAGGCAGAGCCGTGTCTGCTTAGGTGCTTTCATCCCTCAGAGAAAGGACAGATGTGCCCATTGTCCAGCCCTTGGCAGTTACGACCCGGTCAGCGCCGAGCCTCAGCCCCGGGCAAGCAGTGGTCACAATGGGGGACAGCCTCTCAGAGCCTGGGTATCGGGACCTGGATGTGGAACAAAGTGTGTGTGGCCTTCGCTGGGCCAAACTTGGACTGTAGGTTCCTTTCCTGAGGCAATTGGAGCCCTCCAGCAGTGTTCCTGCTGAAAATGTTCTTAGGCTCTAGGACAGGCCCCGGTTGGGGTGGTGGGAGTAGTTGGTGGCTAAGTACCCTAGGCAAACACTTGGGCCAGCCAGTCCTTGGGGGACACTTCCCACCAGCTGAGGCATGAGCAGGCTCATCTCTTTATCCAGTTCCCTGGCACAACCAGGGCAACATCATGATCCAGATAGGTCAAGGCCAGTGGGTACAGTCCAATCTGACTTCCTTGAAAGTGGCCATAGAGATGTAACATGTAATAGAGATGTAACATGTGGTCCTGAGATTGGTTAATCTGGCTGGCTTCATCACTGGAGGCATTCCTATCTTGTCCAAATAACGCCCATAGAGGCCCAGGAAATGGGAGTCCATCTCAGTGGACTTAGTGTCTACCTGAACAGTGAACATTTAGGAATTTAAGGCCCCCAAAGAAGAAAAATGGGGGGGGGGCACTGACATAAAGGCACTCAGAGAACTACTCTATTTAAACTTATAGGTACATCTAATTATGCATACACATAGACACAAAAGCATAGAACCATTTTCTGCCTAGTGGATCACAACGATATGTTGGTGGAAGCTGCAACCTTGGTTCAGTATTGTTTCTGTTCTCTTTTCTTACAACATAGAGCATGTAGCTCTCACATAAGACCAAACAATGGGTTTCAGGAGTAGGCTACCTGTGAGCTAAAGTGTTGTGCCCCCCCCCAATTTTAATCACCTGTGAAAGGATTGATTTGCCCTTATGACAACTCTCTTCCCAAAAGGCAGTTTGTTAAAAGAAAGAAATAAATACCACCAAGTGCACAAATTGTTCATGGTTTTCTCTTTGTGTAAGTTATTACGGATAACTCCATAATGATGCTCCAGCCCTGATCCTGGAAACCCTCCTTCCTGTGTGGTTCCTGGCTGGGCCGCTGGAGCCTATCTGAAGAGGGCTGAGATCAGGTGAGCTCAACACGGACTCCCCCATGAAAAGGGGGTCTGGTACAGGGTTGGTCCCTAAAGGAGAAGCCAAAGGAGAGATCTATGTTGAGCTAACACGTTTGCAGGACTTGCTTTGGTTTGCAAATCTCCCTAATCTTTCTTGGCTTTCCATGCCTTTCATTACCATTGTTTACCTGTGGTTGATGAAATTGCAGTGATTTTTAAAGAAGCATTATATTCTTATTTACCCTTTTGGAAAATTTTCTTATTACTAGGGATGTGTGATGAGTGGAAAGGATGTTCTTGGGCCTTATGACGAATGTGTGTGTGCGCGTTACGCTAGATGGACTGCCAATTGCTGGAGGGCTGGGATAGCTTTTCATCATTTTATTCCTCTCTTCCTTTCCCCCTTCCAGTGCCAGCACAATGCCTGGTATCCAGCAGGTGCATTATGGGGAATGAAAGAATTAGAGTCCAAGGAGGGAGTCCCTTAAAACTACTTGGTTGATCAGTCTATGTAATTACAGGATGCTGTTCAATTTTTTATAACAGCCAAGAAGTTTGAGGGGAGGGATTATTGTCAGCTGGTTAGATTTTAAGTAGCTGCAGGAAAATTAAAGAAAGAAAAATAGGGTCAGTCACCATCACAAAATAACATTCGTGAATATTTTTAAGAAAACAAGGATTCTAGACTACTTATTTTGTAAATGTTGGGTGGTGGTGGCTGGGCAGGTACAATCCTTCCTGTACTGAGTGGACTAGAGCTTGCCAGGAGACTCCACCATATTTAGAAAAGAGACTGAAAATAAGGTCATTTCTCTAAATGCTGGCCACACAAAGCTCTCAGAAGCTTCCATCAGTTTCAGAGTTCCTTGGGTTAGTTCTTTTTTGTGAGTGATAGAGATGTAATATGTGGCCCTGTCCCAGTTTTCAGTACCATTCCAAAGAAATGTTTCTAGCCCCCCTGAGCCATCAAATGTTTACTTGCTGTTTGTTGACCACACATACAGCAAACCTGGTGTCAGGGCAGATTCCCCCATTCAGGGCTCCAGGGGGAGGCTGACTCCCTGGCCAGAGTCTCAGAATGGAACTCACCAGAATTTGTGATGCCTGTAGCAAGTCTAGGATTAAACTCCTGGTGAGAGACCATTTCTTTGGTGTCTAGCGATAGTAGAGAATTTGATAACTGTGGGATGAAGGATTTGATCTTGGGTGCTTCCTGCCAGCCTCTCCTGTCCTTCTTCACATCTCTGCAGAAATTTTATTCAGAAAATTACTGTTAGTTCAGAATAGAACACCAAAAAATTCAAAGTGATCTGGTGATTGATTCACTATTGGAAATAATTAAAAAAAAATTAGTCAATGGCTTCTCCCCATCCTCTGGGGGACAAGAAAGTGGTAACCAATTATTCTAGCCCTCTTCGGTAGTCTTTGATCTTCTGTTTAGCATATAGTTTTTATTCATCTGTTAGGTTAACTTTTTTCCCTTTTTAAGGAAAAAGGAAACCTAACAACATAAATTACGGCTTTGCCCATGACATAAGTATATATGTGTATGAATAGATATAGATATATAGATATCTATACTATATATAGATATCTGTACTTTTGCAGTCTTTTTGTTTCATTTCTTACCCCTCCCCCCTTTAAATCCCAAAGAGAAGATGCACTGGTGAAGGGTTCATGCCAATGCCTCCTGACGCTGGGTTCTAGAAGATGAGAAGATTCAAGATTGTGTTCTGGTAGATGCGAGAGGCAGCAGTCTCACAACGTCAGACCCCTCTTCGAGCATCTCGGATTACTACTTCATCTCTTGGGTCATTTAATAAACTAGAGGCGGTTTCTCTTGGGCTTAAATCCATTCCACTTCGGCAATGGCTTTTTAAGGCCTCAGGTCAAGAGCGCTAAAGGGATACGGTGTGTCCTGAGGCGGAGGCTGGAGAGTGGGGGTGATGGTGGTGGTGGGCTGCCAGAAGGATTCAAAGCGTCCTAGTGATGCTCTGGCCAGAAGACCTGGCACTGGACGCAGTCAGCAGTCAGCTCTATTCCAGGAGACTTGGCCTTTTCTCACCAACCTTTCAGTGGATTTTCTTAGTCTTATCTCTATAAGGTTGAAACGTATTACAAAGCAGACCTATAATGGCTGCAGAGGGCGACAATTTTTTTTCAGTTTTGGGGCAATGGCTAAGGCTCCTCTTCCGTTGTCACCCATCTGGGGCTCTGTTTTGGATTAGCCGAATGCAGGGGTAGAAAGCAGCAGGGCTAGGGGCTAGGGGGACAGAGGCAAATGAGAAAGGTCCCTTGTGGTGCAAGTCAAAGCAACCCGAAGTGAGTAAAACTCAGGACAAAGCGGGCAGGTGGAGGGCAAAGTCGGCTCAGGACGGTCCCCGGGTGCACCGTCCTCCAGCCCTGATGGACACAAGGGCAGAATTCCCAGGTGTCGGTCCAGCCCGTGGAGCCTCAGGCTGGAGAGGCTTGGACCAACCACCCCCGACCGGGCGTAGGTTTCGGGTTCTGCGGTGGGTGGGGCGCACAGCCCACTTGGCGGGCTTTTCCGTAGCCTCGCAGGATAACGTCCACCCAGGCCAGAGAACAGCTGCACTTGGGAAGGAAAACTCTTTAAACAAATCATTTTGGTGTCTAATCAATTAGTGTTTGCGCAGTCAAGTACCATAGATTTAACAGAATAATCGTTACTGCCCTTGTCTTTATTTGACCTGCAGACACCTAGAAGATTTAAAAATGAAACGCCAGTGTTCTGGGCTCTCCACCCCTTGCCTGTGCTTCTCTCCAGGGTCTGGTGCCCCTTGCTGGGTCCTTTGTTTTCTCCTGGCCAACTCTTCTCTTTCCTTCCCTTCCTTCGTCTGTCCTTTCCTCTTGACACTTTCCGCACTCTTCTTTCTTTTCTTGCCCACGTGGCTCTGTCCACCTTGCTGGTCTCAGCTTCATGATCCCTTCACTCCAGTGACTGGCAGGAGAACCCATCCTCAGAGTATCCTTTTTGTTCTGGGGGAGCACACCTGCCTTTGGCCCTTAGGGCCCTTGGGGCACAGGAAGGCCCTGGGGGTCCTGTTCATACACTTTAGCTTTGCTGGAGTTCGGAAAAGACCTTCACCTGCGCTGCAGGGCAAGAGTGCTTCTCTGAGACTTGCCACATAAATGTTGAGAGCCTTGGCCCTCAATCCACGAAAACCCGGAGAGAAGGCAGGGCCTGAGACAGGTAGTGTCCCTAGGGATTGGGGTGTGTGTGTGTGTGTGTGTGTGTGTGTGTGTGTGTGTGATGTATCCTCTCTCTGTGGTATGCTTTTCTGAGCTGGGTCCTTGCCCAAGGTCCGGGGGTCCCAGTTCGGAGGGTCTGCAGGTGCTTGTCAATAGCTGCTCCTGTGTCTCCCTCTCCACCTAGTGTGTCTTTTTTCAGGCCTAACCTGTGCGTGTATTTGTGTAGGCATGTGGGCTGTGCACCCTGCCAAACCTCCGGCCACCAATGCTGGGATGTGGGAGCCCCTAGCCCTGGGTCAAGACCCAAGAGTGTCGTACGGTTGGTTACCAGGCCCAAGACCTCTGGAGGCAGGGCTAGATGGGACGGGGTTGTAAGGAATTTTGGGGGGATCTGGGTAGTGAAGAACACCTCCACCTCTCATTTTCTCTATTCATCATTTAACCCAAGCAGAGGGTTCAAACCTGACACACATGGGTAGTAGGCTGGTTAAATATAAGGCTGTAATTTTCTAAAAGGGGAAAAAGAATGAATTGGAGGTAAAGCCACCTCCTTCTCCCCACACTGCCAAGCCCCTATGGACTCTGACTGCCCCACCTTAAGCCTGGGTGGTCTTGAGGTCCCTGGAACTGCCTCTTGAGTCTCTGGCACTCACCTGAGAAATTTTGCTCTCAACAATAGATGATTATAATGTACTTGACTAATGCCTGTATTTTCCTGTTTAACATACATTAATCCAAGTAACAAAAAAAAATCAATATTGCTAACAATATTGCAAACAAATCCTAGTTTCTCTCACACAAAAATTGCATCCGATTTCAGTCACTTCTACCCACTTTTTTTTTGTTGTTTCTCCTCACCTACTCTACTTCCTGGCTAACCTGGAATCCAGTTCTGGATTTCAACAGCCTTTCTCTAGAAATCTTGATTTATTATTGTTATTATTATTTACCTTGGGGAAGAACCAGGAACCCTCCAAATCCCAGCCTCCTCTCTTCCAGAGGCCCTTTGAGGACTCTTGAGTTTTCGTCAAACTCTGTCCCTTCTGGTACCAGCGAATGCCCAAAGTCACTGCTCAATACTTTGGATTTTGTTGTTTACCTTCCCTAACAAAAATCCCTATATGGCAGCCCCCAACTCCTCAGAGAACTGGTGTCCATACTGGACTCTCCCGGCCAATCTGCCCCCACCCTTGACACCCGCAGCTAATTGCAGCCAGTGGTTTTTGCTGGGAGATTTTTATGGTTCTTATTATGATTATTTAAAAAAAAATTGGTGTTTTCCACCTGGTAGGAATAAACCGGAGGGGCTAGCTAATGAAGGAACTTAGGTTTGCAAAACACCGTAAATAATTTAGTATTGTATTTCAAGGAAAAAAAATAGCTTTCTTAAATCATCCCCGCAATATAAATTGCAGACTTACAGTATGGTCCTGGTAAGTCTAAATTTTTAAAGGAGCAATATTCAAAGAGACATAGATGTCTGTATTAATTATTTATTCGCCAGTGCCTTCCTTCGTTTCTAACTTATTATTAATTAGGCGCCTCTAGTCTTTCGCAGAGCGCTCCACCGAGCCGGTTGCAGCTTTAAATATGAATTAAAAGCAAATCCAAGCTACTGTAATGCGAAAATTATTCCGTGTCTTGCATGGCAGAGATGAATAGCTGCGTGGATCAATACCGTGAAACTCGGCTCCGAACGACAGGGTTATTGATAGCGTATATTAATGATGTTAATGATGGAAAAAGGAAAACAGCGGCCCACACGACTTAGAAACTTTTTAGCCGCTGAAACCCCGCAATAAAAATGGGTAGGGGGCAGGAATCGGGCTTAAGTGTAATAAGAAAATTATTTATGAATCCGGATAAATGACTTCAGAGTCTTGATGCATTTGAACCTAACGCTCTGGCTCCTGGCGGCCCCGGCTCCAGCTGGGGAGACCGCGAAAACCCCAAGCCGCGGGGAGCTGGGGGTGGGGGGCGTTCCGCCCTCCGCTGCAGCCTCCGGTTGGCCGCCCACCTTCCCCATCCCCGCGGGGTGAGCCCTCTGGGGCGCGGGTTGTAGGCGCTTTTGGAAGTTAGTGGAATGAAGCAGGAGCGAGGCTGATCTCTGCTTTCCCAGAAGGGACCGTGAGGCGGTCGCTGGGGCCCGTCAGCCCCGACTTTGGCCCGATTTCTTCACTGGTACTCTTGGCACCCGCTCCCAGGTCAAATACTTCGGGCTTGAAGGCGGGGGGTGGGGGGGGCACCACTAGTCTCATTCGGCACTGTCGCCTTCAGTGCATCTGGCCAAGTCTTTCCGGATGCCCAAAATGCAAACGAGTGGCTCATGCCTGAGAGGAGAGTCGTTTGGATGAAGGGACACTGCTCTCAACGGGGCAGGAAAACTGGGAAGGACGCTTATTCTCGTCCTCCGTGCCTCAGCGGGCTCTTCCCCAGACCCCGGGTGTAACCGGGCCTCAGCGCGCCGCGCAGGGCAGGCGCGGGATCCTGGAGACTCGCTTCCCTGCGCCTGGGGAGGGGAGCGGGCGCTCGGGTTAGGGCCTCGGCTCGCGCACTCGGCCTGGGCGCCGCCCGCCTCCTCCCCGCCGGTCCCAAATATCGACCCGCTTTCCCTTTCTCCCCAGCCGGGGACCAGGGACTGGGAAGTGAAAGGTTAAATACTGACCCTGGAGGACCGCGGGAAAGGTCAAAGCCCGAGGGTCACTCGCAGGCCCGAGGTTCCAGCTCCCTGTGCGGGGCACAGCGCGCCCGGCTCCCTCTCACGGGCTGGGTCTTAGCCCCCTGGAAGCGGAGGCGCGGGAGGGAGGGCGCGGGCTGGGGAGTGGGAGGAGAGGGCGACCCCTCCCTGCAGACTATAAGGGCGTCGATATAGGGGACGCTGCTAGGGTAGTGGGTGGGTCCCCCTGACGTCTCCGTCCTGAGTTTAGTCTTTTGGATTGGAGTAGGAAGTTGGGGAGCTTTTAATTTATGCTTGGGGCTGTCATTTGTTCTCCGTTTCTGGAGGGAGTAGGAGCCACCTGGAGCTGTAGGATGTGTTCCAGGTCAATTACAGTTTCCCTGCCTAGGATGGGGTAATTTTGTATTTTTTCTTTGTTTGTTCTTTTAAATTTTGTTTTTACTCCTTCTTTTTCTTCCTTCCTGTCCTTCACCATCTTTTTCACTAATCCATTTCCTTTTCCTTTCTTTCCCCCTTTCCTTCTTGTTTGTTCTTTCCTCTCCACCTCTCCTTTTTTACTTTCTCCTCCCTTCCTTTTCTTTTTTCTTCCCTCTCCACTTCTTATTGTTTTCTTCTCTGTAGCTTTCCTCCCTCATTTCTTTCCTTCTTCTCTTCCTTCTATAGTTAGGTGGAGGCCTGGCCCACCTCTCTTCACCTCAAGACTTTCTCATGAAAGGTGCCAACTCCATTCTGCACTGAAATCAAATAGTCTTTGTTTTTTAAAAAAGAAAAAGGCAAGTGAACTCCAGAATGCAGAGGAAGCACCCTCTAGGCCCTTTTGCTGTAACTGGTATCCCCTGACGCTTTGGGCTAAGCCTTTGCAGTGGCCCATGTCCAGCTGGCTCAGGGAGCACCCCTTCCCCAGGCTTGGAACTCTGCAAACAGGGACAGTGTGCTCCCCTTGCTAATGCTACTCATGGTGCCATCTGGGCCCAACACATTAACAAGAATCTTGGGTTGTTGTTTTTAGTTTTATTTGACTTTATTTTGGAAAAATTATAGTGAATCTCTGAGGCCATAACTCCTAAAAGCACCAGCTGAGAGCCTTAAATCTATCCTGAGGGTCTAGGAGCAGCCCAGTTGAAACCATTACCAGATAATTAGACAAAAACCAAACTTCCTGCCATTCAGGAAGAGGTGCCTCTCAGCTATCCGGCTTCAAAGTCTACAATCAACTGCATGTTTCAGATTATCACCGGGCTGGGCTGAGTAGATGCAGCGTTATGCCCACACAATCTACCAGCAAGCAGCCATTCTTTGGAAAGGAAACACAACAGACACTGCACAAAAATCACTTGATTCTGGAAAAAATCAATAACGAAATTAGGTTTATTGTCTGCTTATATGATTAAAAATGACAAAGTGTTGCCTTTTATTTTCATAAAAAGACAGAGGGCTGAACAAAATAATTTACTGAGGAGTTCTGCTCCTTTCATTTGCCTAGCAAAACCTGGAAGAGGCTGAAAGGGCAGTTATGATGCTCAGTGTGGGTGCTGGAGACTCCCCGCTCACAGATGAGCTCGCCATCGGAGAAGATGTGTGCGCTGTGTGTGCAAGGATAATATATTTCCTAATCTCCAGTTTGCAGCAATGCCTGTCCAGCTTCCTCCGTTTTTAGTTCTGCTTCATTCCAAAGAAATGTTGGGCCATTTGTTCCTTGCCCTTAGCTTCTTTAACTGAAACCCAGATCCCAGGTCTTGTTCCCCTAAATAACTATAAGGATGACACTCCTTTAGAGGTTACACCATTCTGGCAGCGCCAGAGCCTTTGCTCAGTCAGGGTCTCTCAGATCCCCATCCAGCCACCATGGATCTTCCATCCAAGGAATCACAGCCTCTGGTCCTCCCGTGCCTGTATGCGCTGTGCGTGTGTGTGCCTGACCCTCTTGTGTGTGCTTGGCCGGGATTAGGTTCCCTTCCCCGAAGGCTCACGGGGTTTCCAGAGTCTGGGCAGCAATCAGGAAAATGGGGTTTTGGAAACCTCTGTGGGCTGGATTCTCCAAGTGTGGCGGTGGTGCGCGCATTCAAGGAACACGACTGTTTTGGGCACGCACTGGTTATACCAACGCTGAGAGTTATTTATCTACGTTAAGAACAAGAAGAAACACCCCCCCCCACCCCAAATTCACCATGTGAATCTTGGCTTAAATTCCACCCCCCCTCGCCCCCCACCAGCTGCCATCCCCTCATCCCCAGTAGTCCAGTTAGAATCTACCATCATCTCTTAGTTGCTGTTCTTGGGTCAGAGACCAGCGTGCCCAGAACACCCTCCCACTCGTTCACTGCCTTGTTCTAGAACAAAGTGGCTCCCAACCGCGCTAGGGTTCACAGAGCACGGCCTTCGAGAGAGTGTGAATAGCTTCACCGGCACTTAGCACCATTAGGAAAATAACTACTGAGCTAGGTCCTTTAGAATCTCATGTGCCTTCCGATTTGGAGCTGGCACTCTTTCCGGGGTTGCCTACACCGTGGGCAGGTTTGTTAGAGCCATTAATTGGCTCTCCTTTTATTCTGGAACCGAGAGGACCTATCTCCTATAGGTTTCGGAAATGAAACCCAACCTAACCACCTCTTCTACGGAATCCCCAGGGACATGGCTTCTCCAAGGTCGTCTGGCCTCTTCTTGGGGTCGAGGGCTTAAGGTGAAGCAGGCAGGCGTGGACTGCTTGTTACTTGGAAATCCGACAGGCGCGGCTGGGCGCCGGTATCGGGCTAGCAGTGGTCGAGCCCCACCAGCTTAGCTTTCGCCGGCCGGGTGTCGGGCTCCGCGTCGCTCTCTCCCCTGTCCCGCCGGGCCAACGCACCCTTGAGTCGGGCACCTTTCCCGAACACATCCAAAGGGAAGAGGAGAGGACGCAGGGGTCCTGAGCAGGCGGGTTCTGAGGAGCCGCCTTAGGGAGGAGGTCCGCGGATGGAGGTTTGGGGCGTCGCGTGTCCTCTGCTGTATGGTAGTTCCAGTTCCTTCCCGTGTCAAGGCTAATTCAGCCACCTACAAACCCGGCTTCTCCATTTCTCTCCGGGTCTTTCTCTCCAACCTCATTTCCCGACTGGCCTCCGTCTCCAGCCTTTAGAGCCCCAGAGCTGCGGGGGGTGAGGGTCAAAGGTCAGACCTTCACTAGGCTTGAGCTTCCACCTGCACCACTGCTGGTGTGGGTGCAGGATTCGCTGGCCTGTCATTCTATTCTGGACGCCCATTGCCAACCGTTAAAGAGAACAGACGCTGATCTCGAGCTCCCTCCTCCCTTACTTAGCCCTCTCTGATGAGGTGGGGTCTTGGTGTGTGTGGGGGGTCAGTTTAATCTAGGAAATCACATCCAGATCATAAAGTTACTCATCTGGATATTTTAGGAGGTTTATTTTTATTTTGGTGGGGATGGGGAGGTTTAATTATTTCTGCAGGTGTCCAAATTGGGGTGTTTTTTGAGCACAAGATTGGCCACAGGAGCAGGCTTCCATTGCATCATTTCGATTGCCCCAACCCTGGTCAGAGCTGGAAAGAAGTTGCCAGAAGGGATCTAGGAGAGGCAAACGAATGCCTAGCTCTCCAAGTCGGCAGATCTGTTCCAAAGGGGCCGACCTTTTGCTTGAATGGGGGCAAGGTCGGCAGAGTAAAAAGCAGATTTCTATGCATGTTCACGTGGCCCAATGTAATGAACACATCTCCATCAATTCCTGGAGGCAGAGGGCTCAATTTACTTCAGTTTTAGCAGAGCAACGTCCTCAGCCTTAGCTTTGACTGACTATAAAGCAGCGGAGTAGTTAGAATTCTCTCTCCAATGAAAGTGATGGTCAATAGAATTCTCGGTATCAAATGAGCAATAATTTGCTGTGGCTACATGCTGGATAATGAAAGATGTTAGCAGGATCAATAAAAAATGAAAACACTTTTACTTACATCTTGAGTTACTGTTTTAAGAGAGGGAAAGGGATGCAACAAACCCAAAGCTAGGTTCAGAGCCTCCTCACACTCCCCTCAGACACACAAAGCTCTGTCACCACCAGACGGAGGCTCTTTGTAGTCAAGGCCTCTACCTTACTCCCTCTGTGCTCATAGAAGACTAGGTTATTTATATCAAATTAACCCCTGAGAAACCTGTAATTTATTAACTATCAAGACATTAACATTTTCACTTTTTTTCTACAGCCAGAAATATATTTTAAATTGTTTTCCACCAGAAATGAAGGTCACCTAATTGGTTGTAGTTTGCCAAAAAAGTAGGAAAGCATCCTAAAGCTGAACTGTCCTTTGAAATGCCTAAAAATAAATGTGCACTTGACCAAGATACCCAGGAGGACCTGTGTTCTTTGGTTGTGCACACACAGGCAAAGGCATAGATTTAATTCTTTTTGATTTGTTACATACAGCCATTAAATCTGGACACTTCAGATCTTAAACTTGCTCTTTCCAGACTGTTTAATTCCCTCATCTTCTTTCATAGTCATTTCACCTGTTCAATTTGTTTTCAATTTGCACTGGGTTTATTTGTACCTTCCAGTCTGCTTTTTTCACCATTCAATCCCAAATACTCCCCCTACATATCTGGTCTTTAAGAAACCTATTGTGAAATGATCAGGAAAGCATCCTATATTTTTTAAGTTTTACAAATACTTAAAAAATGAGAAAAATATCCCAAGTGCTCTGCATAAAACAAGTACAACGAAAAAAGCTCATGGACAGTCAGCTTTCAGCAGCAGAACCAATATAAGCAAAGAACATTGGCAAATGCATGTTTGGCTGCTTCTGTGGGTTTAAGAAGCCTACGTTTTCTCATCACTTAAAAAAAAAAAAAACATAAAGAAGGAAAGCGAAAGAAAGAAAGGACACAAATTTAGTTGCCGTTTTTTGCTCTCTGACCAGAAGAGCTGGTTCTGCCACCGAGATAATGGTCAGTGCTGCGATAACAGTGGCCTGTGAACATCTTTAGCAGGTTTGGCCTGGATTTGGAGAGACAACCAAGCAACCTGGGAGATTCAGAAAGCGGGAAGCAGTCTAAGAAAGTGTAGACAAGTTTCATACGGGGGATTTGCCCCCGGTTTGTGAATTCCTCTGGCTCGAGTTCCACAACGCGCACCAATGCAGGTGCGGTTCTGCAGCCGTTCGCTGCTTCGCAGGAGAACCGCGCACAAACCGCAGACACGCGCTCGCGTACCGGCCACCCAGCTGGGCACGCCGGGATATTTACACCCTGCTTGGGAGGCCTCCTCCCAGCCCTTATTTGCTACTTTAAACTCGCCAGGAGGACCCGTTAGCGGCCGTGGCTGGGAGGGCAGGCGGGAGGGGGGCGCCCCCGCTTGGCTCCCGGGCCGTGACGCGGCTTCTGCCCTCCGCCCTCGGCTCCCACCCCGTGTGGCTACAAGCTCAGCAGTGGACCCGCGTGGCCGGGCCCCTGAAGCCCCTGCCCCGGCCTACCCAGCCCCCCTCCCCCCGCACGCGCCTGTGAGACTGGCTTACCCCGGTGGGCGAGTCGCGGCGCATTAGCGGATTTCATGGCAAGTTGCTTCTGTGACAAGCGATCAGGTTTGCGTTGGAGGATTTGCCCCCTAGGAGGGAGGGAAACGAGAATCAATCTGCATAATTTCAAATGTGAAAGAAATCGGGAAACTGGGGAGCCTAATTTCAGGTGCCCTAATTACCCCCTCCCCCAGAACCTGTAAACCGCCCCACCCGGCTCCCGCGTCAATGAACACTAAGAAAAATAATCCGCACAGGTCGCAGGTGATACCTTTTATTGTGCTCATTTTAAAGACGGGGACGAGTTGGCCCCCTCCACGAAGCCTTTCTCGACAGCCTGGCCCGGGGCAGGTGGGTCAGCCAGGCCGCTCCTGGGCCCGCGGATTCCTGCAGGGTCTCGAGGTGAGGGGTGCGAGAAAGAAAGACCTCGGGCTCGGTGCCAAGCGGCCCCCTTTGGCGCGCAGGGTCTGCGCCAGACGCACAAACCCAAATTCCCTCCAGCGCCTTCGGCTCCATCTTTAAATCCAGGCAAAGATCAATTCTCCCTCTCCCTCGCACACACACATTTGCAGCCATAAATAAACAGCTCCCAGCTAAATCAGGAACCGGAGAAGAGAAAGAAAAAGGAAGAACAGAAAAAGGATCAGAACCAGAGCTCGGGTCTCGCTTCTCCCAGCAGCAGGATGGCTCTTTTTGGTCAGGCCAGCCTCGCATTTGGGGTTGCAACTTGCATTTGAATAGCTGCCTGGGCTTGTTATGGACCCGGGAAAGCTCTGAAAGGGAATCACTATGCAAATTGTCCCAGTTACAATCGAAAGGTTCGATCTTCAGGAGCTGCCTGACGGAAGTTGATGTCAGCTATCTGTGCATTAGGGTTGCATTACCGCCTTCGCTGGCCTCCTCACCACCCCCTCTCGCGCCTGCCGGGGATGCTTTTTTTTTTTTTTTTTTTTTTTTTTTTTTGCTTATGTGTATATTTTCCCTCAGTAATTAAAAAAAGGGGGGAAAAGGGCTGAAGGTGGCGGTGTAGCTGGCTCGGGCCTGAGAGGCCCACGGGTGGAGGGGGAGGAGGTGTGGTCGCTCCGGCGGGTAGGAGAAGGGGGGGGGGGAAGGTCATTCTTTTGCAGCAGGTGTTGATGGTGTGTCTGAAATCAAACATTTAGAAACGTTTTTTTAGCGCTTTGCAGGACTAGGTGGCGGTGAGGGGTGGGGGCGGAGATGTCTGCCTCCGCCCGCCTGCTTGATCCTACAATGCCGGCTGCAGATCAATACCCGCTCACTGTAATCCCAGTAATTGTAGGACTCGCAGCTTTTATTTAAAAAAAAAAAAAAAGAGAGAGAGAGAGAGAGAGAGGACACTACGGGTAGTCTGCTGAGGCAGCGCGGCTAGACGTGGTGCCCCCGGGCGCCTTTCTGGGCGCCCATCTTTTACCCTGGAGCCCTCGAAGCTCCCCGCAGTGGGGTGGCTTTAAGATTCCAGCGCGCAGGTATTAGCCTGGGAGGCTGGGGGCCCGCGGAAAGGGCACTCGCTCGAAGGCGCTCCTGGCTACTCGGGGCAGGCCGCGTGCTGCAGGGCTGGCGGCGTGGGATCCGGCTTTTCCCCGGCCTCCTGGCGTGCCCCGGAGGGCAAGCCAGGTCTGGAGATGGCCGTTCTGCGCTTGGACACTGGCGTGTTGGCCTTCGGTGGCAGAGGCTCCACGTTCTGGGCCACGCACGAGATGGTGGAACATGGGCCTTCCCGCAGAGACGGTTTTGCCCTGCGACGGTCGCTTCCCAGGGCTCGAAGCTGGGCCAGGCTGCGAGCTGCCGCGGAGAATGCCCAGTGTGGGCCTACCCTGGGCGCTCTGCCTGGGAAGCTGGCAGGGGCACTAGGATCTGGAGGTTTTCCCCCGCGGCCGCTAAGGCTTTGGTTTCCTTCCTGAGCGCGACCATGACCCACCGACCGCGCAGTGCCCGTGGGCCGGGTGTGTTCCTCAGGGCGCCTGCTGCCTCTGTCACCCGCCCTTTGCTGGCAGAGTCGGGGCAGGACCGCTGGGGCCTGGGGCCGCAGCCCCTGCGCGGCTGGCAGTGCGCAGCTTCTGGCGACCTCGAAGATGACCATCTGTCATTCAATTAAGGTTTCAGGGCAGCTGATGGGGGAGCCAGGGTCAGCGACCCCAGGACAAAACGGCCTGCTGCCTCGCATAGGAGAAGTTCAAATGTTAAATGCAGAACATTGTGCCCTCTCCCAGCCCTGGCCCCCGCCCGGCCGCAGGTCTGGCCGGTGGACAGCAGCGGGGTGAAGGGCAGCGGTCATTAGCACTTAGATTTCAGCTCTGGGCCGGGCTCCTTCTGTTGGGTCATTTTGACCAGAGAACCTTTAACCCTTTCATGCCAGCTCTCCCTCTAGGGAAGGCCTGCTTGTCTGAATGAGGAAAGAAAGAGAGGGATCAGATGCACCCATATAAAGAGGAGTTAAACTCTTTCTGGCCGCTTGTCTATTAGAGAAGCAAATCTACAAGATAGAAGGAAAAGTTTCTTATACCCAAAACAAACTAAAAAGTCTTCATAAAGTTCTATTTTTTTAAAAAAACATTTTATTTATTTGACAGAGAGAGCACAAGCTAGGGGTGGAGGGCAGAGGGACAAGTCAACTCCCGCTGAGGAGGGAGCTGGTTGCAGGCCTCAATCCCTGGAACCCTGGGATCATGACCCCAGAAGAAGTTAGACTCCTTACCGACAGAGCCACCCAGGTGCCCCTTATTTTTTAATTTTTAGTTTTGGGTAGGAAGTACATTCATTAAGTGTGATCATGAAGCCACTGGTCTAATGTGGGCAGAATGGGTTTGTAAAAACTCCAGACTTTTCTCCCATAATTATGTTTATCCAAACGTGTGAATGGTGGTGAGCATTAGCCAGCTATAGACAACTTCATTTAAAGTGTTGGTGATGAAAAGTCTCTCTTGCAATCAGCCTCACCTACAATTGAAAATAGGTTGGGTATTTGGCCTTTCCCTTTTGGACTTTCCCATAATAAAATGAGGCAAAAAATTTTTCTTTAAACTAATAGAATTCCGAAAATGCATTCATTAAGCATACACAGGCTGTGGGCATTTAGGTGTTGCTATTATTGGCTTCCTGACACTAGATAGAAGGAAAAGCAGCTGCATACTTAGCCATTTTCAGTGGAAGATCCAACTATTCCTCTCAATTATTAACCATGAAGCCTGAAAACAACTCTATTAGCAAGATATCATTTCAAAGCTTGGAAAACTAGGTTCTTCAGCAGGCTTGTTAGTAATTGAGTAAGGACCCAGTGCTTCTGGCTTCCAGCCCCAGTTCTCAACATTAAACCCTAACTCCTACTTTTTTGGAAGTAACTATCATGAAATCAATTAATCAATCAAACATCCAGCATTGAAGTACCTTAGCAAATTTTTCATTGGATAACAATGAATAATGCATGGCCCTCCAGTATATTGACTGTGGTAAATGGTCTTTAAGGTAAGGTGCTGCAACAAGTACCTTTAAATAAAATCAAAATAAAAAGTTTACCACAATCATAATAAATTGTTCAGTCATCTTCCTATTGACTCACACAGCATCTTTCTTCAGGGGCATTCGGAGTTATTTTTTCCCCCTTACAAACAGACCAGAACAAATTGATGAATTGAGCTTTCACTATGCTAATTTAGACATTATAAATATTTAATTAACATCCCTAATAGCCAGTCATAGTGGGCTCCCACTCTACTTTACACTGTTCTTAATCTAAAGTAAATGCTTTTCCCATTAATAGCTTGATGCCATATTAGCTGCTTCCTCGGTAAAAGGGCCCCATTTAGTCCAAAAGGAGGGGGTCATTGAGTAGTCTGCATTAGACAGAGGTTTCTTCCTGTTTGTAAAGGATCCTGGGAATAGTATCAAGTCTCTACAGATTCTACCTTTCCCAGTTCTTGCTCAAGTGAGATGATCCTAAGAATAGGAACAATGTCTGGATATTATTTTTCTAGACAATGTAACCTTTTTGTGGTTGTACTATAATAAAAACTTATTTTAGTAAGGCTTACATTAAAAGGTGGATTATAGAAAATGGATGACAAATTTCAAACCATGGAATGTACTAGTCTTTTCTACAGAGTGGTGCAGTGAAAAGAATTCTGAACCAAGGGTCAAGTGATCTAAGTTCAAATCCTGTGACACTCACTAGCAGTGGGACTCTTGGGCAAGAGATTTAACCCCTCTGAGATTCAGTTTGCTCTTTTAATGTGTATATAATTAATGTCTGTGCCACAGGGTTGCTTTAAAGATTAAATGAGAGAATAGATGTGAAATTGCATGGCATATAGTAGATAATTAATATTGGGTTAATTCATAAATGACTTCCAAATATTCATTAACCTTTCTGTCCTTTTTATTTATTCTTGTCTTCTCTCAAATATCCTGTTATCATCATCTAACATGATATTTGCAAATGTTTGTCTCATTAATTCTTGGATCTAGTTTCTATAATGTGAATTGGAGAGAGAGTGGGAGGCCAAAATCCTGTTCAGCAAGCGGTGTTAAAACAGATACCAGAATTTAGACTTTTAAAAGCTGTGAGTCACAAACTCTAATCACTGAAATGTCCTTATACAACAGCCCGTGTGTGGTTTAGAAAGACTCCAGAAGCAGCCTTGTATATCCCAGGGGGCAGGAATCAGGCCAGAATGGAGATTTCACGAAATTAGAAACTCTCTGGGCTGATCTAACTCTGGGGCCTGATTCTGCAGATGCTGAACATGAGAGTAAACAGCTGAAGATGGAAAGAGAAGCCTCAATTTAAACTTAAAACACTGGAAAGATAAGCCATCTTATTCTGATAATATTTCCCAAAGAATTTGAAGAAAAAAATGGAATTGACTTATTAGATGTTGCTGGTTGCAGAGACAATAGAAACTCTGAATTATTATTTACTAGCACAAAATAAATACTACCTAATGTAATTTAGACATTAATATTGGCAATTTATTTATCTAGATACAGTAAATATCCTAGTAAAATCACATTATTTTGTTTTTTTGTACAAACAAAATTTCCCTTTTTAGTTTTGGTTAGCAGTGGAAAAGCTCAGAAAGATCAATAGGAGAGGGATGAAAGATTGGCTGAAGATGACTTCCTAAGTAGCAGAGTAGTAGGAGGTATACACAAACACAGCAGAGTCTGGCATTGCTAGTTCACTCTCTCTTCCTTGAACTGCTTTTCCAATTCCTTGCTCTCTCTCTCTCTCCCTCTCTCATTTTTCTTTCTACTGTGTGAAGATTCATTAAAAGAAAGGGAAATGTTTTTGCATGTCCCCTCCCCTTCCCCAGTATTTTATTTTATTATGATTATTAAAGATTTATTTTTTTTTTTTTTATTTGAGAGAGAGAGAGCAATGGCAGGGGGAAGAGCAGAGGGAGAGGAAGAAGCAGGTTCTTCACTGAGCAGGGAGCCAGACAATGGGGCTCAATCCCAGGACCCTGGGATCATGACCTGAGCTGAAGAAGACACTTAAACCCCTTAACCCACTGAACCACCCAGGTGCCCCTCCCCATCATTTTGTTTTGAGATACCCATGGGAAATGTTTTTGACCAGTGGTTCCCAGGGGTGTGTCCCAGAGTGTTAGTTCTTGAGGACACCATTCCTTCTAGGGGAATGCTTAGTGTGGGTTTAGCGAACTCTCATTATTCACCTCTTAGGCCTTCTGAGTGAGGACAATGGGCCTGTTGGAGGTAAGCTATGGTGAGTTGTCCCTAAAGCTCCTAGGAACAGGGTAGAAAGTGATTGGCAGTTTGGAAAACATAATGTTTGCACAGCCATCCACCGCCCACTGTGTGCCAGGCACAGGAGTTAAGAGGAAACAGAAAGTGTTTGTTGTTCCTGATCTGAGGGAAGTGACATATACTTAGATGCTATTTCAGAGATCTGAAGAAAGCTGTGGGAATCAAGAGGATGGGTAGCTGCCTGGGGCAGAGAGTTTGTCACCGAAGGCTTTCCGCAAGGAAGCAAATCTTCAAGCTCAGGAGGAGAAATGGAGTTGAGCAAGTGAAGATGAGGACGTACTGGGGACGCAGAAGCAAAGTGAAATAATATGTGCTAAGGCATTGCAGTCTGAGTGTTCAACCTGGCAGGCATGATGGTGCACAGCTCCAGAAGTCCGCTAGGGCCTGTGAGGGGCCTTTTTGCCAAGTTGGGCTTAAATTTTATACTTTACTCAACAGGGAACCATATAAAATTTTTAAGCAGGCAAATGAGATGATCTGATTTGTTGCTTAGTAAAATAACTGATGGCAGAATGAGGAGGTTGGGGAAAGGAAGGCCAATATAAAAATGACAAAAACAGCAAACCAAAACTAGTATTCATACTCTTGGTGCTTATGAAGACTGAATTCCCAAATCTCTGTTTCTTTTAATTTAACCACAGAGAAATCACAGTTTTAAATTTATCTGAAGAGAGTAAATGTGATTATTTTTTCTATTTCCTATTACTTTTGGTTAATTTTGTAAGATTTTTTTTTAAAGATCTTATTTATTTATTCATGAGAGACACACACAGAGAGGCAGAGACATAAGCAGAAGAAGAAGCAGGCTCCCCTCAGGGAACCCGATGTGGGACTTCATCCCTGAACTCCAGGATCATGTCCTGAGCCAAAAGCAGAGCTTAACTGCTTAGTCATCCAGGCATCCTTGTAAGTAATACTCTAAGTACTCCATAGCTTTGCCTTTGGACCTTGTTTTCTTTTCAACTTGATTTGCATTTTTGGGGGGGATAACCATTGTTCCTGGACTGGAAGCTTGTCTTCAGTGGTGGTGGAGCTGGTCATATTCAAACAAAACACAAAGCAACTCAGAAAGCCTTAAAGAATAAAATGGATCTTCATTATCTGTCTTCTTGGAAGTGTCTTAAAACCTGCATTGCTCTTTTTATAGATAGCATTCCATATCTTAAATTTCTTAAAGTTCCTCTTTAGACATGTCTTTATTTTTTCTCCCAAAGTTTCTCCTCTTCTTCTTTAGTATTGAAATTCCTATAATGTTGGGTGTAGCAATGTGCCCAGATATGCAACTGTGTCTTCTGGTCTCTCAGTAAAAGGGTAGTGGTCCATGAGAAGTAAGTGGGGGTCTTATAGTGAGACTTTCAGAAAAGTACTTTAAAGGAGGCTGAATCAGCTGGATGTTTGACCTTAGGTCTTGCCCCTTTCTTTTTCCTGATATCTGGATCATGGAGACGTCCTGGTTGGAGCTGCAGCGATCATCTTGCAACTATGAGGCATTTTTCAGGGTAAAAGCTATATGTTAAAAATGGTGTGGCAGAAAGGTAGAAGTAGCCTGGTCCAAAGGACCATGGAATCATCATTCCAGCCCTTAATTGTGTACTTCTGGATTTTTTTCACGAGAGAGAAATAGACCTTTATCATATTTAAGTTAAGATTATTACAGATGTATTACTAGCAGCTGAATGTATTTCTAAGTGATACAACCTCCACAGACCTTGAAAGTAGATTCTAAAATCTGGCAATCCTGGCATGAGTGTATTGACATTATTATCAATCAAAAATATATTTCCTTATTTTCTTGACTTTGACAGTCTGCAACTTGTCATTGCAATGTTGCTTATTTCCCTTGTTGTCCTATTGCTATGAGGGTACATTTTGATTTCTTGTTACTAATCCTATCACTAGTATTTATTCCATGTCCTCCTATTCATATGTTTTCTCTTATTTGTCTGTTTCTCATATGAAATGGCTTTGGATTTCTTGTATTTCTCAACTCAGACTTATTCATTATTGATAGTTGTATGCTTCTAATTACTTTATTAGGTGTTCCAGTTCTCCTCAGTCTTAGGAAAATATATGATTACTAACAAATTAGCACATATAATGAAAAGTATTCTTTTTAAAAATAAAATTTGGTGGCACCTGGTAGCTCAGTGGTTGAGTGTCTGCCTTTGGCTCAGGTCATGATCCTGGGGTTCTGGGATTGAGTCCTGCATCACGCTCCCCGTGGGGAGCCTGCTTCTCCCTCTGCCTATGTCTCTGCCTCTCTCTGTGTCTCTAATAAACAAATAAAATCGTTAAAAAATAAAAATAAATTTTAGCTTTCAAATCAAAATAAATCTTGAACCATACTGATAAAGATATTCCATGTTTTTCTGAGTTTTTAGTTTTGTTTTGAAATGTCAAGGATCCCTAACTAGATTTTTGATGTTAGATAATTACTGATAGTCCTTTAATAATGTTAAATATCTTAAGACTTTTTTTTTTTTGCCATAGTGACAATACAAATGCCATTTTGCTCTATAGAGATAATCTGAGTTGGAATCATATCACAATTTTCAGAGACAGAAAATGATGCAAATGTTTAAAACATGGTTCTTTAAATATGAATGTAAGAGATGTAGCATTATAGTTCTTAAGACTTTTTGTAATATCAGGTGGATATTTGATGCTGCCTTAGTTATTACTCTGCAGGATGAATTATAGGCTGAAGTTCATTAGCATTTACTTTACATTTAAGTTAGGTAAATGAGGTAGATATGGCTATTTCCTGCGTTATGACTTTGCATGTTTGTTTCAGTTTTACAACTGTCAAAGAAGAACAATAGTATCTGCCTACTAGTTTCAAATTAAAATCTTTTATTATTTTATTTATTCATTTAAAAATTATTTATTTGGGAGAGAGAGAGAGAGCGAACATAAGTGGACAGAGGGAGAGAAGCAGACTCCTTGCTGAATTTGGAGCCCAATGTGGGGCTTGATCTCACAACCTTGAGATTGTGACCTGAGCTGAAATCAAGAGTTGGGTGCTTAACCAACTGAACCACTCAGGCACTTCTACTTATTTTTTATTTTGTTTTTATTTAAGAGGCACATATAAGGCAGTGCAAATGTTAGGTATGAAAGAAAAAGGACAGAGATAGTATCAGGATAATCCTTTAATTTGGTTGTTGATATAGGTGGTATGCCACCTTCCCTCTGCTCACCCCATCAAAGTTGAAATATATCTTGTTAAAATGGACTAATTTGGTAGTTAAAGAATAGTAGTTGAGTGCTACAGTGGCACAAGACAAGATTGGAGACTTGGAACTCAAAAAAAGAAAAAAAAATTGGAGACTTGGGCAGGGACTGGACCACAAAGGCCCTTTGGGCCAAAATGTTAAAGACCTCTGCATTGTACTTCAAATGCAATGGGAAGCCACTGAAGAATTTTTAACAGAGTGACATGATCTAATTTGTGTTTTAAAAGATTTCTGTGGCTGCTGTATGGGCAATGAATAATAGAGATTGACAAGTGGAAGTGGAAGTTGAAGGGGCTATTGCGGATTCAGGTGAGAGATGATGGTGGCCTAAGGTGGTGGACTAAGGTGGAGAGGAAGAAAAATGAAACTTCTGAATGTTAGTTTTTTTCAAATCTTTCCAAAAAATTGAAGAGGAGGGAACACTTCCAAACTAATTTTATGTGGCCAACATTACCCTGATACCAAAACCAGACAAACAATCAAAAGGAAAGAAAACTATAGGCTAGTATCTCTGATGGACTTTGTGATATTGGGATTTATAATAAGAAATATATATTTGGTCTTGGTCCCATTTCTAACACAGAGCTCCAGAAACCCTGTAATTTCCTAAGTGATGAGAATTGTAAAGGTGTCTTTTGTTACATTAATGAGATGACTTGTGGACCCCACCTAACAATGGGGCCTGGCTGCCAGGAGAATTAACTAGATGATTAGAGGGCTGGAACTTTAAGTCCCACTCCCTATCCTCCAGTCAATGTAGAGGGGTTGGAGGTTGAACCAATCTCCAATGACCAATGATTTAGTCAATTATGCCTAGTAATAGGCCTCCCCTGAAAAGAGAATTCAGAGAACTCCTGGGCTGATGAACACATGGAAGTTCAAGGAGAGTGGCATGGAAACTCTACAGTTTCTCCATACCTTGCTCTATGCATTTCTTCCATCTGGCTGTTCCTGAGTTATATCCTTTTATAATACATAAAACTGATGATACAGAAAGTAATATATTTCTCTGAGTTCTGTGAGCCACTCTAGCAAATTAATCTTACCAAAGGAGGGGAAGTGCTGATTTATAATCAGTTGGTCAGAAGTACAGATAACAACCTGGACTTGTGACTGGCATCTGAAGTCAGAGGGGGGCAGTTTTGTAGGGTTGAACCCTTAACCTGTGGAATCTGATGCTATCTTTGGGTAGATATTAAAATTGAGTTGAATTGTAGGATACCCAGCTAGTATCAGATAATTGTCTGTTGGAAATGTGGGAGGACTCCCTGCTCCACACATGATACTTGGTGACTGGACATCTTTAAAACATAGATGCAAAAATCTTAGACAAAAATACTAGCAACCTGAATTCAACAGCATATTAAAAGGATCATATGCCATGACCAAATGAGATTTATCTCTGGAATGTAAGGATGGTTCAAAATAAATTAATAATAAATTAACAAAATAAATAATATGATATATCACATTTACAGAATAAAGGATAAAAATCACATGATCATCTCAGTTAATACAGGAAAAGCTTTTGATAATATTCAACACATTTTTATGATAAAACCCTCAACAAATAGGAGTAGAGGAGAATTGCCTCAACAAAATAAAGGCCATATATAGAAGGCCCATAGCTAACATCATATCTCAATGGTGAAAAACTGAAAGCTTTTCCAGTAAGATTGGACAAGGATTGGACAAGACAAGGATGGTTATTCTCATTATTTCTATTCAAAATATATAGTATTAGAAGTTCTAGCCAGAACAATTAGTCTAGAAAAAGAAATAAAAGGCATCCAAGCTGGAATGGAAGAAGTAAAATTATCCCTGTTTGCAGATGATATGATCTTATATGCAGAAAACCTTAAAGACTCCACTAAATGAAACCTGTTGAAACTAATGAACACATTCAGTAAAGTTTCAGAATACAGTCAACATATAAAAATCAGCTATGTTTCTATACACTAAAAACAAACAAAAGGACTGACTTAGTAAAACAATCCCATTTAGAATAGCATCAAAAGAATACAATACTTAGGAATAAACTTAGCCAAAGAAATGAAGGAATTATATACTGAAAACTACAAAACATTGGTGAAAGAAATCAAAGACACAAACGAATGCAAAGACATTCTATGTTCACAGACAAGAAGACCGAATTTTGTTCTTTTTTTATGAAGGCTTAATATTTTTAAAATATCCATATTACTCAAAGCAATCTGTGATACAATGTGATCCCTATCAAAATCCCAATGGCATTTATTTTCAGAAAGAGAAAAAAACAATTCTAGAAATCATATGGAACCAGAGAAAACTCTAAATAGCCAAATCAATCCTGGAAAAGCAAAGCAAAGCTGAAGGTATTACAGTTCCTAATTTCTTGCTCTCTTTTTTTATAAAAGAATTATTTATTTATTTAACAGAGGGACAGCAAGCACAGCACAGGGAAGGGCAAAGGGAGAGGGAGAAGCAGGCTCCGTGATAAGTAGGGAGCCCAATGCAGGGCTTAGACAAAATAGATGACAGGACCCTGGGATCATGACTTGAGCAGAAGGCAGGTGCTTAACCGATTGAGCCACCCAGGCACCCCACTTCCTGATTTCAATATATATTACAAAGCTCTAGTAATTAAAATAATATGGTACCAACATAAAGACAGATATATAGACCAATTGAACAGGATAGATAGCCCAGAAATAAATCAATGCATATATAGTATGCTCACATATATGAGAGTATATATATATATAGACATGCAATGTCTGACAAGGGTGCCAAGAACACATAATGGGTAAAGAATAGTCTCTTGGATGAATGGCTCTAGGAAAATTGTATATCCACATGCAAAAGAATGAAACTGGACTCTTATTTTAACACCTTACACAAAAATCAACTCAGAATGGGTTAAAGACATAAATGTAAAACCTGAAACTGTAAAACTCTTAGAAGAAAACGTAGGGGACATCTTCATAATTCTGGTCTTGGCAACATTTTCTTTTCTTTTTTTAAAGTTGCTTTGTGGTTACCTTTTTTTTTTAAAGATTTTATTTATTTATTGATGAGAGACACAGAGAGAGAGAGGCAGAAACATAGGCAGGGAGAGAAGCAGGCTCCCTCTGGGGAGCCTGATGCAGGACTTAATCCCAGGACACCGGGACCATGACCTGCGCCAAAGGCAGATGCTCAACCACTGAGCCACCCAGGTGCCCTTTGGCAACATTTTCATGGATATGACACCAAAAGCATAGGTAACAAAAGTAAAAATAGACAAGTGATACTATATCAAACTAAAAAGTTTCCATATAGCAAAACAAAAGAATGACATAAAAGACAATCATTGGAACGACATAAAAAGACAACTTATGGAATGGGCGAAAATATTTGCAAACCATATATCTTAAAAGAGGTTAATTTCCAAAATATATAAGGAACTGCTACAACTTAATAGTAAAACATTAAAAATGGGCTAAGGATTTAAATAGATATTTCTCCAGAGAAGAAAGACAAATGGCCAACAAGTGTACAAAAAGATGCTCAACATTACTAACCATCAGGGAAATGCAAATCAAAACCATGAAATGTAACCTTACACATCTTAGGATAGCTTTTATCTAAAAAAAAGAAGGGTTGGAAAGATTATAGAAAATTTGGACTTCTTGTACAGTTGGTAGGAATGCAAAATGGTGCACCTGCCATGAAAAACAGTTGGAGGTTCCTCAAAGAATTAAAAATAGAACTACTATATCATCTAACAATCCCACTTCTGGGTATTTATCCCAAAGAATGAAGTCAGGATCTTGAAGAGATATTTGCATTTGCAAATATTCATTGCAGCTTTATTCACAATAACCAAGAAGTGGAACAAATATAAATGTCCATTGATAGTTTAATGAATGAAGAAAATGTGGTATATACATACAATGGAATGTTATCCAGCCATAAAAAAGGAGATCTATGTTATAGCGTGAATGAAACTGGAGGCAATTAGCTAAGTGAAATAAGCTGGTCACAGAAGGACAAATACTGTACGATTCCACTTACATGAGATTTTAAAAATAGTTAAACTCATGGAAGCAAAGAATAGTATCATGGTTGCCAGGGGTGGAGGTGGGGAGGGAAAACAGGAGTTGCTAATAACGGGTATAAACTTTCAGTCAAGCAAGATGAACAAGTTCCAGAATGTGCTTTATAACATTGTACCTATAGATAACAATACTGTATCATACACTTAAAAATGTGTCAAAAGGCTAAATTTCGTGATCAGTATTTTTACAAGAAAAATACAAAAAACAGTATAAAATAATGGAATAATGGAATATCATTTAGAAATGGAGTTGATAGCAATTGCAGATAAATTGGAAGTGGAGAGGTGGTAGTGAGGGAAAAGAGTTTAAAAAATAGCTTTTAGGTGTTTGGCTTAAGCAATAAATGGTGGTATGAATTCCTGAGGTAGTGAGTCTGGGTAAAAGCAGACTTTTTTGGAGAGTGGCGAGGGAGGAGGACATAGAGAGCTCCTGTTTTACCTTTTACATTTGAGGGACATTTTATATATGCTCATTTCTTCCTATGACAGATGATAAATACAAGAAAGCCATCATGGATCTGTTCAATGCTTTGAAACTTGTGAAATTGATATATTGAATTATGAAATCATGTGTCTAATTTGTTTTCCTAATGACCCCACATTTAAAATGGTTTGATTATTGTTTTTAAGGATTTTGTTGAAGTGCTGTAATGTGTCAACTTGATCAGATTGTTACAAGGAGGAGAGTGGCCTGCACTTTCAAAACAGAAGTAGGATACTCATGAAAATAATTTGCTGCTGGAATATAACCATGGATTTACTCTTCCCTTATGACTCTGAAGAAGGCAATACTAATGTGCAGTGACAAAGAAATGGTTACCCAAAGTCCTTGGCTATTTATTAAAGAGTTTAGGGTCACCTAGGTAGCTCAGCTGGTTAAGTGGTGGATTCTTGATTTCAGTTCAGGTCATGATTTCAGGGTCCTGGGTTTGAGCTCTGTGTTGGGCTCCATGCTCAGTGGGGAGTCTGCTTGAGGATTTTTTCTCTCTCTCCCTCTCCTTCTGCCCAACCCTCTGCTTTCTCTCTCAATTAAATAAATAAATACAACTTTTTTTTTTAAGAGCTTATATTAGTCAGGGTAGACTATCTGCTACCTCTGCTAACTAATCTAAAAAATTTTCATGGCTTATCCTAATAAATACTTATTTCTTGTTCAAAAAATATGGATGTTCCTGGTTGATGGGGAGCCTTCACTGTGGTCACTCAGGGATACATGCTCCTCTGTCTTGTTGTTCTCTAATGGAGCCTCTGCATTGGCTTGGGAGCTAGGAAGGGAACGAAGGCCACCCATAGAGGTTTCATGGGTCATGTTCAGGAATGCCTATCACTTTCACCCACATTCCAGTGGCAGCCACACTCAACTGCCCGGGATGATGAGGAATGGAGTTTAGCTTTGTGTTCAGGAGGAAGGGGAACAATGCTGATCACTGCATATAGGTCTCTTAGTTCTGAAAGACTGTATTCTTGAGTTGGCAGTTTATTCTTTGCCCTTTGCTGAGGCTGTCCATGATTTAAAGGAAGGGAGCTAGAGAACACTCCCTCTCACATTTGACAAAGTATCTCTCTAAGGCTGCCTTTTGAAAATAGGAAATTAATCCTTCACTTCTTTTGTTTAATAAAAGTCATTATCTTTACTCCAAAATAAGCTCTTCCATCTGGTTGCCCTCTCTTGCTTTTATAAAATAGCTATTTGCTAAGTCTCTCATTTGTAACATTTTAAATTGGCTAAGTTCAATAATTTTTGACTTACAAAAATGGCGATTTCATATTACTCAAACTAGAAGGAGATACATCTTAAATCCCTTCCTTTCTTTTTCTTCTGACATGAATTGGTCTTCAAGGGTAGGTTATTCTACTTCTGAAATAAGTGGGCAAAGGACTTGAAAAGACATTTCACCAAAGAAGATACACAAATGACCAGAAAGCACATGAAAAAAATGTTCAGCATTCTTAGTCATTAGGGAATCCTAAATTCAAACCACAAAGAGATATCACTTCACCAACTGGGATGGCTATAATAATAAAAAAAAGGACTAATGTTCAAGAACATATGGAGAAATTGGCACCCTCATGAACATTGTTGGTAGGAATGCAAAATGGTGCAGCTTCTTTGGAAAATAGTTTGGCGATCTCTGAAAAAGTGTAACATAGATTACCATATGACCCAGCAATTCCAGTTCTAGGTTATCTATCGAAAAGAACTGAAAACACAGGTCCACAAAAAATTCATACATGAATGTGTGCAGTGGCATTATTTGTAATAGCAAAAAAGTAGAAACAACTGAACAGTCTATCAACTTCTTAGTGGATAAATAAAATATCCACACAGTGGTTTATCATTCAGCAATAAGAAGCACAGATACATATTATAACATGCACGAATCTTGAAAACATTAGACTAAGTGAAAGAAGCCAGACACAAAAGGTCATATATTGTATGATTCTGTTTTTATTTTTATTTTTTTAAAAGATTTTTTATTTATTCATGAGAGACACACAGAGAGAGAGAGAGAGAGAGAGAGGCAGAGACACAGGCACAGAGGGAAGCAGGCTCCATGCAGGGAGCCCGACATGGGACTCCATCCCAGGTCTCCAGGATCAGGCCCTGGGCTGAAGGCGGCGCTAAACCGCTGAGCCCCCTGGGCTACCCAGATTCCATTTTTATGAAAAATTCAAACTCTACAAATCCACAGAGACAGAATATAGATTAGTGGTTGCCAGGTTAGGGGTAGGAAGGGCTGGGGAGGAACTGCTAATGGGTATGGAGTTTATTTTTGAGGTGATGAAAATATTCTGGAATTAGGTAGTGGTGATGGTTACATAACCTTTTTTTAATAAAGATTTTATTTATTCATTTATTTATTTATTCATGCGAGACACACAGAGGGAAGCAGAGACATAGGCAGAAGGAGAAACAGGCTCCATGCAGGGAGCCCCATACGGGACTTGATCCTAGGACCCCAAGATCACGACCTGAACCAAAAGCAGATAGATACTCAACTGCTGAGCCACCCTGGTGCCCTGGTTACATAACTTTTGCACATAGTAGAAATCACTAATTTGTATACTTCATAAAGATAGATTTTATGATGTGTGTATGAATTGTATTCAGTAAAAAATTTAAAAAAGAATACATGGTATGTATTTTGTAGATAGATAAAATGTCCGAGATAGAAATACAAAAGGATATATGTCTGAGTCTATTTCTGAGTTCTTTATTGTTTCATTGACCTATGTGTCGGTCCTCAGCTAATACCATATTGTTTTGATTACAGTAGCTATATAATAAGTCTTAATATTGGGTAGAATGTTCCTCCCATGATATTCTCCTTTGTCAAGATTTTTAAAAAAGATTTATTTACTTATTTTATAGAAAGAGAGAGAACGAGAGTGAGAGAGAGAGCTCCAGAGAGACAGAGCCAAGGAAGAGAGATAGACAGAACCAGGCAGAGGGTAAGAATCTCAAACAGACTCCCTGCTGTGTGCAGAGCCTGACACAAGCTTGATCCTAAGATCACAACTGGAGCTGAAATCAAGAGTCTGACACACTGAACTGAATGAGCCACCCAGGTGCCCCTTGTGAAGATTTTTATTTTTATTTATTTATTTTTTCAAAGATTTTATTTATTTATTCATTATATATATATATATATATATATATATATAGAGAGAGAGAGAGAGAGAGAGAGAGAGAGAGAGAGAGAGAGAGAAGAGAGAGAGAGGCAGAGACCCAGGCAGAGGGAGAAGCAGGCTCCACGCAGGGAGCCCGATGTGGGACTCCATCCTGGGTCTCCAGGATCGCGCCCTGGGCCAAAGCCCGGCACCAAACCGCTGAGCCACTCAGGGATCCCCGTGAAGATTTTTAAAACTATTATAGGGCATGTGTTCTTCCATATAAATTTTGGAATAACCTTGTCTTTATCCTCAAAATCTTGTTAGGATTTTGAAAAGAATTGCATTAACCTGTGTATCACTTGGGGAGAATTGACCTCTTTGTTGAGTCTTCCAATTCATAACTACGGCATTTCTTTTTTTTCAGCATTTTTTGAGGTATAATTAACAACAGTGTAAGATATTGAAGTGTACAGCATGATAATTTGATATATGTATACACTGTGAAGGGAATCTCCCATCTAGTTAATTAACACATCCATCACTACACAACACGAATATGTACGTTAATTACTTTTTTGTGATAAAATTTAAGTTCTATTCTCTTAGCAAATTCAATTATATAATACAGTGTTATTAACTATATTCATCAATCTATACATTAGATTCTTAGCCTTCTAAAAACTTATTGCGAAAAGTTTGTACCATTTTACCAAACTCTCCCTATTAATCCCACCCTCAATCCCTGTAGTCATTTTCTATTCTGTTTCTAGGAGTTGGATTTATTTTTTAGATTCCACATATAAGTGATAACATACAATATTTGTCTTTATCTGTTTGGCTTATATCCGCATAATACCTTCAAGATCTATCCATGTTGTCACAAATGACAGAATTTCCTTGTTTCACATGGCTAACATTCCATTGTATGCATATATATATACATACTATTGTATGTATCTTCATTATCTATTCATCTGTTGCTGGACAGTTAGGTTGTTTCAATATCTTGGCTATTGTGAATATGTGGATATATAGATAAATGATTGATTTTTTTTAAAGCAGCGAGAGAAAAGGAATTATATTTATTATTCAGACATGCTGGGCAAAATGAACATTAGAATCAGAAAACAGTGGATTATTGAACCTAGAGCATGAAAATTTCAGGACTTACCCACAATGTAACAATTTATAATTGTATTTAAAACCAAGGCTTTTTTTCTCATAGTGTGAAGAATGTGAGTTACATCTAAAATTAAAACATATACTATTAATATTTAATACTATGTATCATTACTTTTATTATTTTAAATTAAAAAATTTAATTTCATTGTAATTAACATACAGTTCTTATATTAATTTCAGGTGTACAATATAGTGATTCAACAATTCTATACATTATTCAGTGCTCATCATGGTAAGTGTACTCCTAATCCTCTTCACCTATTTCAACTATAGCCCACCCCCCATCTCCCCTCTGGGAACCAGCAGTTTGTTCTCTATATTTGAGTGTTTTTCTGTTGTTTCTTTTTTTCCTTGTTCATTTGTTTCTTAAATTCCATATGCAAGTGAAATCATATGGTATTCGTCTTTCTCTGACTTATTTCACTTAGCATTATACTCTTTAGATCTCTCCATGTTGCTGCAAATGGCCAGATTTTATTCTTTTTTTTGTTTTTATTTTTATTCCAGTATAGTTAACATACGGTGTTATATTAATTGCAGGTGCAGAATATAATGATTCAACAATTCCATACATCACCCAGTGCTCATCACCTATTTCACCCACCCACCCATCCACTTCCCCTCTGGTAACCATTAGTTTGTTCTCTATGGTTAAGAGTCTGTGGGTGCTTGGGTGGCGCAGTAGGTCGAGTGACCTAGTCTTGGTGCCAGCTGAGGTCATGATCTCAAGATGGTGGAATCCAGCCCCACATTGGGCTCAGAGCTCAGTGTGGAGTCTGCTAAAGTTTCTCTTTTCCCTCTGTCCCTCTCCTCTGCACACTCTCATACACTCTCTCTTTAAAATAAATGAATAAATCTTTTAAAAAAAGATTCTGTTTTTTGGTTTATTTCTCTCTTTTTTCCCTTTGTTCATTTGTTTTGTTCCTTAAATTCCACATGTGAGTGAAATCTTATGGTATTTGTTCTCCGACTGACTTATTTCACTTAGCATTATACTCTGGATCCATCCATGTTGTTGCAAATGGCAAGATTCCATTCTTTTTTATGGTTGAATAATATTCAATATATATTATATATATTATATATATATACCATAAGTTCTTTTTTTTCATAAGCTCTTAATCCATTAATCTATCATTGGGCTCTTTCCATCCCTTTATGGGCTATTTCCATAATTTGACTATTGTAAATAATGTTGCAATAAACATAAGGGTACATGTATCCCTTTGGATTAGTGTTTTTTTTTTTTTTTTTTTTTTTTTTTTGTAAATACCAGTAGTGACATTACTGGATTGTAGGGTAGTTCTATTTTTAACTTTTTGAGGAATCTCTATATTGTTTTCCACAGTTACTGCACAAGATGCATTCTCACCAAAAGTGCAAGAAGTTTCCTTTCTCTCAACAGTCTCACCAACACTTGCTGTTTCTTGTGTTTTTGATTTTTTCCATTCTGACAAGGGTGAAGTGACATCTTATTGTGGTTCTGACTTGCGTTTCTGTGATTATGAGCAATATTGAGCATCTTTTCATGTGTCTGTTAGCCATGTGGATGTCTTCTTTGGAGAAATGTTTGTTTGTGTCTTCTACCCATTTTTTAGTTGGATTATTTGCTTTTTTGGTTTTGAGTTGTATAAGTTCTTTATACATTTTTTTTTCTTTACACATTTTGAATACTAACCCTTTATTGGCTTTGTTATTTGCAAATATCTTCTCCCAATCATTTTAGTTTTCCTGGCTGTTTCCTTTGCTGTGCAGAAGTTTTTTTTTTTAATTTTGATGTAATCCCAATAGTTTATTTTTGCTTTCATTTTGCTTTCCTTTTTTGGAGATGTATCTAGAAAAATGTTGATATGGCTGATGTCAGAGAAAGTACTGCTTGTGTTCTCTTTTAGAATGCTATGTCTCATATTAAGGTTCTTAATCCATTTTGAGTTTATTTCTGTATATGGTATAAGAAGTAGTTCAGTTTCACTCTTTTGCATGTAGCTGTCCAGTTTTCCCAACATCATTTGTTGAGGAAACTTTTTCCTATTGCATATTCTTACCTCCTTTACTGAAGATTAATTGACCTTACAATTTTGAGTTTATTTCTAAGCTCTCTATTGTGTTCTATTGATGTATGTATCTATTTTTATGCCAGTACTATACTGTTTTGATTACTACAGCTTTGTAATATATCTTGAAATCTGAAATCTGGGATTGTGATGACTCCAGTTTTGTTCTTTTTAAAGATTTCTTTGGTTATTTGGGGTCGTTTGTGGTTCTCTACAAATCTTAGAATTATTTGTTCTATTTTTGTGAAAAATACTGTTGGTATTTTGGTAAGGATTGCATTAAATGTGTAGATTGCTTTGTGTAGTGTAAACATTTATCAACATATGTTCTTTTAATCTATGAGCATGGAATGTCTTCCCATTTATTGTGTCATCTTCATTTCTTTTATTGATGTTTATGGTTCTCAGAGTACAGGTCTTTCACCTCACTGGCTGTGGGTTTTTTTTATATATGGCCTTTATTATGTTGAAGTATGTCCCTCTAAGCCAGCTTTTGGAGGGTTTCTGTCATGAATGGATGCTGTATTCTATCAAATGCTTTTCCTGCATGTATTGAAATATCTTATGGTTTTTATACTTTTTCTTGTTGATGTGACATATCACATTAATTGATCTGGGAATATTGAACCACTCTTGCATCCCAAGAATAAATTCTACTTCACTGTGGTGAATGATTTTTTAAATGTGTTGTTGGATTTGGTTTGCTAATACTTTCTTGAGAATTTTTGTTTATCAGAGATTTTGGCCTGTAGTTTTCTTTTTCTGTCCTGTCTTTATCTGATGTTGGTATCAGGGTAATGTTGGCCTTGAAGAATGAATTTGGAAGCTTGTCTTTCTCTTCTATTTTTTGGAATAGCTTGAGAAGAATAGGTAATAACTCTTTTTTGAATGTTTGGTAGAATTTACTTGTGAAGCCATCTAGTTATTCTTGGGCTTTTGTTTGTTGGGAGATTTTTTAAAAATAAATTTATTTTTTATTGGTGTTCAATTTGCCAACATACAGAATATCACCCAGTGCTCATCCTGTCAAGTGCCCCCCTCAGTGCCTGTCACCCATTCACCCCCACCCCCCGCCCTCCTCCCCTTCCACCACCCCTAGTTCGTTTCCCAGAGTTAGGAGTCTTTATGTTCTGTCTCCCTTTCTGATATTTCCTACCCATTTCTTCTCCCTTCCCTTCTATTCTGTTGGGAGATTTTTGATTACTGATCCAATTTCACTGTTGGTAATTGGTTTGTTCAAATTCTCTATTTCTTCCTGCTTCGCTTTTGAAATTTAGGAATTTATCCATTTCTTCTAGGTTGTCCAATTTATTGCCATATAATTTTTCATAATATTCTTTTATAATCCTTTGTATTTTTGTGGTGAAAGTTATTTTTCCTCTTTCATTCCTGAAACAAATTTCATTATGTTCTTGTTTATTTGAGATTTATTTTTCTCTTTCCAATCTGTATTTTAATTTTTTTCCCCTTATCCTATTGTATTGCCAGTACTATGCTGAATAAGAGTAGGGAGAGTGGGGGTCTTTATCTTGTTCCTGATCTTATAGAGAAAGGACTCACTCTTCCAACATTACATATATTAGCTGCAGGTTTATTGTAGACACTCTTTATCAAATTGAAATTTAGAAAGTTTTGTTGTGTTAATGTTATAAATATATTTAATTTGATATATTGTCAGTTTTTACTGAAAAGAAGTTGCTTCTATTTACATTCTTATAGAGAATGACTGAAAATATCTTATATTCTTTTCAATTAAATATATTTCTTTAAACTTAATACTCTTCATCAGTCTGATATGTAAAAAATAGTCTCATTGTTAGTCTTTTTTATACTTTTATGTAAGCAAGTTTATTAATTTTTCCTTATGGATTTGGGAATTTATCGTATTTACAAAAAGCTTCCTTTATTCTAATTATATAATTTTATAATTTTTTTATTTTTATTTATGATAGTCACAGAGAGAGAGAGAGAGAGAGAGTTAGGCAGAGACACAGGCAGAGGGAGAAGCAGGCTCCATGCACCGGGAGCCCGACGTGGGATTCGATCCCGGGTCTCCAGGATCGCGCCCTGGGCCAAAGGCAGGCGCCAAACCGCTGCGCCACCCAGGGATCCCAATTTTATAATTTTACATGTTATCAGATACTCTTAAGATTTAATTCCTTTTTAGAACTCTGTTAGTACTTTATCAAAAGGTCTTCCTAGACACAGAATATCTTTGACAAAATGCACTTTCAGTTGCTATGTCTTTATCTTTTTCTACCAGAATAAAAACAATTAGAGTCTGTTTTAATTTCCACCATGAAGAAATTACTCATATTAAAAAATGTCTAAAGTAAATGTAGATAATAATTTATTTATTTTTTAAAAAAGATTTATTTATTTATTCATGAGAGACAGAGAGAGGGAGAGAGAGAGAGAGAGAGAGAGAGAGAGAGAGAGAGCAGAGACATAGGCAGAGGGAGAAGCAGGATCCACGCAGTGAGCCCAATGTGGGACTTAAACTCGGGACTCCAGGATCACACCCTGGGCTGAAGGCAGGGGCTAAACCGCTGAGCCGCCAGGGATTCCCTAGATAATCATTTAGAAAGATATATTGCAGGTGTTGTGAGTGCTGCAGTGTATTATGGTGAAACACAGATTTTGAGCTATAAGACTTAGGTCCAAGTATTGCTTCCACTTCTGGAGTTGTGTGGCTTTAGACAAGTTGCTTAATTCCCTTGGACCTCAATTTTCCCTTTGGAAAATGAAGAAGTTGTACTAATCTCTAAGTTTCCATTTATTCTGCTCATCTTTGAATCTGTGCAGATATGTATTGTTAAATTCTTATGCTTGCAATTAAATGGTATAGAAAATTTGAGCATATTTGTGTTTATCCATTTAATTTGCTGATGTGAAAAAGTTGTACAGTTTTTTTAGATTTAGACAGACATATTTTTCTGTTCTAAATGCCATTATATGGCTAATGCTTTTGCTATCTACTGTTCTTGCAAAATTTGACATGTCAATGCAAAATCAGTAAAACCCACAATTTACATTGCAACTATTTCTCCTTAGCATTTGGACTTGTGTGGAAATAATTTACTTGAAATGCCTGTGTACTTGTGGCTTGGTACTTAGATTGATGAGCTAATCTTCCCAAACACACAGGTTTCCACTGTAGTGTGAAAACATTTGGGCTTCAGTCATCTTACAGAATGTCTTTTATGTAAACCAGCAATAAAGTGCAAGGAAGTAATAATTATTTTACTTGATCACACTGTTTATAACATGAAAATAACATGGTAGAGGATATGATGGAATTCATGGAGGTGGGAAGCTTAAGTGGGTACAAATCCTTCAGATGGGTAAAGTTTATTTATGGGAGTAACAGTACACAATTCAGTTTTTACTTCCCCTGAGATTCACAGTGCATTTCTGCTATAATCCTTACAGAATAAGCACCTATGTGGCTCATTCTTGGAGTTTGCCAAATAAACAATCTAGTAACCAAACACCTGTTCTGAAATAGCTCAAAGCCTTTACTTGTAGTTCTCAAAAATGTAGTAGAGATTCACAAATATGGTCCCCTGGAAGACTTCTTAAAATCTTCACTCCTTTCCCACCTATTTCTTCATAATTCTCAGCTGGCCATAGGACATTTTGCTCTATAATTTAACTCAAATAGCTTTCTAAATCTAGCTCAATGCTGCTACCTTCCACCTCACTTCCCAAATCCTTATGTAGATTAATCTGTCCTCTTTTGCATTGATGAGGAGGTGAAATTGGGCTGGAAAATGTAGTAGTTTATTTGGCAGGGTAGGGTTAGAGAAAAGGCTATGAGAACAGTTTTGGTTGCATTCTTTAACAATGTAGCATAAACTAGAGGCCTAGTAAAGATTTGTTGAATAAGTAAATGAACTCTGATAATTCTCATATCTCAGAAATTGCCCTACTTAGTTAAAAAGAAAATCTAAGAATATTATGAAATATCAGGTATATCCTGTTATGAAGCTGATGAAAACAGATCTTAAATTAACTCAGCTATAATCTTATCTTGACTGGCATGTTGGAAGATTTTTCTTCTGGAGGTAGGGTATGCAGAATTTCACTAAATTATACCATTTTTCTTCAAGGGGCAGAAATGGAGGGCCTAAATAGTGGCTGAGGTGAACTTATATTGCTTTTATTAAAAATAATTGGAGCCTTCAAATTGAAATACTCACTTATGAATATATCAAAATATGCACATGATCTATAGGAGGAAAACTATAAAACTCTGATGAATAAAATAAAAAAACCCTCTAAATAACTGGAGAGATATTCCATGTTTATGGTTAGAAAGATTCAATACTGTCAAGATGTCAGTTCTTCCCAACTTGACCTATAGGTTCATTGCAATCCCAATAAAAATCCCAGCAAATTATTTTGTGGATAATGACAAATTGATTCTAAGGTTTCATAGCAAGGCAAAAGACTCAGAATAGGCAACACAGGGACACCTGGGTGGCTTACTGAGTGTCTGCCTTAGGCTCAAGGAGTGATCCTGGGGTCCTGGGATTGAGTCATGCATCGGGCTCCATGCAGGGAGCCTGCTTCTCCCTCTGCCTATATCTCTGCCTCTCTCTCTGTGTTTCTCATGAATAAATATAAATAAAAATAAATCTTTAGAATAGGCAACGCAATATTGAAGAAGACCAAAGTTGGAGGACTAAAGACTGCCTGACTTCAAACCTATAAAGATAGTGTAGTATTGATGAAAAAAATCACAAATAGATTAATGGACTAGAATAAAGGGTCCAGAAATAGACCCTCATAAATGTAGTCAATGCTGTTTGACAAAGGAGCAAAAGAAGTAGAATGGAGCAAAGATAGTTTCTTCAACAAATGGTGCTGGAAGAACTGGACATCCATATTCAAAAAAATGAATCTAGACACAGACCTTACATCCTTCACATGAATTAATTCAAAATGTATCACAGACCTAAATATAAACTATTATATAATATAAAACCATAAACCCCCTTAGAAGATAACATAGGAGGAAACCTAGATGACTTTGGGTGTAAAGCTGTCTTTGTAGATACACCACCAAAGTATGATCCAAGAAAGAAATAATTGATAAGCTGGACTTCATTAAAATTAAAATTTCTGCTCTGTGAAAGACAGTGCTAGGAGAATGAGAAGATAAAACACAGACTGAGAGAAAATATCTGCAAAATGCATATCTGATACAGGGCTATTATCCAAAATATACAAAGAAAACAAACAACCTTATTAAAAAATGGCTAAAGACCTTAACAGACACCTCATCAAAGATGATACAACAGATGGCAAGTAAGCATATGAACATATATTCCACATCATATGTCATCAGGGAAATGCAAATTAAAATAATGAGATACCCCTATACATTTATTATAATGGCCAAAATCTGGAACACTGACAAAAGCAAATGCTGGAGAGGATGTGGAGCAATAGCAACTCTCTCATTTGTTGCTAATCATAATCCAAAATGGTACAGCCACTTTGAGGACAGCTTGGCAGTTCCTTATAAAACTAAACATATGGGCAGCCCTGGTGGCTCAGCGGTTTAGCGCCGCCTTCAGTCCAGGGTGGGATCCTGGAGACCTAGGATCGAGTCCCATGTCAGGCTCCCTGCATGGAGTGGAGCCTCCTTCTCCCTCTGTCTGTGTCTCTGCCCCCCGCGCCCCGCCCATGTCTCTCTTGCATAAATAAATAAAATCTTTAAAAAAATAAAACTAAACATATTCTTATCATATGATCCAACCATCATGTTCCTTGGTAATTACCCAAAGGAGTTAAAACTTATGTCCACACAAAAACCTACACACAGATATTTATAGCAGCTTTATTCATAATGGCCAAAATTTGGAATCAACTGAGATGTTCTTCAGTAGGTGAATGGGTAAATACAATTTGATACATCTGCACAATGGAATATTATTCAGTACTAAAAAGAAATGAGCTATCAAACCATAAAAAGAGGGCAGCCCGGGTGGCTCAGCGGTTTAGTGCAGCCTTCAGCCCAGGGCGTGATCCTGGAGACCTAGGATCGAGTCCCACGTCAGGCTACCTGCATGGAGCCTGCTTCTCCCTCTGCCTGTGTCTCTGCCTGTGTGTGTGTGTGTGTCTCATGAGTAAATAAATTAAAAAAAAACATAAAAAGACATAAAGGAAACTTAGATACATATTACCAGAGGAAAGAAGCCAATATGGAAAGGCTGCATACTATAGGATCCCAAGTAAAGGACATTATGGAAAAAGCAAAACTACATAGACAGTAAAAAGACCAGAAGTTCAGAGGAGGGAGAAGGATGAATAGGTGAGTACAGTGTATTTTTCAGATAGTGATACTGCTCTGTATGATACTGTAATGGTGGATATATGTCAGTATACATTTTTCCAAACAGATAGAATGTTCACCACCTAGAGTGATGGTAAACTATGGAATTTGGATGATAACGATAGCTTAGTGTAGGTTCTTCAATTGTAACAAATGTACCACCCTAGGTTGGGGATATTGATAAAGGAACAAACTGTGCTTGATGTGTGGGGAGGGAGTATTTGGGAAATCTCTGTATCTTCGATTCAATTTTTTTTGTGAACCTGAAACTGTTCTAAAAAATAAAGTCTTAAAGATCATGGGAGCCACAGCAATAACTTAATTCTTTTGGTAATGTTCCACCAATGTTTCAGAGACCTTGTATGTAAGATATATCCCCTATCCATCCATCTCTATCTATCTATTCTCTCTCTCTCTCTTTCCATCCATCCATAGGGTGACCAGTTTGTTCCCAGTTTGCCTGGGACTGTCCTGGTTTCAGCACTGAAAATCCTGTATCCCAGGAACCCCTTAGTCCCAGGCAAATTGTAAT